>NW_027040629.1:0-487500 GCF_037179485.1 Ochlerotatus camptorhynchus | reverse complement strand
TTCTTGCTCTCTGAACACGTCTTCTGGCTCTGAGACAACTAGCGCGGAGAGTACTAAGTGCCTCGTTCCACCAGTAGACTGGACGCCGTCTGTTATTTGGCTCCAGTTTCCTCGGCATGGTCGTGTCACATGCTCTCACTAACGTTTCTGTCAGCTCGTCCGCATTTAGATCTACGGGACTCCCGTCCACACGAAGTGCCTCAACGAACAAATCCTTGTCGAAAGCTTTCGTCTTCCACTTTCGGTCACAAGTTCTCGTCCTCCGTACTGCCACAGTATTCCGTTGACCGATGCCATATCGTATCGCCTGATGGTCGCTATGGGTATATCCTTCGCACACTCTCCAATCCATGTTTGCCATCAGCGTCGGACTGCAGAAAGTAACGTCGATAATGGATTCTCGGCCATCTCTGCGAAAAGTGCTGCTGGTGCCTTTATTGGCCAGCATAACTTCCAGTTTTGCCAGAGCTTCCAGCAGACTGTGCCCTCTTTGCATTGGAACACCTGCTTCCCCACTCCACTGCCCAAGCATTGAAGTCTCCTCCGATGACTACCGGTCGTCGTCCGACCAGCTCTTCGGTAAGTCCATCAAGCATCTCGTGGAACTTCTCCATCGTCCATCTGGGGGGTGCGTAACAACTACACATGAAGATTCCGTTGATTTTGGCGATGACGAAGCCTTCGTATGAGCTCGCAACCACTTCTTGAATGGGGTATCTGCCCATAACTTGTATAGCTGCCATCCCAGCTCTATCCGCAACCCAGTTACCGTTATCGGGAGGGACTCGATACGGTTCCGCAATGATTGCAACGTCGCACTTTGTTTCTGTTGTCGACTGCCACAACAGTTGCTGAGCAATGTCGCAATGATTGAGGTTTATTTGGGTTACCTCCATTACTGTTGGCCTGCCATCGCCTTTTTGTATGCTAGGCATTTGAAGCCTCCCGTCGTATGATCGTTACCGTCCTCTTTTTTGCAGAGCATACACCTCGGATGCTTCGTGCAGCCTCTTGCAATATGGCCTTTCTCTCCGCATTTCCTGCACAGATCAGATCTGTCAGGGCCATTGCAGTTCCTCGCCTGGTGACCGAATCCCATGCACTTGAAGCATCGCTCCAATTGCTTGGTAACCCGAGGAGTGGCTTTCAGCGAGCACAATGACCAGCCAACCTTGACCTTGCCCGTCTCCAACAGCTTATTCGCTGCAGCTGTCGAAAGCCGTATAACCGCCGTTTGCATGCCGCCGTACGCCTTCCTCATGCGGATTGACATCGGGACATCTCCCAGATCGCAGTACACTCTCAACGCACTTCTTAGCTCCTCTTCTGTGGTGATCTCGTCCAGGTCCCTGCACTCGACCACTGTCTCCTGGGATAGAGCTCTTACGCTCGCCCCTTCGCCAAGAGACTTTTCAACGAGCTCCTTGTAGGCTGAGCTCTTGATAGCAGGATCCTTCTTCAGCTCAAAGAGGATCTCGCCTTTCTGGGTTCGCCTGGTTTTCACCACGTTCTCTCCTAGTTGCTTCAACTCCGGATCCTCTCGTACCTTCCGGAGGAGTGCTGCATACGACGTTTTGTCCTTAGCTTCGACGATCAGAGCATCGCCCTTACTTCGCTCCCGACGAGTCCTGGGTATCTCCTTCTTCTGTTCAGCTTTCTTCTTCACGTCTTTTTCCTTCCGTTTTTTCCACTTCTCCTTTGGCTTCTCGACGGTACGCCAGCCTTCCTCCTTGTTGTCTTCTTTGTCGTTCTTGACTTTTTTCAACTCCTCTTCCTCTCCTGGAGTTTCCCTTTTCCTCTTCTCCGAGCGTGGATTTCGAGGTCCCTTTGGCGTCTCCTGTATTTCAGCTGCTGCTCTCTCCTTGGCCTCGATCAGTGCCCTTTCGGCAGTTACGGGCCTCGTCCTCAGCGCATCCTGTTCACGTTCGGCAGCAATAATGGCGGATTTGATGCCCGTCACCATTTCCATTATTGCCTTGTGGACGTTGCTCTTATCCTTGATGAAGTCATGGAGTTCATTGATCCTCCTCCTGACCTCCATCAATTTGGTCTTCCCAAGCTGCAATCCTTCTTGGGGTGTGCTACTGCTGGATTTCAGTGTGAACACCTGGCTTAGCATAAGACCTAGCTCTCCTTGGTGTCCTTGCTGCTCACCTTGGGGCTTACTGCTGCTGTTGGAACTCGCTGTTGCCTCCAGGTTCAACACTGGTGATCTCTGCAATATCCCGCTCCTTGCGAACACGTTCGCTCCTCCGTTTTCAATTTCTGGCGTCTTGCCGTCGTCCTTCATATTTTTTTGGGTTTTTTCATTTTCTTCTTTTTTGTTTTTTTCTCCGTTTTTCTCCATTCTGTTGGGTCCCCCCTCCGGGCCGCTATCTCCACTCGTTGTATGTAGTCGCCTATCGTGATCCCATGGTTATCTATGCAAGCAGGGAGGCCATGCTAGGGTTGACACGGTCCTTCATGGGGGCCGTGTTCAGAGCCAGATCGGCGTAAGTCAGGAATGTTACATCTGAGTCTACTACTCACCAATCACCAATTGGTGACGAGTTTTGAACGTATCCGGAGGCCTGCCAAGGTTTTACCGGGACGGGGGCAGCCGCACTATTAGCCCACTCGCCATTTCAAGAAGGTGTCACCCTTCTTTACTTAGGGAGCAGAATAGCACGACTGTCAGCCCTGTAGCGTGGTATCCAATCCATTGTGCCGTGTCGTGTCCATAGTTCCATGCCGTATCCAGTATGCCGTAATAAGGATCTTACTGGTGTCGATCCTAATGTGCCGGTTGGCACTCCTGCGGGTTGACGAAGCATTTCCTCGATCGCCGTGTTATGGTTACCGCGCCAGTGTTCGCGTCGCACCCCCTCACTTTGCTATTGTCAGAAGGACAACATTGCCCAGGCTACACCACGGGGAGGTGTGAGGTAGGAACTTGTGAGGACCAGAGATAGGAAAAACGCTCTTCACAGGTTGTCCATTCACCATTTGTAGCCCTGTGTGTATGTGTGTGTGTGTGTGTGTGTGTGTGTGTGTGTGTATTCCCTCTAACCCCCACTGTTGGCAGTGTTATCAACAATCAATACGAAACTAACGATTTTAAATTGGCTCATTACTTGACTAGCCCATTGGTCCCAAGCAAACAATTAACGCACCCCATTCTAGTCGAAATTCTATTACTACACAATGTTTGTTTTGATTCGCTATGAAAGTTTGACAGATAAAATGAGGGGTTAGTGGATTTTCCTATGTTTCGAGGGGTGAATCGATTAGCTTGGGACCGAAGATAGTACCAGAGCTGAGCCAGAAAGTTGAGCTCGTTTCTTCGTTACCTCTATGGTGTTATTATGGAAGAACTCTCTCTACAATGTCGCATTTATGGTCATTGTAGATAGCTTTAGTCCGGGAGTTAAAAGGCGATAGCTCTATTGCAGATCCAGCAACCCATTTCAGAATGTCTGGAGAGTCACGCCCATTCCGAAGTTACTTTCACTTACAATAAACCCCGTATGTAAGCATCACCGTTACCAAATGGATATTGGTCTTACATACACGCTTCCAGGCTCGAATATATTCTTTTCAAACCTGGCAAGTATTTAGTTTATGTTTTTTTAATTGTTAAATGTATTTGGACTGGTCTCACCATGTTAATTTGATCCTCCAATCCATTGGTTCCGTAATTTTGATTTTCTCTAAGCTTTGCATCTCATTTCGTGATGTACCTTTGTCGTAATACTTCCTTTAACTCGAGGGGGGGGGGCGACAAATCTAAATCTCAATTCTAGATGCTCAAAAAATCTCACACTAGCGAATCAATATTCGAAAAATCATCTTTCATTTCTCGCATCTGTAAGTTGCGGCTTACTTGCCAGCCTATAGCTGGCCCGATTTACACCGGCGGGGCGGCTACGAACAGAGTACTTCGCCCAAAGACGTTCGGATTTGGATGGATTGATAAGAAAAGAGAAAGAAAAATGCAATTTAAGACGTCTATTATTCTCTAACCTTTCCCTTTTCTCCTCGTTGTTACTCGGTGGGGCCCTTCGACAATAGAGGCGGCGGTTGCTGTTCATACTGCTTCACGTCGGCTCCAGACATGGTCTGTGCCGAGCGTTTTCTCCTTCGCTTTAGCTGCGTAGCAGCAGTCCTTGGCGTTTAGTGGGGGGATGAGCAAAGCTCCTTTAGCGGAACCCCCCCGGCGACGATGGTGACGAATCACCGGACCAACTACTCGCCGTAGATGGTCCCGGAAGTCACCGCAGTGCACTACCCAGGCGAACGCTCCTTCGGTTCGGCCTGCTTCGTCCCTCCCTGGCTCTTAACTGCGGTGGCGAGACTGGCTCTACTGGCTGAGCCACCGCAGTGAGAACGGTGGGTGTTCGGGGATCCTTGGGGTTTAGCCGGGAAGCGGAAAAATCCTCGAAATTTAGCTTCCCTTGGCGGCGATCCGACACCCTTCACTTCAGCTCACGAACCACGGCACTTTTCGGGGAAACGACGTCACTTCCACGCGACGATGCTGGGAATTATCCCACCAGCGGACACATGCCACGAAAACGGCACTCCAACTTCACGTTTTCACTAAAACGGACGGGGCAATAAAACGCGTCGTAATCCAACCGTGGTTCGTAACTTTTTTTTCCGTACTAGCTGACAATCACGGACAATACAACAACCGCCATCGTTCTCCTGCAACCGCGCTCAAATGTTGTGCTGCTTATGTTTTTCGCCTTCTTTTGCAGCGGGAGGAGAAACGGGACCTAACTTTATGCTACACGCGAGACGATTTTAAACGATAATTTTTACACTATATTCTAATCCTAAAAACATGCCTACACGAATAAAATCTACTATGAAAATAACAAATTAAAATATTTACAAATAAAGCAGTGGTGAGTATGTTGCCGAGCGTGCGACCAAAACCACAAATCACAAATCACAAATCATAACAGACAAGGCACACACTCATGGCAAACACGATAAAAGCATAGAGGTAAGACAAGAAGGTCCAGAAATAACGTGCTCAACTTTTTGGCTCAGCTCTGGTACTCTCTTCGGTCCCAAGCTAATCGATTCACCCCTCGAAACATAGGAAAAACCAATAACCCCTCATTTTATCTGTCAAACTTTCATAGCGAATCAAAACAAACATTGCGTAGTACTAGAATTTCGACTAGAATAGGGTACGTTAATCGTTTGCTTGGGACCAATAGGCTACTGAAGTGGTGAGCCAATTTAAAATCGTTAGTTTCGTATTGATTGTTGATAAAAAGGTGGGTTATTAATTGTCACCCTAGACGAGGGTTACACATCTACTTGCATCGCGCTCGAGATCGCGCTCGAGATCGCGCTTCATCTTTTTGCAGGAGATCTTCAAAATCGACATAAATCTTCCTTCTATCTACTCAGCGTGCGTGCAGCTAGCCACAGCAAAACACAATCTTTTCTGCATCGTAGATAGAGTCGTCCCCCTCGCTTTAACTAACACAAATTTTCTTGCATTGTCATGGTCATCTGGGAGGAGGTTGGCGTGTAGTGCTTTCCCCAGGAACAGTTCGCGGCCACCAACTACCACCTGTCCAGTATTAGGCGTATCTAGCGAGACATCTTTCATATTGCTCGCAATCTCCGACCACAAATGAAGTGACAGACGACTAACTGGCGAAGAAATCCATTAAAATAATGTGGTTCACAGTAATAGAATTTTCTTGGAAGCTTGTGCCATCATCCACCAGATGGGTTAGTTTTTTTGTCTTGATCTGAACAAAGTTGATTTTGTGTACAATGATTCTTTGACAGTGTGCAAAGAGTGTATCATTTTGTCATTTTTTTATGCATTTCAGTTTTGAGTAGAGTGAAAGAGATAGAACCAAAACATTCTAATACATTTGGTGAAAATGCTAGTACAATCCAGTAGTAGTGTTGCCATGTGGTACAATCTAGTAGTAGTGGTGTTGCCATGTGGTACACTGAAAAATTGAAATAGCAGGTTAGTCACCAAAGTTTTCGAGCCGCTCCGTCTGTCACTTCGTTTGTGCCATCATCACACTCATAGTTCTCCTATTCTCCACGAGTGCCATCTTTGATTTGCCAATTATCAAAGCAAAAAACTGGCATCTGCCGCCGTGTGCAGAAAATGTTTATTCTTGCCACTTATATTAGTCATATGAATTTGTATTCGGAATCCTTTTGATTTGTCCCTACTATATATTATTCCTTAACGAAGCCGGTGGTGTAGTGGTAAGCGTGGTTACCTCTCACCCCAGCAGGCCTGGGTTCAATCCCAGTCGGCGCCGCCGGGATTGTTCTGAGGCATAACATCTCTGATCACGCCTTCCTCTAATTTGTGAACTCTTTAAGGTATCACCTTAATACCAACAATCAATACGAAACCAGGGTTGCTTCCACTCACTTGCTATAAAAAAATGATTTTCTGAATTTTGAAATCATTCGATGTTATAATGATATTTTGGACTTCTTTGATACAAGAAGCGGATGAAATGCAAGTGTTTGACTCATAAAACCTATCAATTTCGCTACCAGAGTGTTACAATAAGCGATTTTATGATTCGTGAGCGTTCACTCAGAGTGAGCGCTCACGAGTCGTAAAATCGCTGATTGTGACTATCTGAAAGCTAATTTGACAGATTTAATGTGTCAAACACTTGCCTTTCAACCTCTTCTTGTAACTAACAAGTACAAAATATGATTATAACATCTAATGATTTCAAAATTCGGAAAATCATATTTTTATAGCAAGTGAGTGGAAGCAAGCCTGTACGAAACTAACGATTTTAAATTGGCTCACCACTTTAGTAGCCTATTGGTCCCAAGCAAATGATTAACGTACCCTATTCTAGTTGAAATTCTATTACTACACTATGTTTGTTTTGATTCGCTATGAAAGTTTGACAGATAACATCAGGGGTGTGTGGATTCATGCAGAACATGCAGGGGTGAGTGAAATAGCTTGGGACTGCTTGGGACCGTTGTACTGAGTGAGCCAAAAATAATAATGATTTTCTTCGGGACCCAGTGGTCTTAGAGTTACCTCTATGTTAATACCCCGTTCACATTACAGCCTATATCACGTAATATAGGCTGTCTTGCAATGAGCACTCATACAAAGGATTTCCAGTGAAAACTAGATGTATGAGTGCTCATTGCAAGACAGCGTATATCACGTGATATACGCTATAATGTGAACGGGGTATAAGACACCCGCATAAACGCGAACCATAAATTGACCTTACCTAAAATGGTTAAAAATTGTTTATAATCCCTGCTAAACTTTAACTGAAATGGTTATGGAACTTTACATGAACGTTTAATGATAAAGTTTCAACCTTATGTATTATGGTTTTTTGGAAATGGACCTTACAAATAATGGGTTGTTAAGAACCATTACCATTCCAAATTCTTGTTTTCTCCATACATTTTCAGAAAGAGAACTATATAAGAACGTTTTTACTTATGATTTGAGAACATTAATGGTAATGGTTATGGTAGTCAGTAAGGTCCATTAATGGTTTTGTATTATCGCTCAACTTTACGTGGAATATATCGTGAATTGGTAATCAGTAAATTACAGGCAACCAATTCGCGATATATTCCACATAAAGTTGATCGATGTTACAAAACCATTCGTGGACCTTACTGACTACCATAACCATTACCATTAAAGTTCTCAAACCATAAGTTAAAAGGTTCTAATATAGTTCTCTTTC
Organism: Ochlerotatus camptorhynchus; assembly: GCF_037179485.1. Lineage (NCBI taxonomy): Eukaryota > Metazoa > Arthropoda > Insecta > Diptera > Culicidae > Ochlerotatus > Ochlerotatus camptorhynchus. Next base: position 479,776 of record NW_027040629.1, on the reverse strand, counting down.
CGAAAATGTATGGAGAAAACAAGAATTTGGAACGGTAATGGTTCTTAACAACCCATTATTTGTAAGGTCCAGTTCCAAAAAACCATAATACATAAGGTTGAAACTTTATCATTAAACGTTCATGTAAAGTTCCATAACCATTTCAGTTGAAGTTCAGCAGGGATTATAAACAATTTTTAACCATTTTAGGTAAGGTCAATTTATGGTTCGCGTTTATGCGGGCATCTAATGATTTCATAATTCCGAAAATAAATTATAGCGAAATGAGTGGAAACAACCCTATTGTCTGAGCTGCAGCGAGAAGTGGAGAGAGGATCAGCGAACTAGCAGACACCGGCATTACGGGTCAGGGAAGTATTGACGAACTAGCAGTAGGAATTTCGGATCGAGTCGACGTGTAAATTTGTGGATTTGTTAAAGGACTGTTAATTGTTTAAATAGCCCTTAAACTACCTACTAGAAGCTTTTTTTTTCCTTGATTGTGTTTTCCATCGTTTTTGTTTTCTGTGCTGAGTACCAATGCTACCGACGCCAGAGAGGCAGCTCCCACACCTGGACCCTACCTATCGACCCATCAACTTATGAACCGGGGCCCAACGGCGTGATGAAAAAAGATGTTATGCCTCAGAACATACCGGCGGCGCCAACTGGGATTGAACCCAGGTCTGCTGGGGTGAGAGGTAATCAAACTTACCACTGGCACCACTATTATAAGCTAAACTGCAATGAGCTTGGAAGTTATGTAGTATTTGAAGTGTATTATTCTATTCATGCTAAAATACATTTTGTGACAGCCAAGATTACAGTAAAAACACCACTTATTCCTTCACTTCATTTCCCACCCATCGGCCCATGGATCATCCGATAGTACATCAAATATTCACTCTCATACTCGCGATAATTTCTTCCGTTGAACAATTTTTTCGGTGGGACGTACTCCCGCAGTGGATTTGCCAGGACAAAGCTATAATAAATACGCCCCTTGTCGATCACCTCCCTGGTATTCGTGGCAACTGCGTCTATTTCATCCAAATGTTGACATATTTTAACGTGATTGGCTTTCCACAAATGCTGATAGTGTGCGTCGTCGACCACTGCCTGGTCCATTTCCGGTTTCAGATCGATCATAAACGTTTTGATGAATTCATCGAACTTGATCACGGTTTTCATCTCTTGCAGAGAGCATTCAGCAGACGAGAAGCAGTTGGGCAGAAGGGTCAGCAATGAGCTGAAATCGTTTTTCATCAACAAGCAAGTTTTTAGCGAGAAAATTGAACATTTACTAGGTCGATAGAACCTACTGAATGGAGTTTCTGACAATACTGTAAGTTCGCCACTGTAAGGAGGCAGACTGGCCGGGGAATAGGCAGGTCCATTGGAGAGAGCATTGCTTTCAAATCGGGTGACATTCATTGACTGGTCCAAGAAGGTTAGCGATTGATTGGTCGTTTTTTGCCTCATGTTGTGGACGGTGTAACGGCTGTAACGCTGGACATATGAGATCTTTTCCTTAATTTGATTAAGTTGTTGAATTTCCTCTTGGATTCGTTCGGAGTATGAGTCGATTTCTCCGTAAATTACACGCAACTGAGAAAGCACTTGTTCCTGATCCTCTAGCTTGGAACTTTGTAGCTTGATTTCTTGCTTCTTTTTATCGATTTCTTTGCTGATGAATTCGAGCTGACCCTGGTTATAGTCCTTAGATGTGGATTGGAACATATAATCTTCCAGAATTTCGTCGGCTTCATCATCCATCATATTCAAAAGGTTCATTTTAGTCTCCAGCATCTGCGCGAACGGTGTATATTTTGCAAGGTAGTCGTCTTTCATTGTTTGGATCGCTCGTTTCTTCGCAACCAGATCAATGAACAAATTTATATGGGACCCACAAAGCTTGGCCATATTAATTTGCAGCAGATCCTGATCTGATAAAGCATTCTCCTTCTCAAATTCATTCTGCTGACGGTCGGCTTCGGAAATCTCCAAGAGTTGTTTCTCCTTTATGTCCATCAGTGCACTCCACAGAAGATAGTTTGGAATACCTCTCAGTACTGTCCTTATGTTGGCCCACAATTTCTGCTGAGCTTGCTTACTGCCCTCTTGTTTAAGTTCAGTAAACTTTGAGTAAAAACTATCTAAATACTTGTGGCAAGCCTGGATGGCATCGACCACATCGGACTTCGATTTAGTTGATTCCGTCGCTTTTGTTGGCATTGATCGTTCAATCATTTGCTTGATCTCGATTTCTTTTTCGGATATTTTGAACAGGGAATTGTCCACTGCTTTGTAGAAAGCAAGCTTGTCCGTAATTTCACATACTTTGGCATTCACTTGCACCTTTTGAATATCTGAAAAAACATAAAGGAACCGATTATAAATCGACCATAGGCCAACGTATACCTAAGGGGTTGGTCATAAACTAAGTAGACACTTTAGGATAGTGTATACGATTCATATAAAATTTACAAAAAGTTGTATGGACGACAATCGACCAACTTTCCAGCAGTTGATTTGCGTGGGCGGCTCACGCTTGGCGAGGAAATGGCTTACAACATTTTGTATACAAAAGCTAATAAGCCCTTTTCAATTGTTGGTCGAGGATTGTCTACTCAGGTTGGGGTGTTAAGGAGTACTCAAAAACGGTCTACGTAGTTTATGAACAGTCCTTGATGTTAATCCTACTTTTCTGTTTGATTTTTTCAGTTAATGTTTCGAGTGATGCTTTTGACTTTGAAATCCTGGCCTCCGTTTCAGAGCATTTGTTTTTCAGCTTCTCAATTTTCTCAAACCGTTGAAGTTCCTCCGGCATTTGAGTCATTTTTGATTTCTAAAAAGAACAATTTCTCAAAAAATAATTTATTGTGATTTTCCCACCCATAAATATGCAACAATATAGGTATAAGCTTACCGCCAGAACACCTCCAAGTGCTTCATATTGCCTAAGTTTGGCCACAAGGATATTGTTGCGCATAGATTCTATTTCTTGCCGGGGTCGTATTCCTGATACAATCTGCTGAAACAAAATACTCTGTTTGCCTCGGATGCATCTGGAAAGCAAAAAAAAAAATTCCATGATTCGACTAAACAGCACAAGGTAATCCAGAATTACTTTTTCAACGATTCATCCGAGGGTATTTTCTCCAACGGACAACCCATTTTGGTTGCCCAAAGCTTGAATCGAACTATTTCATCAGAAAGCGACATTTTGACCACCAATATTTTAGAAAATTCGCAAAACTTCACTAGATCGGCACTTGTTTAACAAATTTCACGATCAAATACTCAACCGACAACAGAAATGACGTTAATAGCTGTTGAAACTGCAACGGTGAAACTTCAGGTGGCGCACATCAATCAATAGTAAAGACATCAACCGCGGTGTTGATCCATTAGTTCGAAACATTTTTAACGAAACATATAGCTTAAATACGGCTGCTGAGACTAGCTCAGTTCTTACTTTTTTTACTCAGGAGTATTTGAAATTTCTACACTCTATATATATACACTCCACAGACAAACAGACATAACACATTGAATATTTATCACTGTAAAACATCGTTGCTAAAACATTACCGCCATCTGTTGAATACACTGTGGTGGGTAGTGCGCTGAACAGATGGCGGTAGTGTGTAAACGTCAAACGCAAGGGAATTGACTATGCACGCCACAGGTGGCGGTACTACCAACTACGATACTTTTAAATTTACCGTTAAATGCTTGTTCGATGAACAACTTGCGAGTGTTATGTCTGTTTGTCTGTGTACACTCTATACTCTATATATATATTGACAAATCCAAGTTTGAATCAGCAACCGTGGCACTGCAAACAAGTATTTAATTATTTATCTAATAGATATTTTGATCAATAATAGGAGATTGGGCCTAAAAAAAAAAAATAAACGAGTAATCTTGATATCCAACGTCATGCATAATATTATTAGTGAAACCCTAAATGATTTTACTGAAGACATTATTTTTCCTGGGCTTGGAATTGCTGAAAAAGTCACCGATTAATCAACATGTATGGAAAATGGATGTAATACCGACCTAAATGCCCCTAATTTGGGCCCATAGATAAATTCGGCATGCGACTAAATTTTCAATCCAGCATTTTACGAGCGCTGATGGCCGCCACAATTTAGCTGAGTTTCTGGTAGGGGTTGATGCATATATTATGTCACACTCTAGGGGGGCGGGGGAGATGGTCTAAGATTTTGTGACAAGCAATGCATTAGGTATAGGAAAAACTTCACGATAACGGCGGGGGGGGGGGGGGTAAATTTCTTCTCGATTTAGCGTGACATAATTAATGCATGGGCGGGAACATTCGATTTGATGTTTGGGTTATGTCGTTTGACGTATAAACGATCAGATTTGACCGTTTACAGGTCAAACGACACAAGCCAAACTTCAAATCATATGTTCCCCACCAGACACTCAACCAGATTGTGGCGGCCATGAGCGCTCGTGAAATGCTGGATAGCAACCAAAAATATTTAGTACTGTCTCAATGACGCGTTCATCTAGATAAAAATGATAAATAGCTGATTTTTAGCGATGGGCCCAATCCTAGATCCATAGGCCAACATTAGAGCCATTTCCCTTATTATCTTTTATTATAATATGGTGTCAACAGATAAGCTCCTCCCCTGATCCTATCCTTCGACAATGTACTCCTCTAACCTAGGGTAAGCCACGAGTATTCGGCCCTACTTCTACTAAGGGGTGAGACGGACCCGTCGACAAACCCCTCGATCCCTGAGCCAACCTCGGGGACCACTGAGGCCGTTCGCAATGCTGTTGTATTTTATAAGGACTGTTTCAATTTGAAACTAGAACAAAAACGCACCTCTCGCAATGCTGAGTTGCAGTTTCATTATTCGAGCACTTTTTTGCACCAGATTTGCAACTGCTCGACTATTCTGTTTTATTTCTGAGCGAGTTTGAAACACGAATGGAACTCTGTTTCAAATTTCGGTATGTATTTAAAGATGTTTCGAAGAACTTCACAAAAAAAAAACTCTATGAATTTCATAGGAAACAGTAAAGTTTATGGAACTTGATGATTACAAACATCTTTTAAAACTGTGCGTTGCGCTGATCGTGTTGCAGTTTTATTTTTGACAGTTTCAAATTATAGAATTGTCGAGTCGTTTAAAACAATTTTGAAACTCAGCATTACGAACGGCTCTCAAGGCCTCTTTTCTAAAACCGGCAAGCCTCCCCTAATAAAAAATAACCATAAAAGAGAGCTTAACGACGTGTTCGGGGTATCATCCAAACCATTTGTGGGATAGTTTACCCATCCGGGATACAGTTCGTTTATGGTATTTGTGTATTAGGGTCTCACTCTCGGGTCGGCTTCTTACAATGTGTTCGCTCGGAGAATAGAATAGAATAGAATCAAACGTTATCGTGTTTTAATACCCCGTTCACATTATAGCGTATATCACGTAATATACGCTGTCTTGCAATGAGCACTCATACGCCTAGTTTTTACTGGAAATCCTTTGTATGAGTGCTCATTGCAAGATATCCTGTATCACGTGATATAGGCTGTAATGTGAACGGGGTATTAATTCTTTAGCAAAATACAAGCAACAATCAATACGAAACTAACGATTTTAAATTGGCTCACCACTTTAGTAGCCTATTGGTCCCAAGCAAACGATTAACGTATCCTATTCTAGTTGAAATTCTATTACTACATTATGTTTGTTTTGATTCGCTATGAAAGTTTGACAGATAACATCAGGGGTGTGTGGATTCATGCAGAACATGCAGGGGTGAGTGAAATAGCTTGGGACTGCTTGGGACCGTTGTTCTGGTACTGAGTGAGCCAAAAATAATAATGATTTTCTTCGGGACCCAGTGGTCTTAGAGTTACCTCTATGATACAAGTGCGTGTGTGAAGTGGTACCATAGAGGTAACTCTAAGACCAAAAAGTCCCGAAGAAACGTGCTCAACTTTTTGGCTCAGCTCTGGTACTATCTTCGGTCCCAAGCTAATCGAAACATAGGAAAATCCACGAACCTCTTTTTGTATCTGTCAAACTTTCATAGAGAATCAAAACAAACATAGTGTAGTACCAGAATGTCAACTAGAATGGGGTACGTTAATCGATTTGCTTGGGACCAATAGGCTAGTCAAGTAGTGAGTCAATTTAAACCGGTGGAAAGGTTTATGAAACCCTTTTTACGAAAGTAGCTTCCAACCATCTTTCAGCATCTTTAATTACGGTACCACAATTTGTCACCGGGGATAAAATTCTTAAAACTACCCTCAACTGCTTTGTTCCGTTTCGATATCAAAGTTTGGTTGATAATCCTTTTTATGTGCTGCCAAATAGTTTTTGTAATGATGATTGGGATTCAAAAGGTCCAAACGAGTTTTAGGCTTGTAAGCAAGGACATGTTCTGCAGGGAACTTACCACTTTGTGTAAAACAAATGTTCCTGTGATGCATCAGGAAATAGTTTAGTTGGTCATCGATGTCAGAAAACTTTTGTTTAGAATCTAGTCAAAACGTTTTGAAAACATCCTTCACGCTTGGCCGTTGCTGCCCGGATGGTAAGGCCGACTTTTGAGTAAGGGAGAACCGCCCACTTATAGAAAAACAGCGATAACTTTTCCTCATATGCATTTTCCCAGCCGGCGCCGGTGGTGTAGTGGTAAGCGTGACTGCTTTCTCACCCCAATGGGTCTGGGTTCAATTCCAGCCGAGGTCGGTGAGATTTTTCTGAGGCATAAAAATCTCTGGTCACGTCTTCCTTCGGAAGGGAAGTAAAGCCGTTGGTCCCGGCCCATGTGTGTTGTGAATGGGTGCGATATCCTACGCAGGTGTAGAAGCTGCCTTCCTGCACATTCGGTTGCCGTTAATGGATGGCAATCGATGTCCGTCGATGATTGGCACTAGATTGCTGAACAGAGACCGACGTTAAAAATAAAGGGAAAAAAATATGCACTTTCCGGGTAACGGATTGTGTTTGTTTTCAACTGGAGGTTTCACAAATAATTTTTGATAATAAAATCATATATTGACCCGAGGGGGCGACACATCTAAATCTCACTTCTAGATGCTCGAAAAATCTCGCACTAGCGAATGAGTCTTCGAACAATCTTCTATCATTTTTCGCATCTTCTTGCATCATCTTTTTGCAGGATATCTTTAGAATTGTCATCAATTTGCTTTCTATCTACTCAGCGTGCGCGCAGTTAACCACAGCAAAACAATATCGTTCCTACATCGCAGGTAGAGTCGCCCCCCTCGTATTGACCTACTGATTCCTTTAAAAAATAGCATTATGTGCAAAACATGACACAGTTGTTAATGTTTTATTTCATGAATGATAGTTTAATCACCCGGTAGAAACTAACAATTTTAAATTAGCTCACTAGTTGACTAGCCTATTGGTCCCAAGCAAATCGATTTACGTATCCCATTCTAGTTGAAATTCTAGTACTACACAATATTTGTTTTGATTCGCTATGAAAATTTGACAGATTAAATAAGGGGCTTGTGGATTTTCCTATGTTTCGAGGGGTGCATCGATTAGCTTGGGACCAAAGAGAGTACCAGAGCTGAGCCAAAAAGTTGAGCACGTTTCTTCGGGACCTTTTGGTCTTAGAGTTACCTCTATGGCTTAATAGCAACAATCAATACGAAACTAACGATTTTAAATTGGCTCACCACTTTAGTAGCCTATTGGTCCCAAGCAAACGATTAACGTACCCTATTCTAGTTGAAATTCTATTACTACACTATGTTTGTTTTGATTCGCTATGAAAGTTTGACAGATAACATCAGGGGTGTGTGGATTCATGCAGAACATGCAGGGGTGAGTGAAATAGCTTGGGACTGCTTGGGACCGTTGTTCTGGTACTGAGTGAGCCAAAAATAATAATGATTTTCTTCGGGACCCAGTGGTCTTAGAGTTACCTCTATGTTAATAGTACGTTCAGACTACAGAGTTATAACATGTTATAGCGCTATCTTGATGGTGGTTTCTGTGTTGCAATTCTTTGACAACCGTTATAACATGTTATAACTCTCCAGTCTGGATAGCGTTTAACACTCTATTGAATCCTTATTTCTGAGCTTGAGCTTGAGCTTGAGCTTGATTGACCGCCCACGGTTGCTACTCTGTTATTGCCAGATCAGCTGTAATTACACAGAGAACCAATAGATAATGCTTGGGACTAGCAATCATCCTCAATGTGTAAAAACTGGTGATCTTAAATTAGGCAATACCAGCGCCGGCCGCGCCCGAACACAGGTCAAGAAAGGAATGGGAAGGATAGTGTTGACATGACACTCGCTTTGATGGAAGCCGAGAACACCTCTGCACTTCCACGAGGAATCACTGGGATGTTGGATAAGAGGGTTGGGTTTGCAGCAGGGTTCGTTTTGGTAAACGATAAGCTGAATTGATGTCCTAACGATCATATAACGCGAAGGAGCTTGGGACTAAACCCACGGTCTTCTGCTCAGTAAGCAAAAACGTTTGCCACTAGGCAGACGAGCACCTTTTTAATCACCGAGTTGCTGTTATTACCATGTAGTCATATTAACAAATAAAAGGATTGACGAATCTTGAATGTGGATGGGCCTGAGATTAGACTCATGATGTTCTGCTCAGTAAGCAAAAACGGTTGCTCTAAGGCCACCGAGCCCCTCATATTACATAATACCGTTACTCAAATTTTTGTATCCATTCAAACCCGGAACTAACGACAACAACGAGTTTCGCAAAATACACGATACACAAGCGATTTTACCATAAATCTCTTTGATATGTAAGGACCTGGGACCGCGTTTTCCTGCTCAGTAAGCAGGCCACTGTAACCGACGATCTCTCAAATCCGAAAACGAGTTAAGCGAGTTATAACGACCTTCTTCCACTAGCAGGTCTGTTTTTGTTTGCACAGACAGTCCCACTAGTTTCCGATACATTTATAGGGGATAGTAGGAGATTAAAAGAATGGAGAAGAGTTATAGAGGTTTTTTTGTAGTTGTTTTGCTGAAAAGAGAGAAACAGAACTAAACGAAATTACACCTGTTGAAAAAAGATAAGTCTATTATTTTGGTTAGTGATCGTTTGGATTTGGGTGTGTTTAGGTTAGTATAAATAAATAATACTATATAGTCATATAAATCACCACAGCTCATTATCTTCAGCGTTATCGGCGTTTCTGGATCTTTAGTTGCCTCTGTGATATACTTACTTACGGCATACTATTTTGGGAGTGTATATGAGCGTGTACCATGTACGGTAGCTCATCTCTCATCGTGATGGTGGGACATAGTAGACAAATTAGAGAGAAAACAAGGAGGTATTAGTATTAGTTATATGTAAACAAACAAAACGAAAGAAGAGAAGAGGAAAGAAGAGCAGAAAAATAAAAAGGGGATAAAGTAGATAACAAAGAAAAGAAACGTAGGCAGATTATTAGAAAAGGCATTATCCGAGACTCAGCAATCAAATGTCACTCCCGCCGAGATCTCAGCGAAACCCTCCCCGCCGAGACCCGCACAGCCGAGCTCGGTAGAAAAAACTAAGTGTGTAGATAGATTAGTAGGAAAATAAATAAAACTACTTTATGACTCAAAGTGCAATGAATGAGCGTTAGTTTCGGGATCATTTCAGTGTTAGAGTTACATATGTTAGTTTTGATCCGTAATCAGCCCTGCCGACCCCTCAACATTAGTTGCAGGCAGTGGTTGTTAGATAATGCGGCACTGTAACTACTACTATTTTAGAGGTATGATTCGTCAAGTTTATACAACTCAATGTTTCAATTGAGGCAAACTATCTATCTTACAATTACAAAAGCAAACCTAAACTTACAATTATATGCAAATGCAAAATGAAACTTGACAAATCATCGTCAATCCCCTTATTACAGGGCAGGGCCTGACGATTTGAATCTAATTTTGATCAGTGAACGGGCACCATATGGTACATTTTCTCACCATGAACCTATCATTTCCAGCCTATCTGAACTATTTAATAAATGGAAGCCATCACATGGGTTACGCTCCCCCTAAGCAGACCCTCCGCATCCTGTCTCTGTCTTATCTCAAATACAAAATGCCAATGGTATGAATGTATCTATATATAACTTGGAAATGACGTACAATCAAATAAACCCGTAACCCACTCACTTGGTCAGGCTTCAGAATCGTCCAGTGGGCAGTGCGCTCTACACGCCAAGTTACCTTTTTTTTTTTCAAATTTACCGCAAATTTGATATTTACCCATTGAGTGTTGATTAGTCACAATGAAACATTGTGAGAGAAGTTGAGGTTACTAGTGTATTAAATAATCTAGGTCCTATTTAAAATTATATCTGAAAAATCCAAATCTGACCAACGCCCACCCTAATCCTAAACCTGTTCTAATCCACCTGAAATGACTAACGAATTGAAGACTTTGACTACCCAGCCATGCAATAGTCTCATTCCGTGCCTTATGGCAACTTGATGATTCTATTGCGCTCATCTTTTGGCACCACCCAGGGGAGACTTGGTCCTGTACCCAATGCTTAACTTATCTCCATTCCACTCAGCTACTCGCAATTTCTTGTGATATAGTGGGCGGAATATTATTATATGAGACAATTCAATGCAGACGTCTTTCCAAGTTTGGCAGATCGACAGGTAATCGATGAGTTACCACGATAGTTGCTATTCAACAACTCGACAACGTTCCATCGTCAACGCATGCTATGAGAATTTCCCATTGCAGACGCCAACGAAATGACGTCATCGAGCTATCGATCAACTACCCTGGTTATCGCCTGGTACCTTATAGCACGATGCTAGGAGGCGAACCGGAAGAATCGATGAGCTACCTCCTTCTCTATTGAATCCTTATTTCTGATGTAACATAAAGGAATAATCGTTTGGAATACTTCATCCCTTTGCATTATCTACTTGCAGGGGCTATGGTTTGTCTATCATGCGGTGCATTTTACCCCAATGTTGTGGTGCGTTTTGGCCATTGTTGTCGTGGGTCTCGCCCCAATGTTGTGGTGCATATTGCACCATGAATCAGGCGTTTTGCCCCGCTATCATTTTGGAACCAATTTATAAAATACCTTGAAAATCATGACAAATCATCGTTTTGTAGTTCTGAATCACTCGGAAAGAGAACTTTTTTAGAACCTTTTTACTTATGAGTTGCAAACTTTAATGGTAATGGTTATGGTAGTCAGTAAGGTCCATAGATGGTTTTGTATTATCGGTCAACTTTACGAGAAATATATCGCGAATTGGTAATCATTAATTCACAGGCAACCAATTCGCGATATATTCCACATAAAGTTATTAGATGTTGCAAAACCATCCATGAACCTTACTTAATAGCATAACCATTACCATTAATGTTCTCAAACCATAAGTAAAAAGGATCTAATAAAATTCCTTCTCCGAAAATGTATGGAGAAAATATGAATTTGGAATGGTAATGGTTCTTAACAACCCATTATTTGTAAGGTTCACTTCCGAAAAACCATTATACATAACGTTAAAACTTTATCACGCAAACGTTCACGTAAAGTTCCATAACGATTTATTTTAACGTTTAGCAGGGATTATGCACTATTTTTAACCATTTTCGGTAAGGTCTAGTTATGGTTCGCGTTTATGCGGGTAACAAGACATAGAATTAATTGAATTTCGTTACAATCAATGAACACTGAATTATCGGTTCCGTAAAGCTAAAGCGAATGATGGAAGGGGAAATTGATAGGTCACATGTCATCGCAGCGCTGTCAAGCCTTTTTTTATAAATAAAATTCATCCCCAGAAGTGAAGCTCCCCCTAGTTAGACATTTTTGAAGCTGTGTGATTTTCTCGCTTCAGAAAAATTCCAACGACCTCGGCTAGGATTGAATCCTTACACACTTAGATTTTTTCGCCGAGATGGGCACCACCGAGCAGCTCGGCATTTTATTTTGCTGGATATCAGTGAAAAACTTGCCGAGTTTCAGCTAACAAACGGAAATTTTGCCGAGATCTCAGCTAACAAACATATTTTTTGCTGAATTTCCAGCAAAATAAAATGCCGAGCTGCTCGGTGGTGCCCATCTCGGCAAAAAATTCTAAGTGTGTAGGTGATTGGACTCATTATTTTCATTATTTTCGGGTGTCCCATAGCTTATTAAATGAAGACACATAAAAATCATCATCATCCATGCGGGAAATGTTAGGTTCTTTTACAGCTTTCTTTAAAAGATTTACAGATTATGTAATTTGTAATTTGTGGTGTGATGTGATATAAGAAACTCGGTAGCCTTACAGCGTCTGTTTATGTGTACCGAGTATCATGGGTTTAAACTCAGGCACCTTCACATTCAAGATTTGTTAGTCGCTTTCTTTCTTTTAACAGGAATACATCACTTGAATTCAGCATAGCGTTTGCCAAAATGAACCCTGAGCAAAAACACCCTTTTATTGAAGACAACAAATCAAGAAGACTGGCAACTCTTCCATTTTCTCATACGAACGCTATGAGACATGTACAATTGTGTCATCTGCCGCTCAAAGGTAAATGCTTCGAACGAATTTGATAGCAAAGATTACATCCTCAGAAGAAAGGAGCTGTCAAGCTCATTTTGACAGATCTTATTTCATACATTTTTTAGGTTAGCCAGAGGAAAATAATAAACAATTTTACACTTCGATATACCCGCTAGTGTGCGTGCGTTAAACGTTACTAATCTCTATTATAAAGTTTTAGGTCGACATTTTTTCCCAAGCATCATCTGTTGGTTCTCTGTGTAATAACAGATGGTCAGGTAGAAACGGAGTAGCAACCGCGGGCGGTAGATCATGCTCATGCGCAGCTACATTTGATGTTCATGCCATTTGTTTTGCGTGTACGTTTGGGCTTACACGACATATAATATACAATGAGACAGGTTTAGAAATCTTTCTATGGAAAAACTTTAAATTCCGCAGACGATTTTACGGTAGATTGTAGAAAATGTTGACTAACTGGAAGCAGCCATTTTGCATTCATATCCATTAAATATCTTCACCATCCTGAATTTGTCGGAAATCTTAAGCCACGTGGTGAATCTTATGCCTATAAGATTAGAACAACAATGAAGTTAACGCCAATGATCTTGATCTTGATCTAGCATTGATCGTCAACCTAAACCGAAATCAACGTTAACGACATTAATTTTGGTTCAACGTTACCAAACCTCCCTGGCGATGAATCAAGTATCGAAGCGATATTAACTCCTTCGTATTTAAATGATATAAAGAGCCACAACAATGATCTAGCAAACAGCGAAAAAAAAATTCTCAACCAGTTTAACGTGTGGCTCATTCCTGTTTATACTTACTTCTTTTAAAATTTAGCTCTGGACAAATAACCACCTATCTACCTCTCCACATTTGTGTTATTGATCTGCGTCAAAGGCTTCGGTGTTACGAAAGACCACGGTTGATGAGCAAAATCGCAAAACGGGAATCGCGCAGGGAAGATTTGCATGATCATCGCATCTCAGTGACGAGTTGAGGCACAAGACCCAAGCTTGACAAAAGCATTAAGAAGTCTGGATTGCGATCGGATCTATTCAGTGCGAGTCGATCTCTCGAGCGCGCAACAACGTTTCGATTGTGATACACCAGTGATTTACAAAATTATAGAATAAAAACCTTCGCATTAGGAAGTGTGTGACGGCTCAAGCAAGTGTTATATGTGCTAATCAATCAGTTGAGATCCGACACCCGTTAGTTTGATACAGCTGCTCGTTGTGAGAAAATTCATACTGCACCTGGCTGATTAACGATTGATAGAGCAAAATGATCTCGAAAGGTTTAGTGACGGTTCTAGCAGTGGCAGTGCTGGCCCAAGTTGCATGTGGTTTACCGGCTCCGCAAGTAAGTCTTGCTCCTGTCTGTGTTGTAGATACATTTTTTTTTCAGCTTGGTAACATCGGAAGAGTTCAGCAAAACGTGTTCGGGCTATAGGTGAAACGCTAATATAATTATGCGAATCGATAAAAGCCACTAGACCGGGAGAAATTTTTGCACCCACGTTAATAATTCGGCGTGGATATTTACAAAATGCGTAGGAGCATTTTATAGTGAAGAAGCACAGAAGACAGTTTGATATTCATAACCTTTTAAAACGAAACATAAATTCCTCATATTATGAAAAAATAATTATAGCATAAAGGTTGTTGTTACGAGATTAGATAAAATTCTTTACATCACATCAAGGTTTCAAATTGACGGTATTTTTAGGATTTAATTTTTATCAGGCGATAAAAATGCAATGTGCTTACACTAAAGTTTTAAGCTTCTCCCTTAATAAAAGTCGATTTGCACCACTGAGGGATGATCTGGATCCTTGTTCATGTAATGTTGCAAATCTGAACTAAAATAAAAATAAACTCCCGTCACTAAAAGGTTATCACTTCTCACAGTTAACATAAAATTCCAATAACGGAATCAGAAAAATTTGGCACAAAAAATAGGTTATACCTATGACTTCAAATGATCTTTATTTCTTGTGTTTGTGTGGTTTAAATATATGAATTTTCAAGTGACACAGATGCGTCTTTTCAACTTTAGTACATTTGAGATTTTAATTATTATTAACAGTTCCTCGTCCTATCAAGCCTGTTTTAGGGAATGACCACCTTGGTGGGATTGGTTTGATTTGAATTGGAAAAAGGATACTACTTATTACTACTATTTACAACTACAACTAACCTACTATATACAAATTGCTTATCAAAGCATGTTCTGATGTATTACATTTCTGCACAAACCTAGTCTTAATGTCATCAATTTTGAAATCTAATTTTTGAACATTTGCCTCTTGGTGGAAATTTGAAATTCTTGTGTCAAAGGGACGATCAAGAATCATCCTGTTCTGAGCGACTTGGATTTTGTTCCTGTGAGTCTGTGCACATGATTCCCACACCGGAGCTGCGTAGAGGATCGCAGGTGCTAAAACAGCCAGTTTGTTCACCCTTGAGAGGCGATCTACGGCAAATCAGCGGATCCAGGTTATACCTATTCATACTGGCTTTCATTTATATGAGGGATATATTTTATCATTTTTTTCAACGAGCCAACCCCCTAGAGCCTTTAGGTGAGAAAACCACTCTCTGAAAATATCAGCTCATTCGGATGTAACTTGAGCTGGTGCTTTTGATTTAAATTTAATATGGGGATATTGGTTGAAATGTATGCAGAAATAATATTCCTTCACTCTATCGTGCATTGAACTGGTTCAAAAACCTCGTTTAAACTCAGAATTTCAGCACACGTAGCTTCAACTTTAAGAAACAACTTTGCTGAAGACAGCATCACGATTCAAGCTAGTATTATGGAGATATTAATTAAATATGTGCATTTTGCTCGTATATTGCAACAAAATATTATTATTATTATTTAGCTTTATTAAGGAGGCTTTCAGCCTTGGGCTGGTTCGCCTCCACGCAACAAAATACAGGCAGCTTATGCAACGTATCATCTAGATTACCACTAAAAATAAAAGTTCATATTTTCCACAGGCCTACACCCAGGCTCGAATCTTTTGATGCGATAACCACTTTCTGAATGTTTCAGCTCTTTTTGACGCTACACGGGCTGGCGCTTTTGGTTTAATGTTCAAACAGGAAATCTATTTAAAATTACCATGTACAAAAAAATGATCATACACATTCAAAAGCAAATATGAGCATGATTGACCGCCCGCGGTTACTACTCTGTTATTACCAGATCAGCTGTATTACACAGAGAACCAACAACCGATGCTTGGGACTAGAATTAATCCTCAATTGTGAAAACTGGTGATCTCAAACTAGGCAATACCTGCGCTGGCCGTGCCCGAACGCAGGTCAAGAAAGGAATGGGTTGGAATGTGTTTTTTTTACTCTTTATTTGTTCCAAATTCAATATAAATTACATTTCATTTTAACCTAGGTGCTCCAGTAACTACAGTAACTTACCAACCTTAATTGTTATGATATATATATCTAAGTGGAGTTGGTTGGAAATGCTAACATGAAGCTTTAGTGTGATGATTTATTAGCTAGAGAATGATCTTTGGAAGAGGGTAGGTGGATAGTTCCGTTAGAGTACGGCAGTATGAAAATTGAATAGAAGTTGAAAATGAGCGAAGGGCCATTAAAGCGACAGTTTACAAGATGGACGCACATTTTTGCCTAGCCCGTACGATGTACGCGGGGACTTGAAGTATGTCTCCAAGTCCACAGGCAAAAATGTGCGTCCCTCCTGTTGCTCATAAACTGACTGCGGCTGTGGAATAGTTCTAGCGACGTTTTCATCACTACCTATCTACCTATGAATATATCTAAGTGTTTTTACATTGTTCCTGCCTTGGCAATTCCAAATGCCATTGAAGTATTTTAAATAGGTTTTTTAAACCTGCATATCAGTAAACCAATTGAAATCTTAAAACTAAAAACTAAAACTAAATCTTATCTAAGTATAAAGGGAATGAGTCGTTGCAATTGAGGATTGCAACGATTTTTGCCTGAAATTATTAATTATTTTGTTGGACATTTGTTTTAAAGTCTCATCCTTCGAAATTCTATGTACTTCTGTAGTACCAACAATCAATACGAAACTAAATTATATTTTAAATTGGCTCACTACTTGACTAGCCTATTGGTCCCAAGAAAACGATTAACGTACCCCATTCTAGTCGAAATTCTAGTACTACACAATGTTTGTTTTGTTTCTCTATGAAAGTTTGACAGATAAAATGAGGGGTTAGTGGATTTTCCTATGTTTCGAGGGGTGAATCGATTAGCTTGAGACCGAAGAGAGTACCAGAGCTGAGCCAAAAGTTGAGCACGTTTCTTCGGGACCTTCTAGTCTTAGAGATACCTCTATGGTAGTACTGGGAGTACAGGGAGGCAACTTTAAAATCATCTTCAGAACTTTGTTCTGAATCCTTTGAAGTGCTTTTTCCTGGTAGTGCAACAATTAGACCATATTGGCACAGCATAAAGCATGGCCGGTCTAAAAACTTGTTTAAATATTAGAAGTTTATTCGTCAGGCAAAGTTTGGATTTCCTGTTTATAAGAGGATACAAACATTTTATATATTTATTACATTTGGCTCAATGTGTTCTTTAAAGGTTAATTTTTAGTCAAGTATTAATCCAAGATATTTCACTTGGTTTGACCAGTTTGACTAAATATGTGACTACTACTAGGTTTCAAAAACGAAGCTCTAGGCTTATGTGGAAATATTATAAGTTGAGTTTCGGAAGCATTGGGAGGAATCTTCCATTTTTGAAAATAAGAAGAAAAAATATCTAAACTTTTCTGCAGTCTGCTGCAAATAACACGAAGACTTTTTACTTTAGCGGAAATGCCTGTGTCATCAGCGAACAAAGATTTGTGGCAGCCCTGAGGCAAATCAGGGAGGTTTGAAGTGAAAATGTTATACATTATAGGCCCAAGAGCTACCCTGAGGAACTCCTGCTCTAACTGGTAGTCGTTTGGATTTGGATTTTTGATAATTGACCTGCAGAGTTCTGTTAGTTAAATAATTTTAACTAATTTCATAATATAAAGTGGAAAATTAAACTTTTTTTCAATTTAGCAATCTAACCTTCATGCCAAACACTGTCGAATGCTTTTTCTCTGTCTAGAAGAGCAACTCCATTTGAGTGGCCTTCAGATTTGTTTGAAAGAATTAAATTGGTAACACTTAAGAGTTGATGAGTAGTTGAATGCCCATGGTGAAATCCAAACTGCAAACAATGAGTTTTGTATTGATGTGCAGCATCATTCTATTTTAAATTATCTTTTCAAAAAGTTTACTTATTGAAGAAAGCAATCTTATTGGATGGTAGCTAAAAGCTTCAGCTGGATTTTTATTAAGCTTCAAAATTGGCAAAACTTTTGCATTTTTCCATTTATCAGGAAAGTATGCCAAATGGAAACATCTGTTTAATAATTTAACCAACAAAGACAAGGTACTCTCTGGGAGTTTTTTGATGAGGATATAGAAAATTCCATCATCACCTGGAGCATTCATATTTTAAAACTTCTTAGTTATAGACCTTACTTCGTTCAGAAATCATCAAAAATATTTTCTCGAGAAAAAATATTCAGATAATCCCGGGCAACCTGATTCTCAATAGGACTAGTAAGACCCAAACTGAAATTATGGGAACTCTCGAATTGCTTAGCAAGTTTTTGAGCTTTTCCAAATTGGTGATCAAAATTTTACCACTTTCTTTAAGCGCTGTAATCTAGGTGTCTGCTCATTTTTCATTAACTTACTGGACTATGGCAAACTACTCATACTTATTATTTTAAACGTAACACGATCCTGTCAGGGCTTTGGTAGAAGCTGCGTGAAATATGAGCATTAGCATGATTGGCCGCCCATGTCCGCTACTCCGTTACTGCCAGATCAGCTGTAATTATACAGAGAACCAACAGATGATGCTTGGGACTAGCATTCATCCTCAATGTGTAAAAACTGGTGATCTCATACTTTTGAAAGGCAATACCACCGCCGACGGCACATTCAAAAGCGAATATCTCAATAAAACTTACTGAATCCTTGATGCAATCTCCAACAAAGTTGTTACTCATTATTTGAACTACAAGTTTTGAAAATCTGAATCATTTCATAATGGTTTTTTCACCTAAAGGAACAAATCTAGCGGTTGGCCCGAGTGGGGCGACATCTTCTAAATCTCAATTCTAGATGCTCAAAAAATCTCACACTAGCGAATCAATCTTCGAAAAATCATCTTTCTTTTCTCGCAATCTCGGAAATCTTCAAAATCGACATAAATTTTCCTTCTATCTACTCAGCGTGCGTGCAGCTAGCCACAACAAAACACAATCTTTTCTGCATCGTAGATAGAGTAGCCCCCCTCGGGTTGGCCTGTGGTCAATTAGAACTTTTATTTTTGTGAGCCAGTCAATTTATTACTTATGGACAGCGAATCCGAACACATAAAGCAAACAACGATACAGACAAAACGGTTGCTACAACTACCATGACAAACTCTGTAAAATAGCTCGATCGGAGTTGAAGGATTATGATATAGGGGAAAAGTTGGCCTCGGCAATACCTTAACCTATTATCGTCAGGGGGGTAAACAACGTACTTGAGAGCTCAATTTTGGCATGTGGATAATTTTGTGTTTCAGAGCAGCTATTGGCCAAATTTAAGTGCTCTAGGACTTTGTTTACCCCCTGACGATAATAGGTTAAGGTATTGCCGAAGCCAAAATTTCCCCTATTGCTTGCCTGCTTTGATGAAATATGCATGGATGAGGACCAGTGGTGGAAAAGTTCGCGAAAACTCACTATGACTCGCGAACTTTTCCCTTGGTGAACTTCGTGAAATATCGCGAACTTTTCCAACACTGATGAAGACATAGCTTGAACTTAATCGAGAAAAGCATAACACGTGTATCATCTTCGGCTTTACTTCGTGAAGCAGCTTACCAATAATTTGCTCGTTTCCTTCTACCGCCCCGATTGAGCTGTGTCGCACGGGCTACTTGTCATGAAAAAAGGAAGAAGATTATATCATTATTGCTTTCCACTTCTGACATAGCGTTATCATTCGGTTCGTTGATCGCTTGTCATTTTGTCATTTGGAGATATTTTTATGAGGGGCACACACTAGCCTTTCAATACTACGCAGCCTGCTGTCGAAGTATTTAAAATCTTGCCATTACTGCATTCATTACTTTAAATACACTCTTAACTTCATTAAATACTTTAATTACTAACAAGTATTTGAAAAATTCTAAAGTATTTTTTTGTTTATATATTTTTCACATTTTTTTTAATTTTTTTTATCAAAACATGTCGAATACACCATTTTGAAAAAAATGGCTGAATTTTAGCACAACTGTGATTGATTGCCCATAACAAAGCAAAGATTCATGTAAAACGAACAAATTTGAGTCAAAAATTTTTTTTTTACTATTTGAAATAGAACTTGAGAAGTGCGCACTTTTCGGTTTGTGTGCGTGGTATTGAAAACACAGCTATAGAAATTAAAATACTTTGGGCACAGTATTTATTGGAATTTATACCTAACTAATAGTTTCAGCTTTATAAATAAACTTTTCCAGCCTTGTGCTGTGAAGTAGCTGAAAAAAATCTGCAGGTACAGCTACAAGCAGAAGCTATCAACATAGTTTTGGAGAGCGTTTACTAAACCTTTTCACAACCATTATTCAATTTGTCAGTTACACTGAATAACAGCACCCAATAAACGCATTTGTTACTTCTATACACATTCTAAGCAACTTTGAAATTGTAGCTGCAAGACAAAGCTGATAAAGTGAATATATTACTCATTTGATGTCTTCTACACAACCAATCACTCTTCCCAACAAACAATCGCCTATTGAAGAAACGACTTCTTGACGATTTTATTCAACTGCATGCTTAATAATAATTGTACATTTTTTAATAATAACTTCGGTTCAGGTTTTGTTCACACAAATCTGGAGAATTTATTCAACCACAACATGGTGTCTTGTTAAGGTATGTCGATAAGCTTTTATTTGACTTCCATGAGTTGTAACAGAGCTTATTCGATCAAATGTTTTATTATTATGCGTTTATTGTACATATTTGTGATGATGTATACGCTTGATTATCATGTGAAGTTACAATTAAATTCGACGCTTTTATACATTTATTAAACGATTATTCAACTTCAGGAAAATTATCCCGAAAATAAAGAACGGTAGAGGTAGAGACAGTTATTTTCTTTAGTGATTGTTTTCATTATTTTTAACGAAGCACGCACCACCAACACAGATATTAGAAAATTTATCAAATGTCCGTTGTTTGGAATTCGAACCATGTACTTTCCGATCACCAGCCGCTATCCTTGCCAACTGAGCTATCCTAGAATAAATCATATAAGCTGCTCAATATTCAGTAAAAGCCTGCTTGAAACTGAATACCTATCAGCACTCCCGATCGTCGCAGTCGGTCCAGTGGGAATCTTTCATTCATTCATCGTTGTTTTACATGAGACCAATTCTACTTCTTTACCTCTCCAATTTCCAAGGAAAGGATGCTGGGTTATTTATTAAACTAAATCAATGAATTTGTTGTCGTGAGTGATGTGATCGTTAAATTACGGTTTAAAACACAAATAAAAAAAAGGGTTGATGTTGGGATTGAACTCTCGAACTCTCGACGGAAACGGCAACCAATACTCTACTGATTTCGTCTTGTTGTTAGACTGAACCAGTGTTGTCGAATAATGAATCTAATACGTCGTTTATAAAGCATTTACAAAGCATGCGATTGCAACATAGATGCATGGTGGTATAAGAGTTATTATGCTGACTGAATTCATCTTTATTCAGTAATATTATAAAGCAATGCAATGAAATCTAATAATGGAGATACAAAACAAATATTAGCATCTAATAAAGCATGTTATTAAATCAATTCAAAACTTTCGAATTAAAGTGTCAATGTAGTGCAAATCACGCTTATTCAGTTTGTTATTAGATCAAACTTCTGGTTCTGAATCAGGAAGCCAGTCAACGTTAATAATTTTAATAAGAAAATTAATCATATCAAAGCAAACAGCGGAATAAAGGCGCGTCTATCGATTTCAATGAGCTTTTTTCAGCACATAATTAAACATCCTGTTTTATTCAGCATTGTACACTGTTATACAGCATTTATTCAATATGTATGCTTATTTGTGACTATGAATTGTTTGTTGGGTTGCTGAATAACATACACATAAAAAATGCTTTTTCAACAACTAAACAACCTGTACTCAGACCATAAACTGTTTTAGCGCTACTTTGGAAGCATTTTCACAGTCAACTAGGTTTATTTGTAGTCGTGTGCAGTTTTACAACGTTTACTCTGCTCCTTTACAAAGTTGTAGTATCATGTCGAAAAAAAAGGATGGATGTACACTATTATAATGCCTGTACTCAGCTATTTTGTTGTAGAAGGGCAGGTAGATTTTTTACATCAGTTCAAAGTGTTGGTAGTGTCGAGGCTTGATGATAACCGGGAAAGGGTTCAATAAGCGCCTTTCAAATTCACACACAACTAAACAACAGGATAACAGTATATAAGCGTAAATGGATATGCAATAACCCAACTAACAATTTTCACAATGTAAACGCTTTACTCATTTCATTTATTCAACCTCAAGCTGTATTCAAACGTTATACGATATAAGGAAACCTTTACTCAATCTCTATACAAGCAAACCTGGCGAACTTAGTCAGCTACTTATGGCTGTTGGGACGGTTGGGACAAGCTCTTATTGCATATCATTTAACGCTTCTATACAGCTGTTATCCTGCTGTTTAGTTGTGTGTGGACTTGAAAGGCGCTTATTCAACCTTTTCCCGGTTAATCCAATAATCACTACACAGCTTTGTCTTGAAGCCGGGATAAATATTGTTTACGCTATTTTTTGATCGAGGAATTTATGGAGTTTATATTTGGCTGTAAATCAAATTAATCCAAATTGGTTACAAGCAACACCACCACCATGTGGTGTATATATGGATGTTAAAAACGAAATTCCCACCTCAATGAGAAGGGATTATAGTGTACGCTGAAGGGACACCGAATGAAGTCATGCCCCAAGCGCAAGGCTCTGAAGCAGCCAGAGTTTCAGAGTTTCAGAGAATAACTAAACAGAATGTAGATATCCTGAACCGGAATCTGGAATCAAACTCGAGACGACCGTATTTCGAAATCCTTGACACTACCAACTGTGCTACGCCAACACTTTGAAATGATGTAAAAAAAATCAACATGCCCGTCTACAACAAAATCGCTGAGTTGAGGCTTTATAATAGTGCACATGACTCACTTTTCTCTTCTAGTTACTTCACCTTTGTAAAGAAGCAGAGTAAAAGCTGTATATCTTCAAACGTTTAAAAACAAACCTAGCTGACTGTAAAAATGCGTTCAAAGTAGCGCTAACACAGTTTATTAGCTGAGTACAGGTTTTTTAGTTGTTGAAATAACACTTTTGATGTTTATGTTATTCAGCAAGAGTGGTTGGTTGTGTAAAAGCCATCAAATGAGTAAAATATTCACTTTATTAGCTTTGTGTTGCAGCTACAAGTTGAAAGTTGATTAGGATGTGTCTAAAAGTGACATTAGCGTTTATTGCCTGTTGTTATTCAGTGAGACTGGAAAATTGAATAGTGGTTTTGAAAAAGTTGAGCAATTTTGCATACTTCTGCTTGTAGCTGTATCTGCGGCTTTTTTCTGCTACTTTACAGCACAACGCTGCAAAAGTTGGCTTACAAAGCTGAAAATGTTAGTTGGGAAGAGCTTGTTCCAACTGTCCCAACAGCCAAAAGTATCTGACTAAGTTCGCCAGATTTGCTTGTATAGAGGTGTTTAGTAAAGGTTTCCTCATATCGTATAACGTTTGAATACAGCTTGAGGCTGAATAAATGAAATGAGTATAGCGTTTATATTGCGAACATTGTTAATTGGGTATACTTGTATACCTAGTATTGAAAGTAATCATCAAACATTTAACGATAATTAATGTCTGGAAAGGTCTTTTAAGAGTAATGAAGGTATTTTAAATTCTTCTGTTTTGGTAGTAATTAAATATTTAATGAATTGAATTTATATTTAAAGTAATGAACTGCGTTGCATTGAGAAATTTAGAACTGTCCACATACAAAAATTTTAATGCAAGAAATAAAAAAAAACTTCTTTTCTGATTTTTTTTAATCCTGAACTGGGCGTGGAAGGTTTAACAACAATCTGATAATTTTCAAAGTGTCCAATTTCAAATTTAAAAACAAATCGCTTTTGAGGACTTATTCTCTCACCGCATGCTACAGATTATAATCGTTTCGAGTTATGCAATGACAAAGAGAAAGAGGTTCGTGGTGGGTAAAATTCTGTACTGCCCCAATATGATAATAACATATTCTCACCGCGTTTTCTGAGCTTTAGTGGAATAATAATGCATGCGGAATAGACCAGACATAAATCTACCATTGTTCTAACGCGAATTAGGATTTGAAATTTTTTCCACGTGCTGAGTTATAGGTACGTTGTAAGCATCTTTACGGTCAACAACAATGATTCAAACGGCATAAACGGGTCAACTTTCTTGATCCAGTCTATATTTTCGCAACCAACTCATACTGATGAACATGAACCTTTCCGGTACGAATGATTTCGAATCACTGGACTCCGTTAAAATCAGGTTCTGCAGCTCTCTCGAGCAAGGCTAACAGATGGAAGCAAACAAGTAAAAAGTGACTGCCGTTGACATTGAACGTTCAATCGAAGGAGAATAGTAATGATAAAAAAGATAATTACCATATAGAAAAATTAAACCTGCTATGCACTGTCATACATACGTTGTCTTTAAATAACACCGGGAAGCTGACACAAAGCTACTGGAAGGGTTAGTTATAACGGAAAATTTGCTGTTGGTAGATACTGCTATGACGCATTAATTACTAGGCGATACTGAACAGCTCAATCGTGACACACTCATGCAACATGGACTATGTGTAGAAAAATGATGACTGATTGAAGATTTAACTCAAAACAAAGCAAACGCCGGACGTTTGAACGAACTCAAAATGGGCTTCATACACTTACATATATCAATTTTTTGTACGCGAAAGCGAACTTATTGTCAGGGCGACCTTGACCTGAGATATGTTTTAACAGCAAACGATCAAACTGACGAAACCAGGCAGACCCAATATTGAGACCCGATGCAGGTTGCAACTGAATCAAACACATAAACAAACGGTACAAGGCGCCGCAGCTTTATTTCCGTTTTCTGCCTAAGATTTCTATCATTAAATGCCTGTCACTGAGGTCGCATTGAATTAGTTTCGCTATGTGGCTATAGCTCGAAGATTAATTAGTCATTGGTGGTTGATTTTCAACAAAACACGTTAAAATCAACCCGGAATTCAACGCTTGTTCTCCTCTTTTCCTATTCACAGTGGCTGACATTCAAAGACGGCAAATTCGGCGTTAATTTCGGAGGATACCACGCTGAGGCCGGACTGGGTGGAATACTGACTGGCAACACGGCTCACGGAGGCCTCTCGGCATCGGCTGGAACTCCACATGGTCAACAAGCTGGCGCAGGGCTGGGTGGTCTCCTAGGCGGAAATGGTAACACTCTTGAAGGGTTCTTAGGTGCTTTTGCTAGATCCCCCGGTAGATAAGACGCTGCCGTGCGCAAACAAAAAATCCTGCTGACGCATATGATGCATGACATGCGGAAACTGATCGGAACATGAACATGAACAAATTGGATGTAAAATAAAAAAAAAAAAGAAAAAAAAAAATCCATCGTTGACTAATAACCTCATTTATCACGTTGATCAGTTTTCCGTGGATATACGCAAACCAATCTGCTTTTTTGTGCTTATTTTACGATGTCGTTAAATGATCGCCGTACATAATGCGTGTTCTATGTAACAAAAAAAATAAGTCTAAAAAAATTAATGAGCATCCCAAGGCTAACCATTGTTAGGGACCATCCATAAATGACGTAGCATATTTTTGGCTAATTTTAGACCCCCCTCCCCTTCCTATTTTACTATACAAAATGCCGGTCACAACATCTGAACCCCCCTCTCCCCAAATGCTACGTCATTTATGCATGTTCCCTTATACCTATCTACATGATAAGGCTTCTACAGTATTAACGCATGCATGAAAATATCGTTTTATATTGATTTTGTCTTTTTTGAAACAAAAAAAGTTGCTCTAGCTTATTTGGCCTGGACCTATGGCATATTCAAAACGTTTTTGATGCCTATACAAGCTTTTGATGACCAGCATTTCCGTATGCAAATGAAAATATATGCAAATATTGTCCATCAGTTCTTAATGAAGCATTTGAAATAGAAAAAAACAACCATTTCTGGACTGATTTTCGACGCATTTGTTCGCTAAATCTCGGAGCGCCATTTATCTTGCTATTTGATCAATAAGCGAGTTTGACGACTTGACATAGAGTAGATGGCTGTCCATAAATGTCAAATCCGTCAAAACTTCTTCACTATGGCCCTGTAGTTAAAGATTTTAGAAAAAAATGTGGACTGCGGGTTAAAAATCAATTTGGCTAATATGCTATATAAATAAAAAAAAATCTAATATAAATTTTTTAGGAGAGTAATTCTCGCTGAAACTAATCCACTCATTTTCGAGGTTCCAGATTATTGGATAATTCATATTATTATATCTATAAACTTTCTTGCATAAGATACTAATATTTGCATCAGTGTCTGTTTTATCATTTACCATCACACGCAAGGAGTAGCACGGTACACGGTAAAAAAAAAGTGCCCAACGGGAAGTTCCCTTTTACTTACTTTTGACTAGTTTGTCTCCTTTTCTCCTTATAATGTTGTCAAAAACAGAGGAGCAAAACCACCCAACAGGGGTAGTAAAGTGTGGGTACCCAACGTTGCGTATAATCATGTTTACCTACTTTTGGGTACAACTAACTTACTTTTGGGTAGAAAGCTAGTGGAAAATTCCATACGAATTGCACACAAGTAAATGAAAACTACTTTGACCCGCTTTACCTACTTTTGGGTTCCTGCACAGTGCCGAGATGAGTGAAAATAACTTACTTTTGGGGACTTTTTTCTAACCGTGTAGCACTTTAACCCAGTTTAGATGAATTGCGATTGTTTTGAAAATCTTCGCTGTCGTACGAGTGAAATGAACAAATGAGTTCATGATACATCAACGAATAGACGAGTGCACGGATGAATTTGAGTTCACTCACTCGAGAAAATGTGGCACAAGCTGTGGGCAATGTTTACTAATCATGAACACTAACTGTTTATTTAGTGTTCATGATTAGTAAACATTGCCCGCTGCCAAACTTTCTCGAGTGAGTGAACCCGTATCCATCCGTGCACTCGTCTACACGCGTTTGTTGATATTCATCGGTGCTTGATTATCCAACCCAAAATTTTGGAAATCAGAAGCGATCCTCAAAAGCAACATAATCAAATTCATTTTGACCAAAATGATTATTTTGAATATTGTCGACCGAAGAGCCTAAAACCATAGAGGTTACTCTAAGACCAGAAGGTTCCGAAGAAACGTGCTCAACTTTTTGGCTCAGCTCTGCTACTATCTTCGGTCCCAAGCTAATCGGTGCACCCCTCGAAACATAGGAAAATCCACGAACTTACTTAACGATCCTGCGCATCTCCAGGGGTGCAAAGGGCCTTTGTGAAAGATTTCCATCCTGGGCGATTACTAGCTTTGGCTTTGGTCAATTTTTGGTCAACGTTCTTAATTTCACTGTTTAGGCTCCACCACCACGAGCCTCTGGGTCTGCCTCTGCTGCGATGTCCTGCTGGATTCCAGTCCAGTGCTTGCTTGCAGATTTCGTTTCCGCTCCGTCGTAGTGTGTGGCCGTCCCACCTCCACTTCCTCTCACGAATTTCTGTCTCTATCGGCTTCTGATGGCACAAACGATGAAGCTCGGAATTTGAGATCCAATTGTGGGGCCACCAGGCACGAATTATCTACCGCAGGCATCGGTTGATAAACACCTGCAGCTTCTGAGTGTTCTCCGCTGATACACACCATGTTTCACTGACGTATAACAGCACAGACTTCACGTTCGAGTTAAAAATTCGGATTATGGTGCGTCGACTGATCTGATTCGCTCTCCATACATTTCGCAAACTGGCAAAAGCAGCCCTCGCCTTCTTAATCCGTGCACCTATGTCGCTCTTGGTGCCACCGTCCGACGCTATCTGGCCTGCAAGATATTGGAAGCTTTCAACTTTCTCCACTGCCTGGCCAGCTACCGTGAAATTGGAACGGTTTTCCGTGTTGACATGCAACAATATGGTCTTGTTGCCGTTGATGATTAGACCTGCTTCAGAGGAGCGTTCCACAAAGTCGTCGAGCTTACTCTGCATGTCAGAGCGCCGTCGTTGAGATGCTCCATGGTAATAGGCTGCCACATCAACCCACGGTTCGGTACACGGTCAACGGCTCCAACCATGATCTCGTCGATTATGATGAGGAACAGTAGCGGTGATAATATACACCCTTGCCTCACACCCGCGATTACCCGAATCGGGTCAGACAAAGCTCCGTTGTGCAACACTCTGCACGAGAAAGCCTCGTACTGCGCTTCGATGAGGTTGACGATCTTATCAGGGACTCCCTTGCGTCTCAGAGCGCCCCACAAGTTTTCGTGGTTTAGTCGGTCGAAAGCTTTTTCGTAGTCAATTAATACCAAGTACAGGGACTCTTGGAACTCATTGACCTGCTCCAAGATGATGCGGAGCGTGACAATATAATCCACACAGGATCTTCCAGCACGGAATCCTGCCTGCTGTTGTCGGAGAGTCCCATCGATCTTCTCCTGTATCCGATTGAGGATAACTTTACACAGAACTTTAAGAACAATACACAGTAACATAATGCCTCGCCAGTTGTCGCAAACAGTTGGATCCCCCTTCTTGGGGACTTTTACCCCACGAACCCCTCATATTATCTGTCAAACTTTCATAGCGAATCAAAACAAGCATAGCGTTGTAGTAGAACTTCGACTAGAATGGGGTATGCTTATAGATGTACTAGGACCAATAGGCTAGTCAAGTAATGACCCAATTTAAAATCGTTTGTTTCCACCGGTTGCTAAAACGTCGATATTATCATCAATTCAGTATGAGGCAATAATTTTCCATCGATCTGTGTGCAAAAACCAACACAACACATTATACAACGCTATATTTGTTCAAAATGAAAATAATCATTTTGCATTTGATCATCAAAATCATCCCCACCAAGAAGAAGACGAATATTAATATTGACAACAACATAGGCGATAATGAAGAAATACAGATGATGACTTCGATACTCAGAGGTTGCCTTGATCAATAGAATTTTGTCTTGCCGAAATTCAAATTCATGCAAGTAGTTGGTCTATCTGTTCTCGTTGTTGAGTGTGAAATTATTTATCTCCACACTGATTTGCATACCATTCGAAAGAGATTTTGGCAGCCATATAGGATTTTTTCGAAGAAACTAGTTTTTCTTATCTGAGACAGTTTCCTAAAAGATTGGGTACATGTCCCTAACTTGGGTGCAATAGGCAGCCATCGATTATAATTATGCAACAAACAATTGATCTATAGACGAAATTCCACTAACAACATACCACACACCTAAGCCACTAACGTAGCTTATCATTTCCGTAACAATTGAACACAATAATCATTTACTAAAAATACCATTTTCACATGAAAATTTCCAGGAACATAGATTAAATATTGGACTACTGTCCCCATCAACAATTGATGTAACTTCGCCCCCTCTAAAATTGTCCTTGAGATTGCTCGTTGTAAAAAACGAAAAACTTGTTGTTTCTCCTGCGAGCACAGAACAGCGAAAGAAGGTGTCGGCGCAAAGCGCAGACAAAACTAATCGAAACACAAATTGCGTTTCAGTTTTTCATTAAAATAGACAACGAATTGTACTTGTAATTGTAATTGTGATTCGTTTGTGGATCCCAATTTCAAATAAGCCTTTTGAACTTTTGTGTCATTAAAATTAAGATTTATTGCTGAAAAAGGATTTATTTCCTTGATAGGCTTAGTTGAGGGACTAGACCTAGTTTAGTCACAGCCCGTAAACCTATTTAACAAATAATGATGCTGCACTTCGTTCTTCGTTAGGAAACGATAGAAGGTAATATGATCCCATACAATTTGTGATGATTCGTTTTCTTATCTCCTTTTTCCTTACGAAAAACGAGTTGCTTCATCACAATTCGATGTGTATCTAAATTGCCTGTTTCATAATGCTGATTAACCCAAATTGGTGTAATCCGATCAACTTTGTGCCAGAAATTAAAGCGCCAATGTTAACTAGCTCCGAAAAAATGTTTCCTCATGCTAATATCCATGAGTCTGTGAACGACAGACTCACCAGCTCGTGAATCAGCACAAGTGTAAACAGCTCATAATAGAATAAGTATCAGCTATCAGCAAGCGTATACTAGTACAATAAATTATTTATAGAATTAAACGAAAATGATGGATCGTAATCTCTTATTTCCCAACTAATTTTAGATTTTGGCGTTACTGTTTTTTGCAAAAAAAAATGGCTCCAACCACGATTTCTCGCTAATAAAAGCTTGAGAATCACTGATAGATTGCAAGATTGAGCTTTTATTCGCGAGAAATTGGAGATTGAAGTCAATTTTAAGTAAAACAGTTACCCCCAAATCTCAAATCAGTCCAGATCTTACGGGACAAAATCATTCTTTCAATTAGTTTCGGATCTTCATTTTTTTTTTTCGTTTGCCATTGTCAATTGGATTGTAAATTTTCAAATGTCTTGATTGGATGGAACTAGTTGATATCTGTCGCTTAGTCTAAAAACTCCAATTAGACAAAATAACCCCAATAAACAGGAAAATAAAACTGCTATACTGCTACCGTTGAAACGTAAACGCTTTGCTTTATGTGCTACTAATATGAACCACGCTTTGTAAGTATATAGGCAATGCGCACTTACTTATTACTCCGGTGGAAAATGTTAACAATTATTAATGAAATGTCAAACCAGATCGCACAGCAGGTGGAGGCTATGCCGGAGCAACAGCAGGAAACGGCGTTGGAGCAAGTGCAGCCTTTGGAGGTGGTTTGGAGAATGCAGGAGGTGCCGGTGGTCTCGGCGCTGAGGCGCACGCACCCGGAGTAAGCAAGAAAGTTGTGAAAATTGGACAGACCAATGGAGCTGCACCACACAGCGAGGTTTGCATTCATTCATGACCAATTAGTTGAGGATTGTTACACATCATGATAACTCATTGCGTTCGTCACCAACAGATTGTGCTTGAGCATGAGGTTCCGCCAGCACCCCAGGCTATTCGCACCCGTTTCAACGATGAATTCGATTCCAAATTGAAGACAAAGACAGTGCTGAAGGAAGTTCATACCGATCTGCAAGCTCCACCAGTCCATCAACCATCATCCTACAATACCCATACCAAAACCGTTTACAAAAAGAAGTTCATCTCACACCCGCATAAGGTAATCTATATATATTCAGATATGCAAGCACTGTGAAGTATCTTGTAGTAGCAACTAACCCGACACTAATGTAACATACTCGCAGGTAGCAATAGTTGAAAGTTCCCATGATCATGGCGCGCAGGGTGGCACCGTTTCGAACAGCGTAGATCTAAACCGATTTTTCGATTTCCAAGCTTTTTCAAACATTGCTGCTAGTTACTCGCACCCTGCTCCTCCAGCGCCAAAACATCACCAAGATTCCGAAATTCGCAAAGAGGTATTATTATTGGCAATCACTTTCTAGTTGATGATGACTTTTTCTGAATATGGCGCTAATCTAAGCATGATGAACATATCCTCAATGATTAGTAAATCAGAACATTAATTTTCCAGGCTCACCTTAGTACCAGATTTGACTCAAATGGCCATTCTGGAGGATCTACTTACACCGCTGTGGGAGCTACTCAGAACACCAACTTCTGGAATGATATTTTCAATGTAAGCATGATCCTTTAACTTTTTGCTCATTACAATAGCAATTTATGCGATATTTTTTTCATCCTCTCCTAGATTCCCATTTCAACGTTGACTGCCGTAAACCAGTTTTTGAACAACAAGTCTGGTAGCGGAACCATCCACGTTAATAAGCACACCGAGGTGCATTGACTTCGATGAGCAATCATTATTGTAAGTGCTTCATGGCGAAGTTTATTTTGATCAAATTCAACAAGGAAAAAGCATTTGCAAGCTTACCTATAAGATACTCGAAAAATATATTGACCATATTTCGTAATTTCTTGATTGTTCTCTATTCTGAACGCATAAACTGACATCCCAAAAAATGTGTTTGCCTTTTTTTTTGTTTTTATAGTAAGGAAGAACGCTTCAAAAGGCCTTGTCTGGTGTGTCCCCTTCCCCTTGCGCAGTGTAAGACTCTCTGTGGGGGATGGCTTGTTCGCTGATCGTCTCTCCACTCTCGCTTCCTCTCTATCAGCATTTCAAGCTGAACAATGCATTAGGTGCTAAGAAACATTGTCGATTTTCTCTTTGCCATGTATAGACATTTCCAGCTATTTTCAACACATTCGATAAAACAAGTTATTATCTAGCATCTAATACGGCAAACACGGTTAGAAACGGTTTCGTGACCAAGTTATAAACCAAAGAGAATGTTGAAGAAGAAAATCGATCAATGTTACTTAGGACCTAATGCATTGGTTGGCTTGATTTGTATTACAGTCCGACCAACCATTCGTGAAACTTCTTCAAAGTTCTTTACCTTAAATTTTCTATGATTTCGATGTACACATTTAAAAATCTTTATTGATCGATACTTACATTTAAGATTATTTCTTCATCGGTTATATGATAGTAATCTATAAAGGTGCCATACTAAATTTCTTTTAATTTCGATATGTCTCATGGACTTTAATATTATTTACAAATATTCATCAATAAATATTTAAATACTGATATCATAGTAACTTTGAACTTTGACAAAGAACAACAAAGATTGCCATCGGTGCACATTTATAATCTCCTTGTTATCGATTTGCATCGCTGGTTAAAGAGAGTTCGGGGCACACCAGGTGACAGATGGCAATATTTAAATTATTTATCGACATATTCGGCATTTCACCGGAAGAAGCAATCTGCCGGTAAATGAATGAGAAGACCGATGGCCGCGATGCGGCAAATGTTTACCATTGTAGTTCTTCAAGTTTACGTCTATATATTTAATAACTCGTGATAGCATACATGGTGGGATTCTCGGCATTTGGAACCCAATGAGTAAAATTGATATCTTTTTGACCTCTATTACACCTACATGGCTGACTGGTTGATGGTTATGACAAATAAATATTGAATTCATGTATGAAAAGATTTACGATTCACGATTAGACTTTTAGCATCTTTACAATTATTCATGAAAAGATGACGATCGCTATCGATTTTCCTTATGAATGGCATTGAAGTTCTATGTATAGAAAATTAAAGAAAATTAACAAAATGCTTGGTCGGGAGTCCTGCTGATGGTATTCAATGTGCCCTTGTTTCTACACATTTCTTGTACAACATTCTCTGTGTTGATGATAACTCCGCTAATGTTATGCATCTCCCTTCGCACAGCTCCAAATATTGGGCAGTTGACAACCACGAGCTCCGGTGTTTCTTCCCGTCAACATACTCCAGGCAAAGGGGTGAATGCGTGTCCGAAACGATTAAGGTAAATACTTCGTGCAAGGAGGGAACCGTGACCCGTGTTGCAAAATATCAATATCAATAACTACAAAATGTTTAATTTCGCTAGTCACCTGATGTCAGTATCACCAAGGTGACTACATATAGGTGTTCTAATGTGTCAAATTCATGATTCAGCCATGTTGGATTTTTGTATGGGACACCGACCGAGTTTGTTTACAATTTGCTCTAAAACCGCACTCCCCCCCCCCCCCCGCGACCTCTTCGCCTATATAGTGACAAAACTGTATCACCACAGACAAACAGACGTAACTCTTTGAAAAACTTGTTCTTGAAAACATAGTATCTCAAAACATATAACCTCAGTAACGACATCTCTCTGGCTTCTCGCGGAAAACAAGCTTGCTCGCTAACTCGTAAACAATATTGCATAAAAGTTCTATAGAATGTATAGAAACGTCAAAGTGATCTGATGCCAGCGCTGCGGCGAGTAGTTCGCGGAACTGATAATATTCAAATCAACCGTTAAATGCATGAACGAAGATACACAATAAAAAGTTACGTCTGTTTGTCTGTGGTATCACCATTTATATACCCACCATGAGTATCACCATAGAGGTAACTCTAAAACGCTGTCCAGACTGGAGAGTTATAACAACAATCAATACGAAACTAACGATTTTAAATTGGCTCACCTTTTTAGTAGCCTACTGGTCCCAAGCAAACGATTAACGTACCCTATTCTAGTTGAAATTCTATTACTACACTATGTTTGTTTTGATTCGGTATGAAAGTGTGTGGATTCATGCAGAACATGCAGGGGTGAGTGAAATAGCTTGGAACTGCTTGGGACCGTTGTTCTGGTACTAAGTGAGCCAAAAATAATAATGATTTTATTCGGGACCCAGTGGTCTTAGAGTTACCTCTATGGTAACACCATAGAGGTAACTCTAAGACTAAAAGGTATCGAAGAAACGTGCTCAACTTTTTGGCTCAGCTCTGGTACTATCTTCGGTCCCAAGCTAATCGATTCACCCCTCGAAACATAGGAAAATCCACTAAACCCTCATTTTATCTGTCAAACTTTCATACACGGTAAGAAAAAAGAACCCAACATTGACTTCCTTTCACTCATCACGTGGCTTTCGTGGAGCTAGGTAAAATTAAGTTAAAGAAGAAAACTAAATTTTGACAACAATCAATACGAAACTAACGGCTACTGAAGTGGTGAGCCAATTTAAAATCGTTAGTTTCGTATTGATTGTTGGTGTTACTACTACTTAAAGCTACAACAAATTTAAACAGCACTTTTCAGTGCTCAATATACCGGTAATTTTTTTACCTTGTATGACTCTTTTTCCTCTTCGATCCTTGTTTGGACCCTACTCGAGGTAATCCTTCTTGGATATCGATTTGGAAAATTCCTCTTCGATCCTTCAGATTCGATTTGGATAAAAATTTACTGCCGCCATGGGGGCAAACTCTTGATCCCCCTTCTGATGAAATTAATTTGAGCAATCCATTTGATTTGCTCAGAAAAATTTTAGTAAACTTTCCCGGTTTAATGCCAAATTGCCAAGAAGGAACAGATTCCCCTATTGTGATAACCACTTCCTATTTTCATGCTCTTCGCACGGAACTTTTGAACTTCTTCAAATTTAAGTTTTCACTACAAATTGGACGTCGGGGTGAATGCCGTGTATTGGCTGAAACCTTTGACGAATTTAAATGTCTTCTCAAGTATCTTACTGAGAAGCATCATAATTTGTTTACTTACGACACCAAAACAGAACGCGTGTTCAAGGTTGTCATGAAAGGAATCCCCAGTGGTGAATCCCTGGATCAGGTGAAAGATGAACTGGAAAAATTACTTGGAGTTGTCCCACAAGTAATCAAAATGAAAATGAAATCCCGTCCTGGCGATTCACGCAACGGGATTACTAATGATTTTTATTTAGTTCACTTCAAGTCTAGTGAACTAATCTACCTTAAAGTTAGCCTTATGCTCCATGTCCGAGTGAAGAGGGAACACTTCAGGAAGACTGGAGGAAATTTCCAAAACCTCACTCAGTGCCGTAAGTGCCAGGGATGGGGTCACGGAACAAAAAATGCTACATGCCAGCTAAATGCATGAATTGTGGTGATTCCTCTCACGCAAAGGACGACTGTCCTGTGAAGGAAGATCCTAAGAAATTTAAATGTTGAAATTGTGGTAAAAATTGGGATTTTAAGACTCGCAAAGCGATCCTACAATCTCGTTCTAAGGTAGGAAACGCTCCACGTTTCCGAACAGGTACAAATTACTCTGCTGTTAACAACAGTCGGCGAGGAACAAATTCAACATTCGTACCCGTAAGTACAAATATCACCCCTGCTTTAAATTTTTCATCTATACCTGCTCCCCTTGCTGCTAACAATTTTCAGCGAGTTAATGGAGCTACCTATGCTGCTATAGCACCGGGTAGAAATCAAAATACTGACCAAAGTAATTCTAACGGATTTTTTTTTTTAAATTTTGACCTAGGAAGCATTACTGCCCCTAAAATGGAATTTTTACAGAAATCATTAATTGACATGATTTCTGATATGCTTAAATCTAACTCCATGTTTGATGCTATTCAAACTGGAGTAAAATTTGTGAACAATATTGTCATGACTTTGAAATTCAGTAATGGATTTTAAATCATTAATATTTTAAATTGGAATGCTCGATCTTTTAAAGAAAATTAAAACGAGCTATTTAACTTTTTGAAAGTTCATAACGTGCATATTGCCGTTATAACTGAAACGTTCCTTAAAACTGACCATAAGGTTAAAAGGGACGCAAATTATTTAATTTATAGAAATGATCGTCTTGACGGAGCTTGTGGTGGCGTTGCCATCATTGTTCATAGACGAATCAAACATAAAATTCTTTCTTCATTTGAAACCAAAGTTTGGGAGTTTCTGTTGAAACAAAATTTGGGCAACTTACGTTTATAGCTGCCTATTTGCCATTCCAATGCGTAGGCCAGCAAAAGAATTTTCTCAAGGGTGACCTTCAGAAACTTACCCGTCATAGGTCTAAATTCTTCATTATTGGTGATTTTAATGCAAAACACCGCTCATGGAATAATGTAAATTACAATGGTAATATTCTGTTTGATGATTGTTCTGAGGGTTACTACACTATTCAATATCCAAACAGCCCAACATGCTTTTCTTCTGCAAGAAATCCCTCAACTATTGATTTAGTCTTAACTGATTCATGTCAACATTGTATACAATTAGTTACCCATGCTGACTTCGGTTCTGATCACCTTCCTGTAACTTTTGAAAGATCCCAAGAAATGATTTCTAATCCCAACAGCTCTAGTTTCAATTACCATAGAGCTGATTGGGAGCAATATCGAACATTTATGGAATATAACTTCGATCCAAACATTCCTTTGCAAACCAAAGATGAAATTAATTATGCTCTTGAATCTCTGACTACTTCTATAGTTGAAACAAGAGCTGCCTCAGTACCAAAATGCGAGGTTAAATTCGATTCAATTATAATAGACGACGATCTTCAGCTCTTGATCCGTCTTAAAAATGTCCGTAGGAGACAATATCAAAGAACACGTGATCCTGCCATGAAAATTATCTGGCGGGATTTTCAAAAACAAATTAAAAAGCGATTCTCTGCCCTGAGGAACAAAACTTTTGAAAATAATGTTTCTAAATTAGACCCAACTTCCAAACCCTTTTGGAAACTCACAAAAAATTTGAAAAAAAAACCTCAAAAACCTACTACACAGAACAGAAGGAGAAGTGCAAACAAATCGGTGAATCAAAAAGTGCTCGTTTTTCTGCTTAACAAGCGATGTGTTGTGGTAGCGTTCCACACGGGCTTTCTATGTGCACTCACACTATCATAGCATGCTGCCTATCTTAACTGCATGCAGAAGATGCCTTCTACCGCTAGGTGCGCTAGTGTTCGCAAATGACAAGTGGAGCCACTTTCTGATCCAAAGTTCCACTCCTGTGCCTACTACCAAGAAGGTGGTAAAATTTCGATCACAAATTTGGAAAAGATCAAAAACTTGCTAGCAATTCGAGAGTTTCCATAATTTCAGTTATGGTCTTGCTAGTCCTATTGAGAATCAGGTTGCTCGGGATTATCTGAATATTTTCGCTCAAGAAAGTATTTTTGATGATTCCTGGGGGACTGATTTGGACGAAGTAAGATCTTTTACTAAAAAAAATCAAAATATGAAAGCTCCAGGTGATGATGGAATTTTCTATATCCTCATCAAAAAAATTCCCAGAGAGCACCTTGTCTTTCTTGGTAAAATTATTTAACAGGTGGTTCCATTTGGCATACTTTCCTGATAAATGGAACAATGCAAAAGTTGTTCCAATTTTGAAGCCGGATAAAAATCCAGCTGAAGCTTCTAGCAACCGTCCAATAAGTTTGCTTTCTGCAATAGGTAAACTTTTTGAAAGGATAATTTTAAATAGAATGATGCTTCACATCAATATGAACTCATTCCGTCTCGCACGCTGAGCCGATCAAGTCGCATCGGTCTCGTTGTACGACACTAGTATTTGAGTTTTTGAGTTTTTCCCCACGCGAGGGTTTTTTCTCGCCAAAGTTAGTTGGCATAGTGTTTAAACAACTAGTGCGCGAGTGAGGAAGCCGTTAACCATACGCCGAGCGCTTTGCTTACGGTCCAGCTTTAATCACCATCATCGCATCATCACATCATCCCATTGATAGCAACAACGAAAGCACGTTAAATTGCCTACCGAGGCGACCGAGGCATACCAGCTATCAGGTTATCGACCCAGCAGCCGTTGGGGCAAACAATAACCTCGCACCAGTCATCTGCCGCCTCAGTGTAATAGGTATACCGTGTCGCTTTGTTTTCACCAGTATCGCATCTCCCCGCATGGTCCAGTATTAGATTAGGTTGGGTCATAATTAGGGTGATTCAAAATTTTGTAAATAGTATATATCTATAATTTTTTTTCTCTTGTTTTTTTTTTCTCGTACTATTTATAAGTAGAGCATAGTTAGGGTGATCCAAAAACATTTTTTTTTTGTATATATATTTTTTTTCTTTTTTTGTTTTTTTTTTTCCTTCTTTCGTATTACTCTTTATTAGAGTAAAACTATATAATTTTTTTGTATTTATTTTTTATTTTTTATTTTATTTTTTTTTGCATTTTTTTTTATACTATTTGAAATTACTGTAATTATTTGTAAAATATTTATTAAAAACACCATTGTGGCGATATTTAACCGCAATGGATGAAAATGATAAAGGCGGGGGATGGTCGCTTTCCATCTCAGACGACGAAACTCTTAATTCCTCACACGAAAGTCTCGAGGAAGTTGTGGAAATGGAAACCCTTGACGTCCCAGTTGACTCGCTCTCCAGCAAAAATACTGGAGCATATCCCAAGAAAAGGTATCCCCCACAACCCTCTCCCCCACCATCACCTCCTCGTCCTGCACCCCCCACACCATTGCCCCCAAAAATCTCTGCGCTCCCCCGCCTAAAGGCTTACCCAGAAGCCTCGAAAGGCCCATGGGTTGTTTTTTTCCGGCCCAAACAAAAACCTTTGAACATTCCGAGGATCTCTAAGGATCTAACAACACATTTTTCGGCCGTTACCGATATTTTCAAGGTAACACCAATAAAACTGCGCGTTACCGTTGATGACCGGAAGCAGGCTAATCAAATTGTTGCGTGCGAGCTTTTTTCATTGGAATACCGAGTCTACATACCCAGTAGTGAGGTAGAAATTGAAGGAGTGGTCACCGAAGCGAGTTTGACTAGCGATGATTTCTTGGGTCCCGATTCCTTCGGAATCTTTAAAAACCGTGCTCTGCCGAAGGTGAAGATATTGGACTGCCTTCAAATGCAGTCAGTATCCGTAGTAGGCTCCAAAAAAACTTATTCCTTGTCAAACTCGTTTCGTGTGACCTTTTCGGGTTCAGCGTTACCTCACTACGTCGCTATTGGTAAGGTTCGGCTGCCTGTACGTCTGTTTGTACCTCGGGTAATGAACTGCTCGAAATGTAAACAACTTGGTCATACATCGGACTACTGCTCGAACAAACCACGCTGCGATCAGTGTGGCGAGCAACATCAAGAGGGCCCTTGCGGTGCTCCTCCAAAATGCGTGTACTGCAAGGAAAGCCTACATACCCTGACTGACTGCCCGAGGTATAAACAGCAGGGAGAAAAACTTAAGCGGTCTCTGCAAGCTCGCTCCAAGAGAACACTAGCAGAACTCTTGAAGAATACCGCTTCATCTTCTCAGACCACACCAAAAAGCAGTAACACGTTCTCCATTTTGCCAGTTGATGATCTAGACTCTGACTCAGAGGTCGGTGAGGGTAGTCCGTTTGTCTTTAAAGGCAATACGAGAAAACGAGCAAAACAACACAACACCGAAAAGCCTCGTAAGGCCACGCGTACGGACCACCCTTCCACCTTGGAAAAATCAAGAGGTAACGGAAATGCACCGAAGCCCATTCCACCGGGTTTTCAACCTTGTAATTATGACAAGAACTTTCCGTCACTTCCAGGATCATCTAAAACCCCAGATGTCCCAGTTTTTCGGCCAGAAAAGCAGCTGAATAATCAGCAAGAACATGCCCCCATGTTCACGTTTTCTGGTATTGTGGATAGCTTCTTCAGTATATTCAATGTCTCTGACTCAACGAGGAGCATTATTAATTTAGTGCTGCCAATGGTGAAAACTCTTTTGAAGCAACTAGCTTCTAGGTGGTCCTTCCTTGCATCGATCATATCCTTTGATGGATAATTCTCCGAATGAGGTCGGGGATATGATCTCTGTTCTTCAGTGGAACTGTAGAAGTCTTATGCCAAAACTTGACACATTTAAATTTTTAGTTAACAA
Organism: Ochlerotatus camptorhynchus; assembly: GCF_037179485.1. NCBI lineage: Eukaryota > Metazoa > Arthropoda > Insecta > Diptera > Culicidae > Ochlerotatus > Ochlerotatus camptorhynchus. The sequence goes on along the minus strand of NW_027040629.1, from coordinate 439,612 downwards.
TTTACTTTCTGATGCATTTGCCCTTTGTGAAACATGGCTCTCTTCAGACAACGATCTTGCTTTCCACGATTTCAACATTATTCGCCTTGATCGGGCAGATTCGTATGGAGGGGTGCTTCTGGGGATTAACAAGCTCCATTCCTTCTACAGAATCGATCTGCCTTCGGTGACAGGCATTGAAGTTGTTGCATGTCAGGTTAATATTCGAGGTAAATGCCTCAGTATTGCCTCAGTATATCTTCCACCGAGAACCGCGATCTCTCGTCAAAGTTTCGCGGATATCTGCACGGCTATGCCGGAGCCACGGTTGATCTTGGGAGATTTTAACTCTCACGGTACAGGCTGGGGGGAACTGTACGACGACAACCGCTCAACCTTGATATACGACATGTGCGACTTCTTCAAAATGACAATTCTAAACACCGGGGACGCAACACGAGTAGCCAAACCTCCAGCAAAAATAAGCAGATTAGACCTCTCACTTTGCTCGAGTTCACTATCGTTGGATTGCTCGTGGAAAGTAATTCAAGATCCCTACGGTAGTGACCATTTGCCAATCAAAATTTCTATTACCAATGGTTCATCTTCTACTCGCTCGGTCGACATCGCGTACGATCTTACGAAAAACATTGACTGGCGAAAATTCGCGACCGCGGTTCTTGATGCCAGTCAATCGGTTGACGTACTTCCTCCGCTGGACGAGTACTCCTTTCTCGCGCGTGTCATCATCGATTCTGCGCTACAAGCACAGACAAAACGAGTTCCGGGTGTTTCCGTCCGCAAGCGACCTCCCACCCCGTGGTGGGATAAGGATTGCACCGACGCGAACAGCGAGAAGTCCGCCGCGTTTAAACGCTTCCGCAAACACGGCAAGGTCGGGGATTTCGAGCGGTACACCGACCTCGAGAAAACTTTTAAGGACTTAATTAAAGCAAAAAAACGCGGTTACTGGCGTCGGTTCGTCGATGGTTTGTCGCGAGAGACTTCCATGAGAACACTCTGGAATGTCGGTAGGAGAATGCGAAACGCGTCTACACCGATTAACGAAGACAAGGAGTACTCGGACAGATGGATTTTCAGCTTCGCGCGGAAAGTTTGCCCGGATTCGGTGTCGGTTCAAACCAACGTTCGTGATCGTCCGTCGGGTAATAACGAAATAGATTCCCCGTTTTCGATGGTGGAATTCTCACTTGCTCTCCTTTCATGTAACAATTCAGCTCCAGGAATGGATAGAATCAAGTTCAACTTGCTTAAAAATCTCCCAGATGTCGCGAAGAGACGCTTGTTGAACTTATTCAATCAATTTCTGGAGCACAACATTGTTCCGGATGACTGGAGACAAGTAAGAGTTATCGCCATTCGAAAACCCGGTAAACCCGCGTCGGATTATAACTCGTACCGTCCCATCGCGATGCTGTCCTGTATACGGAAATTGTTGGAGAAAATGATTCTTTTTCGTCTAGACAAATGGGTCGAGTCGAATGGTTTACTTTCAGATACGCAATTTGGATTTCGGAGAGGCAAAGGAACGAGCGACTGTCTTGCGTTGCTTTCAACTGAAATTCAACTGGCCTATGCGCAAAAACAGCAAATGGGTTCAGTTTTCTTGGACATTAAGGGGGCTTTTGATTCTGTTTGTATCGATGTCCTTTCGGATAAACTCCACGATAGTGGGCTTTCACCAATTATAAACAACTATTTGAGCAACTTGTTGTCTGAGAAATATATGAGCTTTTCTCATGGAAACTCGACAACTTCACGAATTAGTTACATGGGTCTCCCCCAGGGCTCATGTTTAAGCCCCCTTCTTTATAATTTTTATGTAAAAGACATTGATGGTTGTCTTGATGAAAATTGTTCGCTAAGGCAGCTTGCAGATGACGGGGTTGTGTCCGTTATAGGGCCAAGTGCACCGGACCTGCAAGGACCATTGCAAGATACCTTAGACAATTTGTCTACTTGGGCTATGAAGCTGGGTATCGAATTCTCTCCGGAGAAAACTGAGTTGGTTGTTTTTTCTAGGAAGCATCATCCTGCACAGTTACAGCTTCAACTAAAGGGTAGAACAATCACTCAAAGTATATCTTTCAAGTATTTAGGTGTCTGGTTCGATTCCAAAAGCACGTGGGGAAAACATATTGCGTATGTGAAACAAAAATGCCAACAAAGAATCAATTTTCTTCGTACAATTACTGGAACTTGGTGGGGAGCACACCCGGAAGATCTGATCAGGTTGTACCGAACAACCATCTTGTCGGTTCTAGAGTACGGTAGCTTCTGCTTTCAATCCGCGGCGAAAACACATATCCTGAAGCTGCAACGGGTTCAATACCGTTGCCTCCGAATCGCACTTGGCTGTATGCACTCGACGCATACGATGAGCCTCGAAGTACTTGCGGGTGTTCTCCCACTGACAGATCGTTTCGCGGAACTGTCCTTCCGGTTTCTTATCCGTTGTGAAGTAATGAACCCATTGGTAATAGAAAATTTTGAGAAGCTGCTCGACAGAAATCCTCAAACAAGATTCATGAGTCTCTATTACGAGTACATGACGCTGGAGATTGGCCCTTCTTCATTCAATTCCTCTCGTGTTTGCCTCCAAGACTTTTATAGTTCCTCTGTAAATTTTGATCTGACCATGTTGCAAGAAATCCGTGGAATACCAGATCACCATCGGTCGATGGTTGTTCCCTTAATTTTTGCAAACAAGTACCACCATGTTAGTAACAATAAGAGTTTTTTCACAGATGGGTCAACTATAAACGCTTCCACTGGATTTGGAGTATTCAACGAATGTCATAGCGCCTCATATCAACTGCAAAAACCCTGTTCCGTATACGTTGCGGAACTAGCAGCCATATTTTACGCAGTAGAGCAAATTGCCTCACTACCATCTGATCACTATTTTATTTTTACTGATAGCCTTAGCTCGTTGGAGGCTATTCGATCAATGAGGCCGATGAAGCACTCCTCGTATTTCCTGACCGAAATCCGAGCTAAATTGAGTACTTTATCTAACTGCTCCTATACTATCACCTTAGTTTGGGTCCCATCTCATTGCTCAATTCCGGGCAATGAGAAAGCGGACTCGCTAGCTAAGGTGGGCGCTATGGAAGGCGATATTTTTGATCGACAAATCGCCTTTGCGGAATTTTTCTCAATTACCCGTCAGCACGTCCTCACCAACTGGCAACAAAAATGGAATGAGAGTGATCTGGGAAGATGGTTACATTCTATTCTCCCACAGGTGTCGAACAAGCCATGGTTCAAAGGATTGGACATGAGCCGTGACTTTATACGTGTCATATCAAGGCTCATGTCCAATCACTACTCGTTAGACTCGCATTTCTTCCGAATCGGGCTCGCAGGCAGCAATTTGTGCGCTTGTGGTAGTGGCTATCACGATATCGACCACGTACTTTGGTCATGTACCCTCCATTGTGTTGCTAGATCCGAGTTATCCGCATCCCTCAGGGCCCGAGGAAAACAACCTATGCGGCCCGTTAGAGACATCTTGGCGAGCCGAGATCTCGACTATTGCAATTTAATATATGTGTTTTTAAAACGGATAGATCTGAGGATTTAGTAGTTAGTGTCATCTTGTGTTCCCCCAAGTTGTTAGCTGCCCATCGGTGTACCCCCATGTTTGTCTTTTTCATCAGTTGGTCGCTTAGTTCGAGATCAAGAGCACATTGCTCTCCAAACCTTGTGTTCTCAATCCCTACCCTGCCATCCATTTGTTACAATTTGTTACCCCTAACCTCGAGATAGCCGCGAGTAATCGGCCCCCGCTTTACTAACGTTAGTCTTAAGAAATTTTGTAACCTAAACAATGAATATCGGCTCCGCAAAGCTACGGCAAATGAGCCTGGAAAAATAAACACATTAAAAAAAAAAAAAAAATCAATATGAACTCAACTTTTGCAGATGAGCAGTTTGGATTTCGTCATGGGCATTCAACTACTCATCAACTCTTAAGAGTTACCAATTTAAATCGTTCAAACAAATCTGAAGGCCACTCAACTGGAGTTGCTCTTCTAGACATAGAAAAGACATTCGACAGTGTTTGGCATGAAGGTTTGATTGCTAAATTGAAAAAGTTTAATTTTCCACTTTATATTATGAAATTAGTTCAAAATTATTTAACTGACAGTACTCTGCAGGTAAATTATCAAAATTCCAAATCTAATCGACTACCTGTTAGAGCAGGACTTCCTCAGGGTAGCATTCTTGGGCCTATATTGTATAACATTTTCACTTCGGACCTCCCTGATTTGCCTCAGGGTTGCCACAAATCTTTGTTCGCTGATGACACAGACATTTCCGCTAAAGGAAGAAGTCTTCGTGTTATTTGCAGCAGACTGCAGAAAATTTTAGATATTTTCTCTTCTTATTTACAAAAATGGAAGATTTCTTCCAACGCTTCCAAAACTCAACTTATAATATTTCCACATAAGCCTAGAGCTTCCTTTTTGAAACCTAGTAGTAGTCACATAGTCACTATGAACGGAGTTCCAATCCTGACATATTTTTTTATATTAATTTATTTGTACAGGCTCAATCGAATAAACTTTACAGAGCCGAGTTATCATTTGCATTATATATGATTAATGTCTTAAATCTAGAGTTAAAGGAATTGAACCGATTACTCGCGGTCGTCTCGAGGTTAGTGGAGATTTACGGCCTCATGGAGCGAATAGCCTCGACAGAACTGAGATTATCGACGACGATGATGTTCTGGGATTCCACGAATCTCCCGCGTCATAGATAAATCAAAACTAACTGAATTGCCGAAGTCGGAGAAGCATACACGAAGGGGATTATGCTGTGAAGGGCTGACATCCTGAGTTATATACACGTAGTACAATGACATAAAACGAGTTTGAGGGTTTAGCTCAAGAAGCTTCTCAAAGTTTTCGATTACCAGTGGGTTCATAACTTCACAACGGGTGAGGAGCCTGAGGGACAATTCCGAAAACCGATCCGATAGTGGCAACATGCCCGCCAACACTTCGAGACTCATCGTATGAGTCGAGTGCATGCATCCTAACGCGATACGAAGACAACGATACTGTATACGTTCCAGTTTGATGATGTGAGCTTTAGCCGCCGATTGGAAGCAAAAACTACCGTACTCTAAAACCCATAAAATCGTTGTCCGGTACAACGTTAGAAGATCTTGCGGATGAGCTCCCCACCACGTTCCGGTAATTGTTCGGAGAAAATTGATCCTTTGTTGGCATTTTCGTCTCAGATACTCAATGTGGGATCTCCAGGTGCATTTGGAATCGAACCAGACCCCAAGATATTTGAAAGACATGGAATGAGTGATCGGCTTACCCAAAAGTTGAAGCTTCGATTGTGCTGGGCTATGCTTCCTAGAAAAAACGACCAACTCAGTTTTCTCCGTGGAGAATTCGATACCTAGCTGAATAGCCCAAGTAGACAAATTGTCTAAGGTATCCTGTAAGGGTCCTTGCAGGTCGACCCCTTTGGGCCCTGTCATAGACACTACGCCGTCATCTGCAAGTTGTCTCAACGTGCAGTTGTCACTTAGACAATTGTCAATTTCTCTGACGTAGAAATTATACAAAAGGGGGCTTAAACATGAGCCCTGGGGGAGACCCATGTAACTAAATCGAGAAGCTGTAGAGTTTCCATGAGAAAAGCTCATATCTTTCTCTGACAGCAAATTGTACAAAAAGTTATTAATCAATGGAGAAAGGCCACATGCGTGGAGTTTGTCTGAAAGGACTTCAACCGATACTGAATCAAAAGCCCCCTTAATATCCAAGAACACAGAAGCCATTTGCTCTTTTTTAGCAAAATCCAACTGGATTTCTGTGGAAAGCAACGCGAGACAGTCGTTCGTTCCCTTGCCCCTACGGAAACCAAATTGAGTATCTGAGAGTAGGTGGTTCGTCTCAACCCATTTGTCCAAGCGAAAAAGGATCATTTTCTCCAACAATTTTCGAATGCACGATAACATCGCGATGGGACGATACGAGTTATGATCTGAAGCCGGTTTTCCAGGCTTTTTAATGGCTATAACTCTCACTTGCCTCCAATCATCCGGAACAATATTGAGCTCTAGGAACTGACAAAACAAGTTCAACATGCGCCTCTTAGCGACGTCTGGGAGGTTCTTCAACAAGTCGAACTTGATCCTATCAGCCCCCCGAAGCCGAATTGCGACAAGAAAGGAGCGCGAGTGAGAGCTTCAGCATTGAAAAAGGCTGGCTGATCTCGTCTACCGAATTCGTCGTTTCGCGAGGAATCATCTGTGCCAGCACGGAATCAGGACATACTTTTCGCGCGAACTTGAGAATCCACCGATCCAAGTACTCCTCGCTCTCGTTGTTTGAAGACCGGTTACGCATCCTTTGCGCCGTGTTCCAAAGCGTATTCATCGACGTTTCGCACGATAAACTGTCCACGAATTGCCGCCAGTATCCGCGTTTCTTGGCTTTGATGAGGCTCTTGAGTTCGCGTTCAAGAGTCGAGTACGCTTCGAAATACTCGGGTGTTCCGCGTTTCGGGAAAAGCTTAAACGCGTCGGACTTTTTACGATAAACCTCAGTGCATTGTTGGTCCCACCAAGGGGTAGGAGGTTTCCTACGAAAAGACGTTCCTGGAACCGGCCAAGTTTGAGCTCGAAGCGCGCTGTCCAAGATCAGATTGGAGAGGAAGTTATATTCCTCCAACCGTGGAAGCTTTTCTACCGACGACACGGCTTCATCTATCATGGTCTTGAACGTTGTCCAATCGATATTACGGGTGAGGTCGTACGCGACGTTAACGGATTCCGACGAATTGAACCCACTGGCAATCGAAATGCCGATCGGCAAGTGATCACTACCGTGGGGATCCTGGATCACATTCCACGTGCAATCCAACGATAATGAATTAGAGCAAAGTGTGAGGTCTAATCTACTTCCATTTGAGGATGGACCAGTCAGACGTGTTACTTCTCCATTATTAAGAATTGTCATATTGAAATTATCACAGAGGTTATATATCAAAGTAGAACGGTTGTCATCATACAGTTCCCCCCAGCCTGTACCGTGGGAATTAAAATCTCCTATAATCAACCGTGGAGCAGGAAGTACTGAACATATATCTGAAAGTTGTTTTTGACTAATCGAAACTCGGGGAGGAATATACACAGAAGCAATACAAAGGCTCTTACCTTTAACAAAAGCCTGACATGCGACAACTTCAATACCTGGAAATTGTGGAAGATTCACTCTATAGAAGGAATGGCACTTTTGATCCCCAAAAGTACTCCTCCTCCACGCGAATCCGCACGATCCAGTCGAATAATGTTAAAATCATGAAAAGGATGATCGATATCTGAAAAGAGCCAAGTTTCACACAGAGCAAATGCATCACAATCATTATTGTTAACCAAAAACTTAAACGATTCTATCTTAGGAATAAGACTTCGACAATTCCACTGTAGAACAGTGATCAAATCCCCGACCTCGTTTGGAACAATCCTGACATATAAACTTCTAATATTTAAACAAGTTTTTAGACCGGCCATGCTTTACGCTGTGCCAATACGGTCTAGTTGTTCCACTACCAGGAAAAAAGCACTTCAAAGGATTCAGAACCAAGTTCTGAAGATGATTTTGAAGTTGTCTCCCTGGTACACAGCAAAAAAAGTTTGTTGAATATTACACCGAAACTGCTGCAACCAGGTCAATCCATCGGTTGTGTAATATCACATTGTACGATGTACATCGATTTTGTAAATAAAATTACATCCATTGATGTAATATTGTATCTGCTTTTTGCTATTACATAATTTTTTCATACATCAGCTTGAATTACGTTGATCGATATTACATTTTTTTTTTTGCTGTGTAGAATTTCGAATGTTGAGACTTTAGAACAAAAATGTCAAACAAAATAATTAATAATTTCAGGCAAAAATCGTTGCAATCCTTAATTGAAATGATTAATTCCCTTTCAACATAGATAGGATTTAGTGTTAGTTTTTAGTTTTAAGATTTCAATTGTTATACTGACAATCAAGTTAAAAAAAACCCTGTTTAAAATACTGAATTGCCAAGGCAGGAACAATGTAAAAACACTTAGATTTATATCATAACAATTAAGGCTGGTAAGTTACTGTAGGAACTGGAGCACCCAGGTTAAATGAAATGTAATTTATTTTAAATTTAAACAAATAAAGAGTTAAAAAAATCAATGTCATTCGTCTCTATGTCAGTGCGCAAATGACATTGACATCGTAAAGAGACCACTGATATTCAAAGTTCTGTCGTAAATTTGTCTTATATACGCAGCTAATCGAGTACCGATCTTTAGAAAATTCAGCAATATTGAAGCAATGCAATGGTTAAACAAAAAGTTGATTTATTGAGATAAAAGTAAGATTTTCAACTTTCCCCAAGTGATATTCATATTACGAATACCAGTGTCGGAATTGAAATTCAGTGCTAGACCAATATTTTACGACAATTTTGTATGGACAATTGTCTACGTATAGGGGGGTGTGGTCAAGAACAAAAAAAAAAAAACTGTCTATGTATTTGATGAACACCTTAATAAACAAATACCATAAACGAACTGTATCCCAGATGGGTTAACTATCCCACAAATGGTTTGGATGATACCCCGAACACGTCGTTAAGCTCTCTTTTATGGTTATTTTTATTAGGGCAGCCCCTAAGTATAAATGATCTGTTCAGCTTCACTTGATTCCGCTTGGTTTCCACCGCTGGACCTCCGTAGCTAAGTAGGTTTCGTTGAAGATACGCTTGACAGAAGATGCCTTTTGCCACTATTTCATCCTGAGTTGTTCGGCATGATTCTGACATGCTCTTCCCAAGTAATCAACAAGACCGCTTATTGTGATTTTTGTTATATAAACCTGATATACGGCTAATACTGCCCATAAAAGCATATCAGTCCCATCTGGAAAAACAGAAAACCGAGAAAAAACGTCGTTGACAATTGATAGACCCGTATGGGTAGTTTACAATCGATTCTAATTGATAACTCATTTCTCACAAAATCGACTGATTGAGCCCATGCCGTAGATACCCGTAGATGCGTATTCGCTGTCCGGATGCCACCATATTTGATTTTGATTCACCATCTTGAATTCCAAAACGGCAGCGGATGTTGATTTTCTGCTTCTACTCATCAACCCTATTCCGTAGATACCAATATTGCATTGGTTTAGAAGCATATACGCTGTTTAGAGGCCGCCATATTGGATTTGTAAAAGCCATCTTGGGTTTAATTCCACCCTTTTTAATTTCATCCGGAATGCTGGTTTGAATTTCGGAATGTCCCAGACTCTAGAACTTAACATGTCTTCTAATCCTATGATTTTCGGTGATTTTGATCTTGGATGATATTGATGCTGGTTGATTTTGGGAATCGAAAATCACAGCTGATACACACCAAATTCTAATTTTGATGTTCGGTAATTTTGTTTACGGTTTTGATCTGTAAAATTTGATTTCTACTGAGTGATCTGTAAAATTGCTTTAATTTTCTTCTGTCTGTCAAATATCTACAAGTTTTCGGTAATTCCCATGAAAATATTACTGAAAATTTGCATCTATTTTACCGATGTAGTTTGTAAGCCATGAAATGTCATTTAATCTAAACTGTTCAGTAAAAGTTTTACCGATTTCCAGTGAACAATTTATAAATACTGACGAAAAATGTAAACAATACAGGAGTTCAGTAATTATTACTGAACGCTTCAGTTAAAATCACGCCTGTCAAATCTTCATCAATTTCGCATGTTAAGCGGTGTAATTAAATTTTAAGAAAATCGTGCAAAAATATTAGCAGAAAAAAAAACTTGTAAACCATTGAAATGGAAGATGTGTCCGATGAGATTAGATGTGCTAACGACCGGATGCAGAAGTAAGGGATCTTTTCAGTAAGTACTATTTATATTATCTAAATGTTTTCATTTTTTAGCACTCAAATAAAATGGCTTGCGATCGCTGACTCGTTGGATAAACAGATTGACGAATTACATTTAATAAAAGATATATACAACAATTTATATTGTGCATGATTTGAACGGAACAATTCCCTATATTTCACTGCTTTTCAGTAAAAACTATCGAAAGAACTGTAATTTTTGGCAGATGACGGCCTTTCTATTTTTACCGATTATTTTGTAAATTTTACCGAACTTCGGTATTGAATGATGAGCTAGTCGGTATTTTTTGACAGTTGAGTATACATTGCAAGTTTACTGATCGTTCAGTAAACCAAACTTTTACCGAAATGATTACCGAATGTTCAGCTGTTTGAAAGTCAGTAAAATGTTTACCGACAACTGTAAAAACAACTTGGTGTGTATTGATCGAAAATGATGGGTAATTTTCGTGGAGGTGATGGCTTGTGATATTGATGCCTATGATTTTAAGTGATATTTATCTTGAAAGAAAGTTGATTTTGATTTTCTGATCTTGATTTTAGCAAACACTGAACAAAACATCATTTCCTAAATGGAATGTGTAAAAGCAGTGTTGAAAAGATAAGAATAATATAAAAAAATACATGGCAAAAACGGCTTGTTTGATTGTTATGATGTCTTGAGCAAGATTGTGAATGATGCAATTCTTGAAAAAATAATCACCATTAAAAAAAATTTGAAAAAAGCCAAATTTTCAAAAAAAATCATAACTTTTTGTTTATCATTTTACCATTACAAAATTCTGCCAGTTAGTAGTAGCAAACTCTATCAACTTCTCTGCTATTAAAAATGAAAGTTTTCAGAAATGAGCTAATCTTTTTTTTTTCATGGAAATAAACAAAAACTACCCCAGTGTATATGTTTTTACAGAGTTTACAAATAAATATCTAAAACTTTGCTCAAGCTACCATATCTATCGAACAAACCGTTTCAACAATATTTATATTTTAACTCATTTCTTAGTACTGTTTTTGATGACATAAAATGACCCGGAGTCAAACCAGCCCCAGGCTGAAAGCCTCCCATCTAAAGAAAACATAACTTAACATAACATGAAATGGAAATTTTTCTTAAAAGGAACAAGTATGCAAAATTTTAGCTAAATTTAAAATGGTCGTTCATGATCGATTCGCGAGCCTTCGTGGAATGCCTTCGCTTGACAATATTGCTAAAGTCAGCTTATATGCTCCTATACCACTATGTGTTCATGTTTTAATAACGATTCATTATGCGACAACACTGGTTTAGCCTAACAACAAGTCGAAATTCGGTGGCTTAGTGGTTACCCTGGTCTGTAGACTTACACTGCAAGTTCCGATCTTGCAGGAAACGAACATATTTCTATACTGCTTATAGGCCTCCCTTCTTTTTCTTTGCATTATTGTACGTGATATGAACGTGCCCAGTAATCTTTTATCGAACATTATTGCACGTGAGTATTTGAGACTGCTTACATCATACAATATCTCCGTCACAAACACATACGTTACGAGACCATCAAGCGGCAAAATCCTTGAACACGTTATCTGTTCAGATCAATTAGCTAACACTGTTGTCAATTAAACGATTAACAATGACATAAGCGATCACAGTTTGACCAACAATCAATACGAAACTAACGATTTTAAATTGGCTCACCACTTTAGTAGCCTATTGGTCCCAAGCAAACGATTAACGTACCCTATTCTAGTTGAAATTCTATTACTACACTATGTTTGTTTTGATTCGCTATGAAAGTTTGACAGATAACATCAGGGGTGTGTGGATTCATGCAGAACATGCAGGGGTGAGTGAAATAGCTTGGGACTGCTTGGGACCGTTGTTCTGGTACTGAGTGAGCCAAAAATAATAATGATTTTCTTCGGGCCCCAGTGGTCTTAGAGTTACCTCTATGGTTTGACCGTATCGAGATTTGATTTTCCTTGTTCAACAATCATAAAAACATCACGGTAGCAAATTATTGATCATTCTCGGTTGAGGTGAATCGCTGTGACATCCTTATTCGCGGAACCACTTCGAAACTTCGAGTGCACAAATATCAGCTTCTACGACACGTGCAACATTCAAATTGTTAGTCCACGTTTGCTGCAATACACCGAGATTTGTGTAATTGAAAATTCGAAGTGGAAGTCAGGCATGTAAAATCATTTGCATTCATTTCGTGCATTCATTTACATTCATTTGCCTCTAACTTTTTTCTTCAACAGCATTTCGCAAAATGATGTGTAGAACTTTTGTAGGTTTTGTTATTAGCTACAACTTTTGTTAACAAGTCAAATCCGTTTTCTTATGCATGACGAACCAGAGCGAACAGAAGCCACTACTGTTTTTCAGTGAATGTATTTTACATTCACTGAAAAACAGTAATACGTTCTGCCCGCTCTAGGGGGTGTTGATTTTGTTGTGTGGGAGAGAGCGGAATATTACTACGTACAACGAGAAAATATTAATTAAGGGGATGTATACTATGCCGAAAAAAAAAATTGCTCGATTTTATTTTACTAAAAATATTGGGAAACATTATCAAAAATCCATGAAAATCAGTTTTTTCCTAAGATTCTTTACAAAAATTACATGAAAAAAAAATATGTTTTCTATCACACATGAAAAAAAGGGCTCTCAGCAAAACCAAAAAGTCGAGGGTTTTGTGGTTTTTCGAGTGAAACTTTATGCCATGATGACTTCCAAAAAATTTGCACGTGAAATTTCTTTAGAAAATTAAAAGAAATTTATTTTTTTAGATTTATGATATCATTTTCCCATATTTTTAGAAACATCGAAATGTAATTTTTTTTTCGGAGCGATAAACTTCCCCTTAATACACAGCAAAAAAAAAATGTAATATCGCTCAACGTAATTCAAGCTGATGTATGAAATAATGATGTAATAGCAAAAAAACAAATACAATATTACATCAATGGATGTAATTTGGTTCGCAAAATCGATGTACATCGTACAACGTAATATTACACACCCATTCAAATAAATTAAATAATCTTATTTGTAAGGTGCGATCAACTTCATAAATCAACTAAAATTGGAAACCCACACTTCGGGAAATACTTAATAAAAATTATAAATGTGTACTCGTTGAAATTAAAATACCTCGAAAATATTTTTTTGATTTTTTGAATAGGTGTGACATCCAATATGTGTATATTTTGTGACACCATATTGTGACAGAAAAATTCTAGAATATGATAGTCGTCATATTTGAATCGCCCCCAATCGTATCGATCTCCTCGGTTGCAAACATTTCCCCCTCTTCCAGCGTCTCGCCTACTACCGTTAAGACGACGTCGTCCGAAAAGCCAAATCGACTCCTTCGTACAGCTTCAGCGTCAGCATGTCATTGTACATCCCATTCCAGAGCGTTGGATCCTCGGATGGGTCCTTGTAGAACTCCTGCCGTGAGCCTAATCGATATCTGTCCCATGTCTGTCTCGTAGACTAGACCGGTCCTGGAAATAACTCATAAGAATCCTGCAATGCAAAGGTAGTCAGAGACCTACATTATGCATAGCGTTTCAGCGATGACTTCCCAGCTGGCGCTATTATATTGATTCATATTTGTTACATTGTCACCCATTTTTGCAAGGTTCAGTTTTGACCGATCCGGGTGGATTCTACCCAAATTTGGGTTGCTTTGAAATAGCGTGAAAAATAAAATAAAATATGTAAGTATCGATGAGTAGTTATTCGACCTTCTGAGCCAGTTCCTTTTTTATACCCCAAAGTCAGAGACGTCTCTGTCCCCTCTGTCCAAGTATAAACAAAAGAAATCTGCGTATGTTCTGAAAATGTACAAGTGTCATAAGTTTTTCACTGCTTTATACGAATATTCTTGAAAAAACTTTGTTCAAAATAATAATTTTAGTGTTTGCCCCACCGTTTTACAATCTTTGTGATTTGATAATACTACTGTGATACGGTGCAATAAGATGGATGCCACGGAATCCCGCACAAAAATTTTCATCAATCCGGAGTTCAAAAAGGCTCATATCAATCGGAATTTTTTGTCCAAAACATTTTCTGCTGCTGCACCCACCGAAACCCCAGCCGCAGCTGTCCTCCAACCAAATATACATTTCAATCCAGCATTTTTGGAACGACTCAGTCTTCAGCGAAATCAAGAACAGATTGATTCGCAGAAAATTCCCACGACATCCTCACCAGCAAAGGTTCTTCACCAAAATCCCATCATCAAACACACAAAACGGAAGCTTATTCGTGCCTGTTCTGTGGTTCCTTCCTCTGCTGCAACATCCTGCAAAGTACCTCTTGTGGCACCGCTAGTAAAGATTAGCAGAAACAAACTCGTTAGATCTGTACCTTCCACTGCTGCTGCTCAAGCTGCTAAAACACTCAAATCAGATGGAGTTCGTATCGTGGAAAAACAGTTCCATACGTTCAACGGTAGTAATCAACAGTATAAACTAGATCGGAGACCAGGGACATTAAGAACGATTTTTAAACCCAAATCGTCTATCCGGAGATTCTCGCTAGTAAGGACAAACTCGATCGTTCCCCAAAGTGTGGTCGTCACCGATAGGAGATTACTTAAATTGTAATATTACTAAATGCAGTGGTTGTGTTTTATGTTGCTAACATTTTCCTTGTTTCCAGAAATTGTAATAGACCTCCCTTGAAAATTGTCACAGAGAAGCTCTCCAGGAAAATGACATTCACTTCGCAGAACAAAAAGTTGGTTATGATTAACATCAACGGGGTTCTCTATCGTTCATCGTCGAATAAGCTGCAAGTGTCGTCAGCTCGTTCACCTGCCAAAATATTGCCACGCAAACCGCCAGCTGATTCCACCAACAGCAAGCAACGCTGTTTAACGATCCGTGGAACCAGATTCATGCTGGATCCAAGCGGAACAAAGTTAAGAAAGATGCCATCTGTGGAAGTAGAAGAGCCACATCAAGCGAAGCTAGGAAGAATCGACATTGGTGGACTTACCTACATGCCGAAAACGGATGGTACCTTTGTACGGACGGATACCCATCGAACGAGATCCTATTTGAGGTTGATTGGGTTGTGTTCAGTGAAGCGTTATGTATTCCAGTATTTGTTTTCTGTTACAGCTTAACTAAACATAAAAGCATTCAGGTGCTTACAAACAGGATGCGGAAATGCAATGTTCCTTGCCCGATTTACCGTCGTTTGGGAAAATGCACGGCTTTTGTGCGAGGAAAGTGCCCTAAACTGCATGATAAGAATCAGATAATGATCTGTTTCAAGTAAGCGTATAATCCTTTCTAAATAAATACATTTATGTTTATAATGGAATGTTTTCCAGATTCCTGAAAGGAGAATGCGTTAACGAAGATTGTCTGCTATCGCACAATGTGTCATTGGAGAAGATGCCCGTTTGTCATTTCTTTTTGGAAGGTCGATGTACCAAAAATGATTGCCCATACCTGCACAAGAAAGTCAGCGAAAAAGAGCGTATTTGTGAAGATTTCTTAAAAGGATTCTGTTCCGTTGCTGATAAGGTATTGTTAGCTATTCGTCATCCGACAAGTAGGAATGAGCCACCTTCTATTTTTCATTTTAGTGTCCACGACGTCACGAATTTATCTGTCCGGAGATTGATCGCTTTGGTGTGTGCGAACAAGCAAATTGTCCTTATCCACACAGCCGTCGGCATGTCGAGAGAAAGCAGCATGAGACTGTTGATGAACGGGTAAATCCGACCAAATCCACACCAGTTAAGAAGGGATCCCAACAAGGTGGTCCAGTTTCTGCACAAAGATACTATTTTAACAATCCGAACGAATCAAGTGTAAATGACTCGACAGAGCTCACCGACGGCCAGAGAGCGCAGCTCAAAAATATGCTAGTCAAGGTGGATAAAATGAAGCAAGGACATTTAGAAGAAGCCACCGGTGCCAATAACGTTATCGTTGACAAGAAAAACCTAGAAGAAATTGAAATCAACAGTGACGAAGATGAGCATATGCAAACCAGTGATGATGAAGATTCGGGACCACCGATTATGAAAAGAGCTAAGTTGGGCCCGCTGCCTTCGTTTATTCCGATTTGATTTGATTTCTTGGTTAGCTTGTTGTAAATTTTTAGTTTATTAACACAGTCAACGATTCATATCTTGGTGTTAAATTGATAATTGAGGTACTGAAAGATGGACATTTGTAGAACGGCTATTTGTCCCATTGTTTAAAGCAAAATTTAGAGGAAATTAAATAAGAGCCGATTTGTTCACTTGCCCCTTAATCTTAAAACAGGTTTATATGACGCGAAATTTAGGGAAAATTCCCTCTCCCTTAGAGCGTGACGCAATTAACTATGGACATAGAGAGAGTAATTTCCAGCAATTAAGAAAAAAGGAAAAAGACAAACATTGACTCCAACCATCGATTTCTCGTAAATAAAAGCGCTCACTCTTGCAAACAAACTTCACAAGCTAGTAGAGGAAACATTCGTTTACCTGATTAGGTACAATGTTTCGCGAAACCGGCGGTTAAGGACATTGTTTACAAAAGCGGTTTCCCTCTATTGAAAGGTTGGTAAATATTATTTTTTAAATGTTGTTCCCTTTTGCTGCCACTGACTGGTCGTACAGAGGGAGCGAGATATTAACGTATTTGTTTTATGAAAATCGGAAAGGATTGATCAAATCACCATGATATGGAAAGTTGACTGTAATCCCTATTACAAGAAAATCATTGATGGATTTTAGCGCTTTGTCTTGACCAGGCTAAAGTTTTAAATTAAGTTTAATATTTATCTTTTAAGAACAATTGTTGTGTATGTGCACTCAGCGGATAGAATGGAAATAAGTTCAAACTAACATTAGAATAAAATTACAGAATAAGGTCATCCTGTAGTTAAACAAATGTGTTGCTAGTGAGCTTAAACTAAAATGGAAATATATTTACTAAGTTATACACAATACGGTGTTATATTCTTTGTCCAGATGGCTGATTACTGCATTCATTTGTCATAAATAGCGCCTTCCCGTTTTTGGTCACTAGTAGAATCAAAAATACCTAGAATAAAGTGTTCGCTGGATTTTCTCGAACTAGCAAAGAAGTAAAACATAATGTATTGTCAAAAACGGGACGGCACTGTATTGCATGTGACACGGAAAGGGACGAAGATAAAATAACAAGTTTTCGATTCATCAAATAGACTGAAGCGCCATTCTCTACCTACATGGTAGCGAAAAGGTACCCAGCGAAAAGGTGCTCTAGAGGGGGCTAGAGCACCTTTTCGTTACGTAAGTACGTGGACAAGAAAGATTACACTCTCACCATCCATTTCGCCAAATGTGCTTCTACCTGACGTCTTTCATCAGATTAAGTTACATTACCACAAATATGTCGTTAGCCAGAACGCCATCAATCCAAATGTTAAAAGAACGAACAGCAATCAAACGAAGTCATAATCTCTCATTCGGAGTAATGTCAACAATCAATACGAAACTAACGATTTTAAATTGGCTCACCACTTTAGTAGCCTATTGGTCCCAAGCAAACGATTAACGTATCCTATTCTAGTTGAAATTCTATTACTACACTATGTTTGTTTTGATTTGATGATATGAAAGTTTGACAGATAACATCAGGGGTGTGTGGATTCATGCAGAACATGCAGGGGTGAGTGAAATAGCTTGGGACTGCTTGGGACCGTTGTTCTGGTAGGGGAAACGCTCCTATAGTTGCGGTACGTTAGAAGCGTTAGGTTCCTATAGTTGTGTATGGAGACGCAATACACAACTATAGGAACCTAACGCTTCTAACGTACCGCAACTATAGGAGCGTTTACCCTACTGAGTGAGCCAAAAATAATAATGATTTTCTTCGGGACCCAGTGGTCTTACACTGAAAAAAGTTTTCATGTAGTTTCCATTGGGAACGCACATGATATTTTTCTAATAACAAATTTAATGATTTTTATCTGAAATTCACATAACATTCACATGATCGCATGAAATCTGTGTGATAAATCACATAAGCTTCATTGGACACATAAGGTTCATGTAATTTCGTGGTGCGATTCCCAATTATGAGATCACATGAAAGTTATGTGAAATTCTAATGGTTATTTTCCATCGGAAATGTGATTTATTTTTTGAGTGTAGAGTTACCTCTATGGTAATGTAGTACAACCAACAATCAATACGAAACTCACGATTTTAAATTGGCTCACCACTTTAGTAGCCTATTGGTCCCAAGCAAACGATTAACGTACCCTATTCTAGTTGAAATTCTATTACTACACTATGTTTGTTTTGATTCGCTATGAAAGTTTGACAGATAACATCAGGGGTGTGTGGATTCATGCAGAACATGCAGGGGTGAGTGAAATAGCTTGGGACTGCTTGGGACCGTTGTTCTGGTACTGAGTGAGCCAAAAATAATAATGATTTTCTTCGGGACCTACTAGTCTTAGAGTTACCTCTATGGTACAACCACAGGCAAACAGACATAACTCTTGCACGCACGCATTTAACGTTCTAATTAAAAAAAAATATTAGTTGGTAGTGGCACGCATAGTCAATTCACTTGCGTTTGACGTCCACACACTACCGCCATCTGTTGAACATACTGCCCATAACAGTGTACTCACCAGATGGCGGTAATGTTTTAGTGACGATGTATTACCACTGACAAACCGACATGAAACATAAACTTAACTTTTGATCGAGAATCCATAGCGGCCGATTCAAATGTGCAGCGATCCCATATGTGAAAACCATAAAAATGTTTTATCTAGATAAAAATAATTTGTCCGAAATAGATTAGACACGAACCAACTCATACATTTTGTACGCGTGTTCGTGGCTACTGTGTTACCTGACTTATAGGACTTATAACGAATATACGTTCTATACGAGTACCCCGAATACAACGTATGACTCGTCTAATTTTGCATAGCATTTGCAATGTAAAATTAGACGAACTATACGTTGTATTTGGAGTACTCGTATAGAACGTATATTCGTTCTCGGGGAAGTTGAAATTCAATTTTCATTTATAGTATAGATTCTATTCTTTTACTCGGGTTGTCTCTTTCACAACCATAAGCAGATTCAATGTTCTCTCATTAGAGCCATATCGCTCTCGCTAGCTCAGGTCTCTATTAAGTGTTTCCGAAGCTGAATGAGCCTAGCGTAATCTGTCTATTAGTTATCGATAGATCAACTTGTTATCAGATAATTAGTAGGGGAATCATAACATATCAATGTAACCCTAGATTATCTGCTTGATCGAAAAGTTCGTGGTGAAGTGTTCGCGCTCTCTCTCTTTCGCGGTGTTTTTTGTGTGTGTGTGCGTGCCCCGATATGGGGAAGCATCGCTCGCGAAGCCCGGTGAAGGACAAGAACCCCGGTGAAGGAAGTTCGGGTGTACCTACATCCAACAGGTTTGCTGTTCTCCCCATGGATGGGAATATCCAACCAGCTGTGACGGAAAAACGCAGCAAGAAGAGGAAGAAGAATCGGGGTCAGTCCGATGGCACAATTGGTCGCGAGGATGCCTCTGCGACAAACGAAGATTTCGGCGACGCTGCCGAAATAGAAAATGCTGCTGAAAGGTGCCCGGCAAGAGTGAAGCTACCTCCGCTGGTAGTGAAAAATGCCCATCTTAACGAGCTCATCGCGGATCTGGCGTCGCTGGGCATCAAAGCCGAATTCAAGTTGGGCCGAGACGGCACCAAGGTGGTGCTCCGTACGAAAGCGGAGTATGACTTGGTCATCGCCCACCTGAGGACTTCCAAGGTGGAATTCTTCACCCATGACATTCCCGGTGAGAAACCATTCAAAGTCGTCATCAGGGGTCTACCGAACTTTGACCCGAATTTGATCGAAGCGGAAATCAGGAACCGCTACAAGCTGGCCCCAACTGCCGTCTTCCGGATGACAAGGAGGGACGAGAACGTCAATAAATATCCGGATTGCCTTTTCCTGGTGCATTTCCAGAAGGGAACGGTGACGCTTAATGCGTTGAAGGCTATCCGCTCCATCAATTCCATCATTGTCCGATGGGAGCCATACCGTGGCGGCCGTCACGACGTCACCCAGTGTCAGCGCTGCCTGAATTTCGGGCACGGCACCCGAAACTGCTACATCAAGCCGCGCTCTGACAAATGCGCCCAAAATCATGTCTCCGCCGAGTGCGTTGTCGACGAGTTGGAAACGTGCAAATGCGCCAACCGTGGTGGAGCTCATCAAGGGTCCGACAAACAGTGCCCCAAACGCGAGGATTTCAAGCAGATCCGAAAGTAGGCGTCCACAAGAAGTCAACCAGGACGGAAGAAGGAAAACATTCCGGCATTCAGGGTGGAGGACTTCCCGCCTCTTCGTGATACGCAACACGGTCAAGCAAATCCCCGGGTGCAATCCGGCCCCCGTCAAGAAACGTCTGGTGCCTCAGCTGGACAAAGCTCTCCATCCCCCCCTGGATTCTGGAGACAACCACCAGCACAAAACGCCAATCCCGATCTCTTCTCTGCGGATGAGCTGATGAAGATTTTCGTCGACATGACCGGTGCTCTTCGTCAGTGCCGCAGCAAGCCCGAACAGATCCAAGTGCTCGGTAAGTTTATTATTCAGTATGGTGTCTAAACCGATAATTGTCGTCACATGGAACGCATGCTCTGTAAGAACAAAAAGACTCGAGCTTGCTGACTTCCTCCGCAAGCAAAGTATCGACGTGGGCCTCCTAACAGAGAACCACCTTAAATCCGGTGACAGTTTTTGGCTACCTGATCACCACATTATCCGGCTTGATCGTATCGACTCCAGGGGGGGTGGTTTGCGATCATCACCAAGAAAGGAATAAAGTTCTACACGCTGCCGCATATCCGCACTTCTATCATCGAGGCCCTTAGTGTGGAGGTGGAATCACCAACCGGAAACGTCCGGTTCATCGCCGTATACTGCCCTCGTCAGTGTGCTGCCAGCAACGAGCTAAGGATGAAATTCAAGAACGACCTCACCACTATCACTCGCACGAGCTCACGATTCGTCATTGGGGGCGATCTAAATGCCCGCCACGAAGCATGGCGGAACTATCAGCGGAATCAGAATGAACGTCTGCTCTTCGACCACTCGCAGCATGGGCTGTATACAGTGCAATTTCCGGATGAACTGACATTCATCTCTCCGGTGGGAAACCCTTCCACGCTGGACTTCTTCCTGACGAACTTCGGGCTATCCAAGCCGGTGGCAATCAACGACTTAAGCTCCGATCACCAACCGGTGGTGGCTGAGGTCAGCATCAACATAGCTCCTGCTCCAATCCTACGAACTGGGTCCAGTTTGGACGTGTGGTAGACCGGAACATCAACGAAAATCCACCGCTTGACACCGTAGAGGACATCGACCGGGCTCTGGAAGGACTCCACCAGGCCATATCCGTGGCTGACGAGACATGCGTTCGACAAGTTCCTGTGAGGGGTAAGTTTGTTGCTATTGATTCCCACACCCAGTTACTGATTCGCTTGAGAAATGTGCGTAGACGCCAGTTTCAGAGGACTGGAGATCTGAGCAAAAAACATGAAATGGCCGATCTGAACAGGCAGATTGCTTCCTGAATGGACTCTCTCCGAAATGAAAGTTTCGGGCGTGTTGTCCAGAATCTGGATGACCGCTCCCGTCCATTCTGGAAGGTAGCCAAGGTGCTGAAAACTCATCCCAAACCCATTCCTCCTCTCAGAGTCGGAAATGATGACAATCGGCTCATTACCCCACAAGAGAAAGCAAATGCGATTGGTAATCATATTGCTACATCGCATTTGCTTGGCTCAACTATCCAAAGTCCGCTCGAAAATCAGGTGACGCAATGTGTACAAAACTTGGATGCCTCCGCTTGTGTCGTCCCTCCGGCAGAAAATATTACAGTGGAGCAGATTTGCTCAGCGCTGAAAAAGACCAAGAACATGAAGGCTCCCGGGTTTGACGGTATATTCAACTTGGTATTGAAGAAGCTGAGCACGAAAGTGTACTCGCTTTTGACTGCTATCTTCAACAGATGCTTGGAACTGCACTACTTTCCAAGTATCTGGAAGATAGCAAAAATCATACCAATCCGCAAACCCGGTAAAGATCCATCACTACCTTCCAGCTATAGACCAATCAGCCTCCTTTCAGCGTTGAGCAAATTGTTCGAGAAACTAATTCTCAATCGTTTGCTCCTACCTGAACAGTTTGGGTTTAGGAAGGGGCATTCCACAAATCACCAGCTAGTTCGGGTGATGAATAACATTCGAAGTAACAAAGCTGTATCCAAGTCCACTGCTAGACGTTGAAAAGGCGTTTGACAATGTTTGGCATGACGGACTTCCCTAATAAAAAATTACCATAACCGAATGACAACCCAAATGATTGAACTATTCTACATATGGTTTGGATGATACCCGGAATACGTCGTTAAGCAAAATAACCATAACAATTTTATTAGGGTTGTGTACAAGCTTTGTAACTTTGTAAGCTTTCCACCACATCTTGTAAAAATCACCCGTAACTACCTCCAGCAAAGGTCGTTTAAGGTATCGTTGAATGGTTGCAATTCAAACACCTTTTCCATCCCAGCAGGTGTTCCGCAAGGTAGCCTGTTGGGCCCTTTGCTATACAGCATCTACACTTCCGACATTCCTCCCTTGGGCAACGGTTGCGTGTTCTTCCTGTTCGCAGATGATACCGCTATAACCGTCAAGGGAAGGAGGCCTCGTGAAATAACAAACAAACTTCAACGATGCCTTGACACCTTTGCTGATTATGCCAACACGTGGAAAATCAAAATCAATGCCTCCAAAACCCAATCAATAATGTTCCTCCATCGACAATCTCTCAAACTAAAACCGGCTCCCTTTTGTACTGTAATAATGGATGGCACAAGGGTTGAGTGGTCCACCGAAGTAACATATCTTGGTATGTTATTTGACGAAAAGCTCCTTTTCCGCTCGCACATAGATAGGGCAGTAGTTAAGTGTTCCAATCTAGTTAGGTGCTTGTATCCGCTTATTTGCCGCAGATCTCGTCTCTCTAGGGTGAACATACTGGCTGTCTACAAACAAATCAATGCGCCTGCGATCTTCTACGCAGCTCCGGTGTGGGAATCATGTGCACAAACTCACAGGAACAAAATACAGGTAGCGCAGAACAGGGTATTAAGGATGATCCTAGATCGTCCTTTCGATACCCGCATTTCCGACCTCCATCAAGAGGCTAACATCCCGAAAGTAGATTTTCAAATGAACGAAACTAGGAACAAATTTGTGCAGAAATGCACAGAACATGCTTTGATAAGCAATTTGTATATAGTAGGTTAGGTGTATATAGTAGTTGTAGATTAGTTGTAGCTGTAAATAGTTGTTTTAAGTAGTCTCTTTTTTCCAATTCAAAACAAACCAATCCATATGTACAATCCATATGTATAGGGAAAACAACTGCCTGTTGCGTTATCATAAACTGCAACCACAGACAAACAGACATAACTCATTGAATATTTCTCACTGTAAAACATCGTCGCTAAAACATTACCGCCATCTGTTGAGTACACTGTGGTGGGCACTACGCTGAACAGATGGTGGTAGTGTGTAAACGTCAAACGCAAAGGAAATGACTATGCATGCCCCAGGTGGTGGTACTTACCTTACCTTACCAATCAGGCTAAGGCCTTGTTGTCCTCTGCTGTCCGAAGAAGTCGTCTCCACTCTACTCGATCCATGGCCACAGTTCGCCAGCCTCGTAGTCTGCGAAGGGTCCGCAGGTCACCTTCTACTTGGTCGATCCACCTTGCCCGCTGCGCGCCTCTTCTTCTTGTTCCTGTTGGGTCGCTTTCTAGAACCATTTTCACTGGGTCGTCGTGCGGCATTCTTACGACGTGCCCAGCCCACCGTAGTCGCCCAATTTTTGCAATGTGGACGATGGATGGTTCTCCCAGCAGCTGGTGCAATTCGTGGTTCATTCGCCTCCTCCACGTTCCGTCATCCATCTGCACTCCACCGTAGATGGTACGCAACACCTTCCGTTCGAAAACACCAAGGGCGCGTTGGTCCTCCACGAGCATAGTCCAGGTCTCGTGGCCGTAAAGGACCACCGGTCTAATCAGCGTCTTGTAGACAGTCAACTTCGTGCGGCGGCGAATTTTATTCGACCGGAGCGTCCTCCGGAGTCCAAAGTAGGCACGATTCCCTGCCATAATGCGTCTTTGAATTTCTCTGCTGGTATCATTTTCGGCGGTCACCAGTGAGCCCAAATACACGAACTCATCGACCACCTCGATTTCGTCACCGTCAATCTGAACTCGGGGTGGGAGGCTAACATTGTCTTCCCTAGAACCTCTTGCTTTCATATATTTTGTCTTTGATGCGTTGATGGCAAGTCCAATCCGTCTAGCTTCAGCCTTCAGTCTGATGTACGTTTCCGCCATCATCTCAAAGTTCCGTGCCATAATGTCAATGTCATCGGCGAAACCAAAGAGCTGGATGGACTTCCTGAATATCGTGCCACTCGTGTCTATCCCAGCTCTTCTGATCACACCTTCTAACGCGATGTTGAACAGCAGACACGAAAGTCCATCACCCTGCCGTAACCCCCTTCGAGATTCAAAGGGACTCGAGAGTGTCCCCGATACTCGAACAACGCACGTCACTCGATCCATCGTCGCCTTGACCAATCGCGTCAGTTTATCCGGAAATCCGTACTCGTGCATAATCTGCCATAGCTGATCTCGATCGAATGTGTCGTATGCGGATTTGAAATCGATGAACAAATGATGTGTGGGCACGTTGTATTCGCGGCATTTCTGCAGAACCTGCCGAATCGCGAAAATTTGGTCCGTGGTAGCGCGGGCACCCATTAATCCCGCCTGGTATTGCCCCACGAACTCTCTTGCATATGGTGACAGACGGCGGCATAGAATTTGGGAGAGTACCTTGTAGGCGGCGCTCAGCAGTGTGATCGCGCGGTAGTTGCAGCAATCCAACTTGTCGCCCTTTTTGTAGATTGGGCATACGACACCTTCCATCCACTCCTCCGGTAATATCTCCTCCTCCCAAATCTTGGCAATTACCCAGTGCAGCGCTCTAGCCAGTGCTTCACCACCGTATTTCAATAGCTCACTTGGTAGTTGATCTACACCAGTTGCTTTGTTGTTCTTCAGCCGACCGATCTCCTCCTCAACTTCTTGAAGATCAGGGGCCGGTAGCCTGTCGTCTTCTGCGCGTGCTCCAAGGTCTGTTGCCGTGCCACCTTCGTTTTCTGCTGCTTCACCGTTGAGGTGCTCGTCATAGTACTGCTTCCACCTCTCAATCACCTCACACTCGTTCGTGAGAAGGTTACCGTCCAAGTCCTTGCACATATCGGCTTGCGGCACGTAGCCTTTGCGCGAACTATTTAGCTTGTCGTAGAACTTCCGTGTGTCGTTTACGCGGTACAGATTTTCCATCGCCTCGCGATCTCGATCTTCCTGCTGACGCTTCTTCCTTCGGAAAACCGAGTTTTGTCTGTTCCGCGCTTGTCTGTATCGCTCCACATTCAATCTCGTGCGGTGTTGCAGCATTCTCGCCCGTGCTGCATTCTTCTCCTCTACTAACAGTTTGCATTCGCCGTCAAACCAGTCATTTCTTCGGTCCGGGATTGCAGTACCTAGTGCCGCTATAGCAGTACTACCTATGGCTGAACGGATGTCCCTCCAGCCATCTTCAAGAGAAGCTGCGCCAAGCTGCTCTTCCGTGGGTAGTGCAACTTCCAGCTGCTGCGCGTAGTCCTGGGCAACTCCGGTGTCCCGTAGTTGCTCAATGTTGGGTCGTGGCGTTCGACTTCGACGTGTGTTATGCACCGTCGAGAGTTTTGAGCGCATGCATACTGCAACTAGGTAGTGGTCCGAATCTATGTTCGCACTGCGGTACGTGCGGACGTTGATAATGTCGGAGAAGAATTTCCCGTCGATTAGAACGTGATCGATTTGGTTTTCTGTGTGTTGGTCAGGTGATCTCCAGGTGGCTTTGTGGATATCCTTGCGGGGGAAAAAGGTACTTCGAACTACCATACCCCGGGAGGCTGCAAAGTTCACGCATCGTTGGCCGTTGTCGTTCGATACGGCATGCAGGCTGTTTGGCCCGATTGCCGGTCTATACATTGCCTCCCGTCCTACCTGAGCGTTCATGTCGCCGATGACGATTTTGACGTCCCGTTGCGAACAGCCGTCGTACACCTGCTCCAGCTGCGCATAGAACGCTTCTTTCTCGTCGTCGGGTCTCCCTTCGTGTGGGCAGTGCACGTTGATGATGCTGTAGTTGAAGAAACGGCCCTTAATCCTCAACTTGCACATCCTCGCGTTGATCGGCTGCCAACCAATCACGCGTTGGCGCATCTTACCCAGCACTACAAAGCCGGTTCCCAGCTCGTTGGTGGTGCCACAGCTCTGGTAGAAAGTAGCCGCTCGATGCCCACTTTTCCATACCTTTTGTCCCGTCCAGCAAAGTTCCTGCAGTGCTACGACTTCGAAGTTGCGTGGTTGAAGTTCGTCATAGATTAACCTATCGCAACCCGGGAAGCCGAGCGATTTGCAGTTCCATGTTCCGAGTTTCCAATCGTAGTCCTTATTTCGTCGCGTAGGTCTGTGCCGATTGTTCCGATCCGTATTTCTTTCTTCGGTATTTGCAACTTTGTTTTTTTCCAGGGCGGCTTGTTGGGCCTGCCCCAACCCCCTGTCTCGCCGGGGGACCATCGTGCACAGCTCTGTTTAGAGTCCCACGCTGGCACTAGGACGGTGATCAGCCGCTCCTAACATGGAGAACAGACGCCGTTTTGAGCCGCACCTCCATGGTGAGCAGACGCTCAGGTTTGGTGAAGCATTTCCTCTATCACCGTACTATGGTTACCGCGCCAGTGTTCGCGTCGCACCTCTTCACTTTGCTATTGCCGGACTGGCAACATTGCCCAGGCTACGCCAACCAGCTGTGTCCATGTTTCAGCTGGTAGTCTTTTGTTATCATATGACTCGAGGAGGCGTGAAGTAGGAACTTGTGAGGACCAGGGCTAGGTATTCCGCTCCTTCCAGGTTGTCAACTCACCATTTTGTAGCCCAAGGTGGTGGTACTACCAACTACAATACTTTTAAATTGTCCATTAAATGCTGGTTCGATGAACAACTTGCTAGTGTTATGTCTGTTTGTCTCAGATGCAAGCTTCCCTCTCTGCTCTGCTTCAGATACCTAATTTTAAAAATAACAATGGAACTACTGAAAAAAAAACATATTTTTTGGGAATTGTTTTATCCAACATCATGCATGGCGTTTTTGTTTACTATAATGAGGTGCAAATCAACAAAAAATATATGGCGAAATAGTGTCAGTTCCTATTGTAGTCGATATCAATGTCGAATTTAGTGCACATTGATCACAGCAAAATAGCTCAACATTGATCAACCGAATGTAGTTATGTAGGGAAAATTCTTAACCATTACATTAAATTTAAATACATTATCTCATGCGTAAGATGAACATGAAGCTAACATGAATTGTCGCGAGTTTTGAATCATAACCGAAACATTGAAATACTTGAAAAAATTAAGAATAATATTCAAAAATCCATGACAAACATCAATTTTGCATAGTTCTACGTCATACTGCGGTCGTGTCTAGGACACAACCCTTTAATATTTTTTTTTTTGTAACTAGCGTAAGTGTGCCAGCGATTTGCATTGAGTGTCGGAGATTGTGAGTAAGCTGAAAGATGCCTCGCTGGATACGCCCAAGACGGGCGGTAGCTGGTGGCCGTGAACGGTTCCTGGGGAAAGCACTAGATGCGACCCTCCTCCCAGATGACCATGGCAATGCAGGAAGTATTACAACAAAGGTAATTGCTTTTAGATATATTTGCAAACAGTGACAGATAGCGGACATGAAGCCGGGCAATATTATCCTAGACAAATGGTAAGTAACAGCGCCGGTGGTGTAGTGATAAGCGTGATTACCTCTCAATGTTCTGAGGCATAACATCTCTGATCACGCCTTCCTTCGGATGGGAAGTAAAGTCGTTGGTCCCCGGTTCATGAGTTGATGGGTCGATAGGTAGGGTGTGGGAGCTGCCTTCCTGGCACGTCGGTAGCATTGGTGCTCAGCACGGAAAACAAGATCGACGGAAAAAACAAACCAAAGGAAAAAAAAATTGTAAGTAACAAATTTGCTGTTGTCGTTGTCGTAGGCGCCGTCGTAGTCGCTGTCGTAATCGCCGTCGTAGTCGCCGTAGGCAGTACCGTTAGTATATTTAAAATTAACCACCAACCGCTGAATATATGGATTATCGCGTATTTCTGTTATTAATTGCATGCCAAGTGAAATTCGAGAACGTAATTTCATTTGAATAGCTTGTTTAACCAGGTCTTAAACAATCGTCACGTCGGTCATAGCTTGTTATGATTGCCTGAACCATGCGTAAAGAGAAAATCGAAACATTGAACGTCGCGTGAAAGTGGATCTTAATGAAGACCTAAGTACTCTTTCGTAGCTTTTAGTTTAAGGATTTCAAAGATCGTCGGTTGCAGTGGCGTGGCTTGCTTACTGAGCAGAAAAACGCGGTCCCACGTCCTTTCATATTAAAAATATATGGTAAGATCGCTTGTTTATTGTGTATTTTATAAAAGTTTTCTTTGTCGTCGGTGTCGGGTTTGAATAGTTATAAAAACTTGACTAACGCTATAATGTGATATGAGTGGCTCGGGGGCCTTAGAGCAACCGGTTTTGCTTTGTTAGGACATCAATTCAGCTTACCGTTTACCAAAACGAACCCTGCTGCAAACTCAACCCTATTACTCAATATCCCAGTGATTCCTCGTGGAAGTACAGAGGTGTTCTTGGCTTGTGTCACATCAACACATTCCTGCCCCTTCCTTTCTTGACCTGTGTTCGGACACGGCCGGCGCTGGTACTGCCTAGTTCTAGATCATCAGTTTTTACTGAGGGCGACGACTCTATCTACGATGCGGAAAAGATTGTGTTTTGCTGTGGCTAGCTGCACGCACGCTGAGTAGATAGAAGGAAGATTTATGTTGATTTTGAAGATTTCCTGCAAAAAGATGAAGCGCGATGCAAGTAGATGCGAGAAATGAAAGGTGATTTTTCGAAGATTGATTCGCTAGTGTGAGATTTTTGGAGCATCTATTGGTTCTCTGTGTAATTACAGCTGGTCTGGCAATAACAGAGTAACAAACGTGGGCGGTCAATCATGCTCATGCAACAAATCAACCATCTATGTGAACGGAGCCGGGACACAGAGGATAATTTCAAAATGTTTGCATCAGCTGTCTTAGATTGACAGATAATCGAGCCAAAGAACCAACAACTTTGGCTTCAAGCAAAAATTTAATGTTGGTGGATGACGTTTCTGCTACCGGAGTGCTTTCGACATACGGTCCATCGCTTTACCATAGTAACCATCATGCCTACGAATGCAAAACGTGCAATATAATGCTTATTTTAGCCGAATATAAGAATTTAAAGCCGTATATCCGACTTATATTGCAAAAAGGCCCGGGCTATTAACGGGCTTGTTGGTTACTTGGGTAGTAACGACACTATTATTGATGTTCTGACCACCGACACATTATCTTAAGCAGTAGTCAAACGGAGCTCTGAAAAGTTGGTTGAAAGTTTCCAATATCTTGGCAGCTAGATAGTGTCAGACGGCGGGACCAAGAGCGGACATAGGTGCACGAATCAAGAAGGCTAGGGCTGCCATTCCAAGTTTACGAAATATTTGGAGATCAAACCACGGGTTACTAACATCATCAAGCGGAACAAGTCCGTCTTCAAGGCATCTGCCGTGGCCTTGTTGGATGTTGAGAAGGCTGCATCGATACAACTTTCCGATCTTCCTTGTTAAGATCTTCAAAAACTATTTGTCGGACAGATCTTTGCAGGTCTTTTTGAGCAATTCACCTTCTGATACGTTCAACGTTAATGCTGGGGTTTCCCAGGGTAGTCTCCTTGGCCCTATCCTCTTCAATATTTTCACGTCAGATGATGCTTCCATTCCGGGTGGTGGTATTTTGTCAATGTGTGCGGATGACACTGCCATCATCTATGAGGGTCGAATGATTCGTGCTCTGACGAAAAAACCAAAAAAAACTCCAATCAAGCCTGGATGTTCTGTCCGACTAAGGCTGGAAGATTTGTATCTATGCAGCTAAAAAATGAACCACACTATTACCGCATTCCAATTAACCTCGGCTTGCGCCACCTGGTAACTTGAAAGTCCAGCTTGATAATATTCCCATTGAATGGTCGAGTGAAGTCGTTTACCTTGGTTTCATCCTTGATGGCAAGTTGCAGTTCCGTTCCCATGTGGACAAAACACCCACCAAGTGCAACATCTTGATTAGGTCGCTCTACCCACTTATCAACAGAAAATCCAGCCTTTCTCTAAAAAACAAACTTGCCATCCACAAGCAAATCATCCATCACTGTGCCACACTTAAATATTGATTCCAACAGCTGACTAGGGTAAATATGCCAGTAAACAGCCGACTAGGGTTAGTATGCCTAGTGCTCCAGTCAAATTTAAATACATTTTCATTGTTTTATTTGCGTAGATATATGGCAAAATATATGTTCTTTACTTGTAAGTAAAGAAAGGATAAAGTTGAAAATTAAGATATGAACCACTAGGGCCAAAAACTGGCTAGCACTGCAAATTATTTTGCTGAGATTCACAGAGGTTTACTGAGTACCAATGCTACCAATGCCAGACAGGCAGCTCCCGCACCTGACCCTTCAACTAATAACTCATGGGCCGGGACCAACGGCATTACTTCCCTTCCGAAGCAAGGCATGATCAGAGATTTTATGCCTCATAAAATCCCGCCGATTAGGATTGACCCCAAGCCCTTTGGAGTGAGAGGCAGTCACCATCGGCGCTACTAAATATTTGATATGGAAAACCTAACTTCTTCAGCAAAATTTTCTGGCAGTAGTAAACATACACACAGCGATTAAGATAAATGAATCATATTCATTTATTGAATAACCAATGTATCGTGTCCATTAGGGAGTAAAACATAATAATAATTCAACAGCTTCCCTTCGTAGCGGTAAATGGTATCCATTTTCAATGGATGAGTATCCAATTGTTGGGGTGGTTATAGGAGAGCAGAATCGGAAGGTGCAGAAAGAGGCTAACGTTGTCTTGGTTAATGATTAAGGACACTTTGACCCATTCGTTCAACCAATCGATCATGCTTTCGGTGCTCAAATTGGTTGCGTTCAAACCTCGAACGAAACACGCATGCTTTAGCGATTCAACCGGCATATTGTGCACTCCACCTTCCCGTTTGATTGCCAGATCCATGTGGTGCACAACGTAGGCTCGTTCCGACAGACGGTACCTTCGCATCAATCCCGAATTCAAGTCATGAAGCTTGCACAGATATTTCAAATGATTCGACGTAAGGTTGTTCAGGTGGAATGGAGCCCTTTTAAAAAGGTCCTTCACGTCCAGGATCTCGTCTGACGTCGGGTGAAGACCGCTGCCAAGCAATCCCAGAATGTTTCCGAATTTCTCACAGTAGGGGTCATCGATCTTCTTCAAAACGTCCAGCTTTGACTGCATACAGCGAAAAACTCGTCGATTATATTGTAGCCTCTGCTTCAGATCCTGTTGGGCAAAATCTAGTTTTTGTTGTATCGACCAAAAATGAGGAGTTAGAAAAGTTCGTGGATACATGTATCTGTGTAAAAGAAAAGAATTGTAGTATTTCCATTAGAGAAAATCAAAGAGAAATCTTACGCCAATGGGAACACCACGTAGTTGGCAAACGGCAGCGCCGAAACCAACAGGACTGGGGCAACTTTCTTCATGTCCCTCGGCATCTGGTAGTACAGCTCGATCTCCTTCCGGGTCAAACATCGTAGATCATTATCATTAATAAACACTATTTTAGTGATTTTGACTAGCTTTTTCATGTCGTTGAAAAATTCCTTCACTCCTACCAGAAATACACGGTAGACGTGCATAGCGGAAGGGAACTTCTTCTCAAGGACCTTATCATAGTTTTTAACGTAGTCAAAAAACCGGGAGAACACGTAGCCCTGAACATTCCGTTTAACATTCTCTCGGCTGTACTTGACTGCGAGCTTTTCCTTTGCGTTCGGAGGCTGTTGCACGCTTCTGGAAGAAGAATGGCGTATTATCACAACAGTTACTCGTATTTTGATTTGATTATCACTAGCTGCTCCTCTAATCAGCTGATCCGCCACTTACCCATCGTTCCTTTTCTGCTGATCCTGGTGGCAAAAACGATAGCAGACCAATGTTGTCTGCTTATGGACGAGCTGTTGCTGCCGGCAAATGCTTCTTAGCATAGATAGCGACATTACAGGGCTCGTTTACAAGGAAAAACAGTGCGAGAATCCTCCGAATTACATCATTTTTACGTCTAGTCAAAATACGGGATCACACGAAGCTAACAGCAGCCGCTAGAAATCTTGAATGTTTTCGCAAAAGTGTTTTCGTCTTCCGAAGATTTTGACGTTTTCGATACTTCAAAAAAGTCTAATAAGAATCGTAGGGATGCTCACTACAGCAATGCAAGCGAGTGCCGATATTTTAGTCAGCGTTGCCAGATTGTTCTCCAGCTTATCGGTATCGAACGTTTAACACGATGCCTCCGGTAAAATGTGTAACAGCAAACTTGCAATGTTTGAAAAATCTCAGCCATTTATTTACAAATTTCAAATCTATTGGCGCCATTTGGAACTACATACTTAACATATTTATTCGGTTTCAGTAGATTTAAAATCTATTGATAAGCTGCTGAGCAATGAACGTCTGTTCATTGGGAAATTTTCAGATTTCTCTCCAACAGGTTAAATCTGCCATCGATAAATTGAAATACACCACATCACCTAGCCATGATGGTATTCCGATGCTATGATTCACCCTCTGACTCAACTGTTCAACATTTCCTTGCGTGAGCGTAAATTTCCCTCCAGCTGGAAAACTTCCATTATATTTCCAGTTCACAAAAAGGGCGATAAGCGTAACATTGAGAACTATCGTGGAATAACTTCACTGTGCCGAAGATTTTTGAGATCATAATCAACGACATGCTGTTCACCTCATGCAGGAATTATATTTCTTCAGATCAACACGGATTCTATCCAAAGAGATCGGCATCTACGAACCTCGTCCAGTTCACTTAATTTTGCTTGCGTAAAATGGATTTTGCTTGAACGACTTGAAAGACTTAGAATTTCTTCAAACTTGACCTGCTGGTTTAGATCTTATCTTACGGACCCGGAGACTCATTGTGAAGATTGGACGTGAATGTTCTGCACCGTTCACCAACATATCAGGTGTGCCACAGGGGAGCAACCTGGGTCCCCTGCTGTTCTCAATTTTCATCAATGAGTTATGTAAAGCACTGCCCCCTGGCTGCCGCTTATTCTATGCTGATGACGTCAACATTTACAAGCAATTAATAGACCATTTCGCTGAGTGATGCTCCAGAAATAGGCTTACACTAAGCATTTACAAATGCAACGTTATCTCGTTCCACAGAAAACAGAAGCCAACAACACTACAACATCGCCCAGCAGCCTCTTGACCGTATTTATCAAGTACGGGATTTGGGAGTTATCCTTGATTCTGCGCTAACCTCCAGTTTACATTACTTCGATATTATCTCCAGAGCTAACCGACAGCTTGGATTCATCTTCAAGATAGCCAACAAATTCCGTGGCCCTCTCTGCCTTCGTTCGTTATATTGTTCTCTGGTACGGTCGATACTGGAATCAAATGCTGTAGTTTGGTGCCCGTATAAAAAAACGTGGATTGCTAGGATCGAAGCGATCCAAAGGAAATTTGTAAGGTACGCCCTTCGTGATCTTAACGATTTTAAATTGGCTCACTACACAGCAAAACAAAACAAATTATAATATCGATCAATGTAATTCAAGCTGATGTATGAAATAATGATGTAATAGCAAAAAGCAGATACAATATTACATCAATGGATGTAATTTTGTTCGCAAAATCGATGTACATCATAAAACGTTATATTACACAACCGATGGATTGACCTGGTTGCAGCAGTTTGGATGTAATAATCAACAACTTTTTTTTCTGTGTACTTGACTAGCCTATTGGTGCCAAGCAAACGATTAACGTATCCCATTATAGTCGAAATTCTAGTACTACACTATGTTTGTTTTGATTTGCTATGAAAGTTCGTTAGTTTCGAATTGATTGTTGGTACCATCGAGTACCTGCTTTTCAAAATTTTAAGTATAGCAAAAAACTCAAGATATAAAATTATAACATACACACTTAATCTAGCTCGGTAAAATCTCCAACAGCCGATTACCTCGGCATTTACTTTTGCTGATATCTCTGCAAAATATCTGTTTGTTAGCTGATATCTCAGCAAAATCATATTTGCTTGCTGAGTCTCGGCAATTGTTTTATTGAATCTCAGAAAAATAAATTGCAGAACTACTCGGCTGTTGGAATCTCGGCCGAAAACATTTAAGTGTGTATCTATTTAGATTTTTAGATTACATGTTTTGACATTTTCTTTTCTTCTCTTTGTTACGTGACGCAAAGCTTTACTAGTCCTCCCCTATGTAACAATTTGTAGCGCTATAGGTGACCTCCTCTCCCCTATAAGCGTTACGTATTTTATGGACGCTGCATTGCAGCAGATTTTTCACCTTTTCGATGATCACGCACTTAAGTTTGGCGGATCGATTGATCGCGCACCTGTGTATCGAGTCAAGATGACCCCGATAAAATGCATTTGGCCACCGTCAGCCAAGAATGGCGCTGATTGAGTGAATTCGAGTTTCCGTGATCAAACCTAGACAAATACCTACATGAAAAGTGTTTGATCCGAAGTTTGACCAATGTATCGTATATTGTTTGCTCGTATCATTACAGATAAATAGCAAGGACCTGAAAAGATATCACGTGAAATGGGAAAGCAAGGTAAATACGTTCGCATGATAAAAAGTTCCACATGGGGTGACAATCACACTGACCAGACCATAACCGCATTAACGGACAACCGAGAAACCCCAAACAGCGTCAGTGACGTCGATGAATCGTCCGACGCCTCAGGTAGTGACGAAGACCGCAGCGATGAAGGAGGCACTGGTTCGCACGATGAATCGATTCCGTATTCGTCCGGATCTCCATCGGGTTCATCGAGCTCAAAGGTAACCAATCGTAAAGACGCAATGTCAAGAGAATCGGAACGCGCAAGCAATGCCGCCCAGATCGAACGAATCGAAAAGGTGCTCGAGAACATAAACGTCGCCTTGAATCACTTCCAGGTCCAAACCACAACGAAACGACGATGCTTATAATAGCTGGGGATTTTCAAAAGACGTGAACACCTCGGTGAACACGTGCTGAAATGAAAGTTCTTCCTCTACACACTTAGATTTTTGTGAAGATGGACACCCTCGAGCAGCTCGGCATTTTATGTTGATGGATATCAGTGAAAAACTTGCAACATTCAGCAAAATTTATGTTTCTTCTTCTTTTCTTCTTTCCTTTATTTAACGTCGGTCTCTGCTCCGCAATCTAGTGCCAATCACCGACGGACATCGATTGCCATCCATTGACGGCAATCGAATGTGCAGGAAGGCAGCTTCCACACCTGCGTAGGATATCGCAGTGGGTCATCATTTTCTCCCATACTAATTTGACGAAAATCCCGAACAGAATTGAAATCGTTCTCGCGACCTCTTATAGTACGTTCAGATTGCAGAGTTATAGTTATAACATGTTATAGCGCTATCTTGATGGTGGTTTCTGTGTTGCAATTATTTGACAACCGTTATAACATGTTATAACTCTCCAGTCTGAACAAGGCATTAACGTTGACCAATTTAGCTGATTCTTTGCACAGTTGTTTGTTTTTGTGTTATGAACTGAACTAGGAGGTGGCCTATCAAAAATATCATTTTTTTTCCAGAATGAAACACCCTAGTGTTGATGTATAAGTCCAAATTGTAAACGATGCTTGACGAAGTTCAATATGAACTACCCAACAAACAATTTTAGCTTCAGACTAGCTTATACAGGCAAAAATTAGCTGTATAAGCCAATTTTTGGCTGTATAAGCTAATCTGCAGTTAAAATTGTTTATTGGGTAGTTCGGTTTA
This sequence comes from Ochlerotatus camptorhynchus, assembly GCF_037179485.1. Classification (NCBI taxonomy): domain Eukaryota; kingdom Metazoa; phylum Arthropoda; class Insecta; order Diptera; family Culicidae; genus Ochlerotatus; species Ochlerotatus camptorhynchus. Next base: position 403,491 of record NW_027040629.1, on the reverse strand, counting down.
TGGTAGTTGCGCGGAATGTCTTCCGTCGATTTGAGATAAACAAATGTTCTGATGTATGTAGTCGATTTTTGATGTGCATTGGCAAGCCTTTTCGTGGCCAATAGTTAGGTTCAACGCTGCAACGCAACGAATGATGGAATTAATGATGGGACGAATGATGGGACGAATGATGGGACGAATGATGGGACGCCTCGTGGAGGTTCTACTTGGCTTCGGAACATTTTCTCAGCGGTAAATAATAGGGACCAAGAATGAGGAACTAGAAATTGTCTCTTGGGCCTGGTTTTGGCCAAATCAGTAACGGATTCGGAAAAGTCTCACCAAATTCTACCAGCTACTCAATATTATCCAAAGCCATCACGAAACTTCCTTCTCTCATTCTTTGCGAGTATGCGACATCTTCACTCTTCTTCTAAATTGTCTTAATGCACTTCACCCAGGTTTTTTACACATTCACGGGTACCTACGTTTTGCCCGCGAATCGGTTCCAGAGGATTCCCTCCTCGACACTTAATTTTTTGGAAATTCATTTTTCGGAATGGGTTTCCCTCGACTAGGACACATTTCCTAAGATTTTTTCCTTAATCACGAGCACTAAAATATACTTTTGAAATCATCAACCGCGTTTGAAACTTCATATAATCATACAAATATCCAGGCTTGCATTGCTCATTACAGCTAAAATGCTATTTTTAGTTATTATAAAACAATGGGATACTATAATGATAATTTTTATTTGTAAGATGCAAGAAGAGGCGGTAAAGATTGTATTTGACACATAAAATTTGTCAATTTTGCTTTCAGAAGGTCACAACTAGCGTTTAGCTGTAACGATGAGCAACGCGATGAGCGAGCAATCAGCGATCATAAAATCGCTAGTTGTGACCTTCTGAAAGCAAAATTGACAAATTTTATATGTCATATACAATCTTCACCACCTCTTCTTGCATCTTACAAATAAAAATTATCATTATAGTATCCCATTGTTTCATAATAACGAAAAATAGCATTTTAGCTGTAATGAGCAATTGCAAGCCTGCAAATATCCCGAGCTGCTCTCAGCAAAAAACCTAAGTGTGTAGGAGGAGTGGAACCAAGCAGCCAAGCTGCGACCAGGCTTGACGGAACCGATCTGTTACACGACCTTCGTAACGAATATACAAAACTACCCTAGACCTTTGTTCTTTGACAGATACTGCTGCAGAATATGAGGTATTTTCGAGAATATTCGGTGAATCAGCTGTTGTGTTCGGTAGTTTAAATACAATCCAGCCGACGAAGATTTGTTTGTGCGTCCGCCACTGTAAAGTGGACTGAGGAATAGTGAGGTAGTCAAGCAGGCCAAAACCAACACACTTAAATTTTTTCGCCGAAATTCCAACAGCCGACCAGTTTTGCAATTTATTTTGCTGAGATACAGTAAAACAATTGCCGAGACTCAGCTAACAAATAACATTTTGCTGAGATATCAGCTAACAAACAGATATTTTGCAGAGATATCAGCAAAAGTAAATGCCGAGGTAATCGGCTGTTGGAGATTTTACCGAGCTAGATTAAGTGTGAACGACACACAATCGGATAGAGGAAAATTTCCCCTACCTGTTCATTTTGTTGGTTTGCGTTTGCGGGCTTTGATTGACGAGAAAATGGCCTTACAAGGTTTGTTTACAAAATGAATTTGAGGCCTTTTTAAGTGTTGGGTTTGATATGTTTTCTTATCGACTCTGGTGCAGACGTCAATGTCATTAGCAGAAATGACTAACTGCGTTTGAAGCAAGAAGTTCGTTCTGGAATGGTAACGATCTAAATAACCAAAAAGCCGATTAAGAGATTACATGCTTATGGTTTTCGAGAACCACCAAAGTAACATTTCAAGTTTTATTGTGGTTTTAATGCAGTCTACAAGCCTAAATCATGGTCAACAGAACTCTCATGAAACCCAAATTGTTACTTGGCCAATGATCATCCAATGCACATTTAATGCGAAAATAACAGTATCAGACTCCTTGAGGTCAACCGTATGGCTAGTGACATGGGACTGCTACAACTTGGAAACGCTATCAACAATCAAACATCCAGGAATGTAGATCAATTTCCTAAAATGCCAGGCGTAAAAGTCAGATGCACCATTGACACAACAATTCCACACAGTGTCTTCGGAGCACTTATTGCTATCATCACAATTGCTTATGAGCTCAGTGGTGCGGAGTAAAAGAATCTTACATTTCCCTGTTGGATTTAAGAGTAGTACCACATCCCACATAATAGTCACCCTATTTAGTAAAGCTGCTATGCGAAGCTAATTGAAGTTTCACCAACAAAGATTCAAACTCGGAGCACACGGGCACTGGGTTTTCTGAGCGCAGTAAACCAAACTCTCGTCCTGGTTCTACACTGACACTGACCCCTTATTTAGGTCTGGAACGTTTGTTTGCAATATTTTTGCTCTCTGTCGTAGCGGTCGTAGCTGCTATGCTCTGCTCTCCTACTGTTTTCCACTTATTCCCACGAAACACATCTCACAGGCGACGATTTTTCCTTCAGTTCCAATCGAGACGCCGCGCATTATAGACGCTTTTAGAAAACGGGCGTTTTCCTCCCACTTGGGTGGTAAAGTGCTGCTTGCTGCTACCAGTATTAAAGGTGTATGTGTGAGTGTGTGCAAAGAAAAAGCTTGAGGTATTAGGATGGGATGCAACATGCAGTTATTGATGCTGTGCGAGATTGATTGTGAATGATTTCTGAACGATTCACGGCATTATTCCAATGAAATTCGTCAGAGCTATCGTGAATCAAGACGAGGAAAGTGATTTCCCGAACAAACCTCATTCGTGAAGTCAGTGAAGGAAACGCAATGGATATGACTCCTAATCATGCTCCCCTTCCACCGCGACTGCAGTATGTGTAGTGTTGTGAGTGTGTGAAATATATGTTTATTTACATTCAAGCTAGTGTATGTTACTAGAAAAGCTCGGAGAATGGGACATTGAGCGTTCAGAGGAGTACGCGAAGTGAGACAAGGCTAATTTTTGCCCTTTAGCAGCCATGCAGAGCGAATCCAGAAATGGGATGGGTTTAGCTAGCTTAAACACTATGGGACACTAATTCGCTGTTTCAATGTATACATACCAAAATACTACACCCAGCCATGCAGGAAGCTGCACGTTGCAGCATAAGCCGTGGGAGTAGGTACCTGTCTGAGTTGTTATTTCTTACCACCTCTGGAGGTCGATTTCCCTTAAAAAAAATACAGGAGCACAGTGACAGTGGGACCATGTATTGCAAACTCAGCATGGCACAGCTGGAATCACACTGTCAGCATTCAGTGCTTCCTGTAGAGAGTTAGTTTTTAACTCTATCATTCATTGTGACGCAGAAATATATAGGCATTGAACAAAGTATTCCGTTTGAAACTGAAAAGTGGTCGATTGAATAAAAACATAAATCGAAACAGTGCGATGTGATTGCTCATGTGTAAAAAAGAGGAATACAATTTAATTTCAGGGCAACAGCTAGCATAGCACTCATCACAAATTATCACGACCTAAGACTCTTCCTTTTCCCAGTATTTTCTATCATGGGAAGTCAAGATAGGGTTAACTACCCCATTTCCGGCATATTAAGCACAACCCGCACCTATTCTTTCTTAATCTAGCGTAGTTTAGCACCAAACGGAATGTTATTATTACTGATGGCTTCCAAATTTATTTACCTTTCCATACGTACCGTAAGATTTGATAAAGAGAAACAAATTGTTGAGATATTATTAAAAGTCTAACACTGCTTCTTGACGCCAAACTCGGCCTAACGCATTGAAACGCCAATGAATTCACTTCGGTTTATCGGATGAAGATAAAGATTTATTCGGTCGGAGCGCTTCATTTGTATTTGATGGGTGCAAACATTCATATCACACGTTCTTGTTGACTTCGTTCGGTAGATTTTGAACAGAATTATCGTACCAAACGCATCATGGATTTATTTGATGTTGTCTGCTTGATAGCCCCTAAATGGCCGAAGTAGTTCTCTACCCTACCTAAATATTATCTATTGTGCATTTAAAAGGTGTAACGTTTAAAATCCGACACACAAAATTCATTCTCAAATTCGAGTTTTTATCCGATTATCACCAAATTTTCAGGGAGTAAAAAATAAAATAAAAATTAATTTTGGCATCATTCATTTAATCTATTTCGCCTTTATATCCGAATGCGCGAACCTTGGCCTTAACCCCAGCCACGACTTCAGATTCTACAGTGTTTTGCATATTAACCCATGCTTTCTTCATTTCTTCAACATTCTTCACCACTTTAGGTCGTTTTTAAAAAGTGCTCCTTCATAATGGCTCAGTATTTTTCTATTGGGCGCAGTTCCGGAGTGTTTGGGGGGTTCAGATCTTTCGGCACGAAATCGACATCATTCGCCTTATACCACTCTAGCACGTCCTTCGTGTAGTGTAGTGGCATGATGCCAAATCCGACCAGAAGATCGTCGGACCATCGTGAGCCTTCAGGAAAGGGTGAAGCCGCTTTTGGAGACACTCTTCCAAATACACCTGTCCATTCATGGTACTTGCGGTAACGAATGGTGTACTCAGCTATCCACAAGTACAAATCGTTTGCCAAATTAAGAACTTCTTGGCGAACTTCGATATCTTCTAAGTCCGGAGGTTCTCGGGAACATCACACTTATCCTTGGCAGTCACATACAGGTTTCCTGGAATCTGGTTGGTTTCGTGATTTCGTTAACTTCTGTTCGTACAACTTCCGGGCACGGCTTTTTGCGACCGTATTCTGTTTCTCGTCACGGGGACTTTTGAACCTTAAACGTACGTAGTCCAGCTCGAGTTTTGGAATTCTACACGAAAGTCTTGCTCACATGCAACTTTTTTGCCACGATTCACGATTCCCAACTTTTTTCCGATGGCACGATGCGGCAGATCGCACGCATTGTTTTTTCGTCGCCATTTTGAAAACTTTTGCGCACCTGATGAAATCAACTAACAGAGTGTAAACAATACACATTAATACACAACACACTATGTCTACGCAAAATTTCAATTAATTTTACAGAACGGATCAAAAGTTAGAGCAATTAGAGTGTGTGCGGATTTTAAATGGTACACCCTTTATATAACATATATTATCTGTATGTCGCTGATGAATTCGCGTCTGTAAATTGCAAAAGAGCTGCCGAAAGTACTAACAATAACAACAATAACAACAACAACAACATTTTATAAAGTAATGATTTCCGTAAAAGTCGGAAGTAGGATCGAAAGTCGTAAGTCAGACTTCCGAACATAAATTTAGAGCTGGCAACACAATAAATCATTCTCATCCAGATGGGTTCACACAATTCTGAAGATTTTTTTAAAATAAATTAAAGCATTCTGAAAGGTGGTTATATATTTTGTGAAATTAATTAATTTATATTAAAGCTACCCAGTTTTCCCCAACTTAAGTTGAATTATACATCAATCTATGTTTCTACATGGTAGTGTATAGATTCAAGGAAATGTGCCATAACTATGTATGGATTTTCCAACCACCACTAAATGATCCTCTGGATAGTTGGATCAAATGAAAACTTGTAATCCCTTAAAAATAGTCATTGATAAATCAAGAACCACTTCCCAAGGCGGACACACTCTAGCTTCAAATATTTTTAGTACAGGGAAGTTGTTTGACGCTCCAGTGGACTTTAGACATCAGTCAGAGTTAAAATGATGTTTATTCGATCTTGTATAGATGAGCGAAAAACTCGGTATTATTTTTCCGAGCTTGATTTCATTCACATACATAACAGTCATTACCTGAAACACTTTATGGAGCTCCAAGGTTTTTTTCAAATTGTTTAGAATCTTCGGGAACGTCTGGAATCATTTTTGTAAACGTCTGTGGATTCTCGTGTTAGGAATGCGTGGAACCATCTTCAGCTACAGCTGGGATCTCGTTCGATAACGTCTAGAGTATCCCACTGGAGCGTCTGAAATCGTCTTTGGGAATGCCTAGAATCTCCGTGGAGAATGCCTGGGATCGTCTTCAGCAACGTCTGGTATTTTGCGTCAGGAACGTCTGGAATCATCTTCAGCAACAGCTGTAAACCTTCATCATAAACGTGTGGAATCTCCGTTGTTAACGTCTGAAGCATTTAGAACCATCTTCGGGAACGTCTGGAATCATCTTTGGGAACGTCTGGATCCTACATCGAGAGCATCTGGAATTGTGTTGTTAATGGCGTCATCGCCGATAGCGACAACTTTAACGCCTGCAATGGAAATTTGCATTGCAGACGTTAACGCTGACAATAGCGTCCTTAACAACCTTGGTCTAGAACCTCAATTGGGAATGTTTGGAATCTCATGCCAGAAATGCCTGGTATCATCTTCGGCAACAGCTGGAATCTTTTTTCGAAAACATGTTAAATCTCCTATGGTAACATCGCATATAAGTATGACATACATCGCATTGTGTTTAAGTTAAATCGTATAGAATGCAAATTTCCGACTTATATGCGATGAATCATATTTCCATTGTACTGTACACATTCAATTGGATTACATCGTAAGACTTTTCCAATTGAATTTGTTATGACAGATTAAATCGTATATGATAAGAAATTAAAATTTGCACGGATATGGCCTTCACCTCGGTCTCCACTTTTGTAGGTATAAGCCCTTTTTTTGCATTATATACGATTTGATTGTTTGTATATATGTTTGTATATCACAGGAACAACTTTGAATATACGTGCATTCTGGTTGTCTGGGTTGAGTCTCCGTCTTAAGCATCAGGAATTATCTTCGGAAACGACTGAAATCATCTTGGAAAACGCCTGGTACCTTCATCGAGAACGTCTGGAAACGTCTTGGGGAAGGCCTGAAACCTCTCCTGAGATCATGCACCAAATAACCGTCATAAAACTAATATTCATACTTGGGCTCGCTCTACCCTCTACCGTGCTTGTACATCGAGCGCGTAGAGTGCATGGTTAGCATAGCAGCATGATTGTGTATGGGGTAGGCGATTCAGGACAAATCATCAGTTCTTCCCTAACCTTTCTCTTAGTACTAATTGTGCTAACTGATGCCCCGTTAACCTTCCTAATGCATTAGAAAAAAAAAATTACACGGTGTTTCCATCTTCCATGGCCTTATGCATGCGTCCCGAGAGGGCAAGGAGGTCATTATCCCTCCCATTTAATGATTTTTACGATTTTACGACCCTTATGTGATGTTCTACGATATTGGGATGTCCTGCATTAATTACCACGAAGAGTATATAGACTGTTCCAGAAAGTATAAGCACACTTTCAAAATAACAAAAAAAAATTCATGTTTTTTTAAGTTTTAATAATTTTATTTGGCAAATCATATTTGTATTTGTATTTCAAATGATATTTTACTCTCGTTTAATCAATATATTTAATCATAGCCAAGACTCCTAACTTTTCCTCGAACATGACCCATTAGCTTCTGCACAGTGGTACTTCCCACCATTTTGACCACTTTTGGCCAAACTTTTTTGAATTTTTGGATGTCGTCCGCTGGTTTTATTAATTTTCGAAGCTTTGCTTTGGTTAAAGCCCAAAAAGTCTCGATTGACCATGACTCCGGGCAGTTCGGCGGATTCATGTCTTTCGGCACGAAACATACATTTTGACTTTTGTACCATTCTAAAGTGTCCTTTGCGTAATGACATGACGCCAAATCAGGCCAAAATACTACTTGACCTTCGTGCTGCCTGATCATCGGCAACAATCGCTTCTGGAGACATTCCTTAACGTATTTCTGAGTGTTCATCGTCTCCGTTAGGATGTACGGACTAGATGTTTTACCACACTCGCATATTGCCTGCCAAACCATAACCTTCTTACCGAATTTTTCGGTAAAAATTGCCTTCTCCGTTTCGGGGATATCCTTGCCTTCGCTTACAGAATAGAATTGTGGGCCGGGAAGCGTTTTGTAATCTAGTTTCACGTACGTTTCGTCGTCCATTATTATACACCCAGAATTTCAACACAATAACGAATCGTAGAGTTTGCGGGCCCGTGGTTTCACGGACGTGGCTTGTTCTGGGTTTCTATTGGGTTTTTTCTGCTTCCGGTATGTTTTTAGCCCAAGTCTTTCTTTGGCACGCATGACGTTACTCGACGTGGTCCCTAGTTTTTTCGCAACATCCCGAACGGAAGTCGCTGGTTTTCGTTTGTAGGCATCCCTGATCTTTTTATCGATATCCGGACTTACAGGACCGGATTTCCGCCCACTCTTCGGCGCATTGAAACTAATGTTCTGCCCGACAACAACTCAGCAGCACGAGACGCCTTGAACTGTGTCTCAGAGTCGGCGCACTACTGGGCAAACTGGAGGGGCTACGCAGATGAAAAGGCACTCAAGCTTTAAGTTAAACTGAAACACAACGCGAATCAATTTAAACACTGTATTTCTCGAATTACCGATAGTGTGGATTGTGTGGTGTCCCGAGCAAAGTCGGTTAACAAAATGAAAGCAAATCGATATTAAAGTTTGCAGTTCCTATCATAATGAATACTCATTTTGATTACAATTGTCACGACATTAGTCTGAAATCATATTGTGCTTTCATTATGCAGTCAAGACATTTTAAATGAAAGCAACTTAACTTGAAGTTCTGCTGTTAACGTTTTGTTTAAAATTTAATTTAAGCTCATCTGTCGTTGAACTAACAATTATTGTTTATTTGTTTTGTTTAACACATTTTAGGTCATTCGTAACCAGGCCGAGGTGACATTTGAGCTCAAGTCTTTCAGCGTGAGAAGCTTGGATGCTAACCATTTACGCCAGGCCCGTATTCAGTCAAACATTATGAATGCAAAATCAGTAATCAAATTGATTTCATTGAAAGCAGGATTAGTTTTCCGTTTGATTCTACAGTGTAAAATTTTGCTCTCATTTTTGATGTGTTAACCGTTAAGTCAACCAAAATGAGATCAAATAGAGTATTCAAAATAACTTACATCATAACAGCAAATTCTGATTTCAATTTGATCTCTAACTTTGCTCGGGGTTGTGTTCGATTTTCTTGGCACATACCCTTGATTACGATGGCAAATACGACGACTGCAGACCAGCGAGAGCTCGCTGTGGTTCCGGAAAGATCCTTAAAGGCCGATCTTGTCGGCAAGATGGCGGTACCACCGCTCGGTGAAATTCCGGTACAATTCCGACAATGGCGGACGAAGCGAGGCTTACCGAACGTCGGTTGTAGTGCGATGGCGGGTTGGTTTTACCGGGGCTGGTATAGCGGTTTGTGGAGATGGCTCCGATGCACAGGCGCTTCCTTCTGACGAAGCCGGTCGACGACGGCAAGACCGCCCTCTGTCGAACCGGGAAGGGAAATTCTCCTTGGTGTTTAGGGCCTTCAGCACGAGAACGATGTCCTTTACGGTTAGGTCAAGGTAACTAAATGTCACCGAGACCGTAGCGTGCAATGGCGGTATTTGACTCGCCAACCAGAAAACCATTTGATTGGTTGAAAAGAAAGGTCCTGAATCAGCTGAATTGGTGATTTACACTTCACCTTGATTCACTACTCGCACTGTATTCTGTTAAAATGGCACAGGCACTTCTGGTCTACACGATCGCCTGAGATAAAGTGAACGATAGCCGTTCTATAAGCATCGCAGAACCCTTCAGCTCATCACCCGTGACTCCGTGTCACCATTTTGCCGCGGCCATGTGCGCCTTATTCAGCAGTCGGCCGTTAAGCATGGCCGTATCGTCTGCCCAGTGGGTTTCACCGCAAGTGTTACACAAATTTATTTGAATGCTCGATCACATGGTGTATATTTAAAATATTGTATTGAACCTTTGTAACAGAACCGTTACAGCATCTTCAAACGTACACTGTTCTCTATATTTTTTAATCGCAGTTCGTACCGGTCCGACGCTTACACCCTCTTCCTTGGCCAATTTTCTCACGGAGAGTCCGCTCACAGTGCACCATTTGTGCACGATACTTTTTCGTTGTTCCGGAGTAAGACCACGCATTTTGACAGGAAACACAAAACTCTGAGCACTTTTTTGATGCTTTGTCATTCAGAAATGAGCAAACAAAAGGACGCAGCCAAAACATGTTGAAATATGTCATTATATTCAAAGTGACCGTTAAAATAAGGTGTGCTTATACTTTCTGGAACAGTCTATACATTTGATCTGGTTCTGAAAATATCGGGGGTTTAAGATGAGAAAAGTGGGTTCGGGGTCACCTCGAGGCTCTGGAGAACAACGAAAGTAGAAAAGCACTTCTCCAAAATTTCTAATAACCTCGTCAGAGGCTAAAACTCTAGAACGGTAAGAGATAGAGAGAATGTTATACCATAATTCGATGCAGAAAGAAATTTCCATCTCAAGACCATAGGACTGCATCTAAGGGCATTGGCATAACTAAGGAAAATCATAGGAACGGCTAAGTTTATTTTTCGAACTCCTCAATTAGTTTTTTTTGCAAATTATCTCATACACATGTGTTCTTTCGAACATTTTTATTATGATGTTTTTAGTGCAAATATCATGTAAAGTGGAAAAGAATTATGTTTCTGGATCTCTGACTAAATTTAATTTAATATCATTAAACATTTTTAGCGCTCTGAATCAATACAAAATCGAGACCTTTTAAATAAAAGTTAAACACGAACAAATCCGGACACATTAAAAACGTTGCCACAAAGGCATTTTTTGAGATTTTTTTTCAAAATTTCACTGAATCAAGCTAAGAGTGTATAGAATCACAGTAGGCATTACTGAAAACCAATTTACATCATGGCTTCACCGCCGCAAGCGCGTCTCGATTCGTTCCTGCACACTCCAAACGAAAATCCCGGTTCATCCGCTCCTGGCAGTTTTCGATCAAATTTCTGGCAAGGAATTTTATTCCTCGGTTGACCGGAAGAGTGCCCCGGAAGAATGTAAAATAAGTAAGAAGTCGAAATTCCCCAAAAAGTTCCTTGTCTGGCAAGCAATCTGCAGTTGCGGGCTGAAAAGCGAAACTTTAGTTACTTCTGGGACCACGAACCAGGAAATTTACCAGGAGTAGTGCCTACGGAAGAGACTACTGCCTTTTCTGGAGCAGTTTAAGGTGGATTGCCTATTCTGGTCGGACTCGGCAAGCTGCCACTAGTAAAGTGGGTGCAACTTACCCCATCATCTAATACGTGATGCTTTACTAGCGAGGTTCATTTATTTTTCAATAGGGCGGTCCAAAGAAAAACGTATATTTGCGTAATGATCTTTAAAATTATCTGGAAATTGAGATATCCATCTTCCATAAGAGCAACACTATTATTTAATTTTCATCCATTGATTTAATTCTATATCTAATATTTAATTCCATTTTTGTCGAATCGGTAGATAAGCTGTTTTATCTTAAGCTGAATCTTCTAGAGGACCATCCCGTAGTCCCTAGTGTCCATATTCTAGTCACAACTCCGAATTCATTCTGATAAAACGCCTATGAGTGGTTTCGAAAAATTCGCTGAGCTCTAGGATCAGTTTCATGAATTGACTGCTTTTAAGGATGTTCCGGATCTTCCGGTGGACCATCCTGTAGTGTGCCCAGAGTCCAAATTCCAGTCAAAACTTCGAAGTAATTGTAATAAAACGTCTATGAGCGGTTTCGAAAAAAAACACGGAGCTCTAGGATCAGTTTTATGAATTGACCACTTTTATGGATGTTCCGGATCTTCCAGTGAACCATCCCGTGGTTCATTTTTCGGTCACAACTCCGAATGAATTCAGATAAGGTGGCTATGAGTGCTATAACCACGTAGCTCTAGGATTGAATTCATGAATTGATCAATTTTGCGGATGTTCCGGGTCTTACAGAGTACCAGACTTCTGACTTTCCGGATGCAAATTTGTCCCAAAAGAAAGTCATCTATCTTGTTAATAACTTTCCAGAAGACACTAGGAAGTTATCTCTTCAAATTACCATACAATAAGTGTTTGTCCCCAATTAGCTTTAATCCCATATGCTACGTGTATTCGTTAATTCCGGTTCCTATTGTGCGGTCCCCCGTAACCATACTATAGGAATCTTGACTGTATTTAAATTTTCAGATTAATTTTGTGATTCTTCGTAGATTTTTTTTATAGTCAGATAGATTCAATTTTCTATGTTTTAAAGTGAATTTTTAATTTATTTATAAGTTGATAATTGAATATATGTTTTCCACACAATCTCCAAAAATGCGTGTTCGGTGAAAGATCTTCATTTTCAAAAGTGCTCCGTTGCCTTAAAAGCTTGAGAACCCCTGCCCTAAAGGCTGGATCGTTTAGAAATGGGGCACTTTCAAATGCATGTTGAACTGGACTTCATTGTCGTTGTACCATTGTAGCAAGTCCTTGCTGTAATGGCAGCTGGCTAGATCTGGCCAAAACGTAACTGGACCATCATGGGGCTAATGAAGGGTAGAATCCGTTTTTGGAGCCACTCCCTTTTGTATACTTCCGAGTTCATAGTCTTATCCGTCACAAAAACACCTGTTTTCTTGCCATGGAAACAGATCCCTTGCCAAAATCGCTAGGTTTCATCGTCGTCACAGCCATCGAGTGTCGTCAGCACCTGGTCTCACAGCTTACGGGCCTGGATCATGGCCACTGTTTGTTGATGGAGGCTTTGGTTGGGCTGTTTACTTGCTCGGTAACATTTGCAGCCTTCTCGGAGACGGATTTCCGCGCAGTACAGTGGTCAGCATTCAGTTTTCTCGCCAAATCATAATCCGAGCAATTGGGATCAATCTTGATTTTTCGAATAACCTTCAACCGTAGTAGATGAGGATAAATGGTTCCACTCCGGCGCTTTGTTTGCACTTTGGGGGCAGATATGCGTGTTTCCTTGTACTTTTTAATCCCTCTAATTTCTTTTTTTTTTAAGATTATCCAGCAGTTTGGCCAGTTCTTGAGTTGACGCTCATGGACTTTGGAGGTAACTGTGCACAATTATTTTTTTCTTTTCTCCTCCTGCACAGGGCTGGCAAATGTAATTTTCAATGAAAAATCTCACGCGATATTTACAGAGATACTTCTGTCACTATCACCGGATGAGAAAACGATGATAGAGATTTTATGCAAAATTTCATCGAATTTTTTGTCATGCCAGAACGTGACAGTGTTGTGATCATCGTAATGACTAGCTCATTTATTGCTATTAAAGTTACTTGTGCCGAGGAAATCGTAATAATATATTCACTCTACCGATTACATACGATTGACTGCCTAAATTCATCTAAATCAGTTAGAAATGTTGATATCAAAGCCTCATAAGAATTATTCTCATGAGTGCTTGATCATTGAAAAATGAAAAGAAAGCTAATGATAGGTAGTTTCGTCTCGTGATAGTGAGAAGACCTGTTTTCTCATTGTCATATGATGGTCGTGATATTTACCAGCTCTGATCCTGCATGATGAATATCTCGGAACTACGTTAGTTTTAAACTTTGTAAAAAAAAGACCGAGCATAACTGTTTACAAACAGCAAAACGCTGTCAAAAGCTTGTATATCCGACCACTGGGAGGGTCGCTATCGCAAAAATGAAGTGCCCCATTTCTAAATGATCTAGCCTTTAGTATATCACAGGGTACACAGCAAAAAAAAAAAAAAGTTTAATTGTGATGTAAACATTCATTCAGGTAATTTGTGTTTAATTTCACGCAAAGGAGTAGCCGGTATGAAATTTTGTTTACAAAGATGGGCATTGGTATACAATATTTGCAACTGTTCATGAAATTTTGCATTTACATAGTATGTAGACTTATATGATGTGTCACGCTCCATTTATGTGCATCATATTGGACAGAAATTTACACTACTTTTTCGAACTGTGTAGTCCTATTGTGAAAAAGTGGAACATGATTGTGCATTCGGTACCAAACTGGACAAGTAATCGCGTTTTCACCTAAAAAAAATATTATAAAAGTGCACATTTTCACCCAATTGTTTTGGCATCTTTGGTGCGCCTATTCCTTACGAAGCATGCAATAAGTGCACCGAAGACACCAAAACAATATTACGGAAACGAGAACTTTTATTACACTTTTAGCATTTGTTTAGTAGTCCAGTTGCAATCAACAATAAGAATACGAGCATATCTAGCAACCTCATTGAGGCGATAACTAGCTTGTCTACAAGATAATAATTTTACTCATGTTAACTCTAACCTAAAAGGAAAGAAATTCCATGCAGTGAACCACTCAGAACAGAAAATTCCGGATGAATGATGGAACTGATTTTCAATCTGCTTCCAATCATATGAAGACTGCGTGAATTTTCCCATGTTTATGTACCTTTCCTCGATTTCGCTCGGTCGGAAAGCAATAAAACAAATAAAATAAAATAAACCGTTTCCGATTAACAGTGCCGCCAATATCCAGCGATATAAATAAGCAATGTAAACACAGTTGGAGGAACATCATAAATCGGCACAAGGAGAGTGCGGACGAAGGAAAATAAAAATGAATGCGAAGCCGGTTGTACCGTCGGTGATGATGATGGTTCTAGCAGATGCTGGCATAAATCTCGAGACTCAATCTGCGAGCATGGCGGCTTCGGCGGCGACGGCGGTGGCATGAGTTTTAGTGCAATAATTGGCTGTAGTAGTGTTGACCGAACAGCAGTGGATAGTGGGATCAAAATTTCCATTTAACGACCTTGAATCGGCAATCATACGGAATTGCTGGAATTGGCAACAAATCAGAAAAAAGAGTGTGTGACATTGGGTAGAATAGTGTGGCAGTCATTTGAAAGAAAAACCGTTCAGTTGTGAAGTGGAAAGTGGCTTACAGAGCAGTGCAACGATGGCCGTTCATATTATGGACGAGGATCACTTCGCAATCAGTGCAATCGTGACGGTGGCAATGCAGATTATATTCTTCCTGATCGCTGCCATTTTTCAGTTGGATAAGCTAACGGATTTTGCGGGTGGAGTAAACTTTATCATCATTGCCTTGTTGACCTTTTTTTTGGGTCAAATCGACAGAACATTGAAGGTGAGTTTATGCTAAGAATGTAGTGTTTATCGAATATGATAACATAATTAGTTAATACACATCAACAAATTCTTAATTTCAATTGCTATGTAAACTTGTATTTCATTTCACGCAAACGAGCAACTTAGGTTTTTGTATACAATTAGGTTTTTATATACAATATTTGCAACCTTTCATGAAATGTCTTAGAACTTAACACTTATTTGATTATTAAACTTATTTGATTTGTGATGCTCCATTTATGTGCTTGTACTTTTTTGAACTATGTACGTGATGATTTAACTACAAAAGTTTTGTATTACATTTGTCTAAATTTAAATATAAAGCAGTCCTTTTAGAAATGGAACATCGTCATCGCATGTAACGTAAGATCACCAGCAAACCGACATGAAACTTAATCTTAACTCTTGATCGAGAATCCATAACGCCCAATTCAAATGTGCAGCGATCCCATCTGTCAAAACCAACTCATAAATTTTGTATGCGTGTTCGTGACTAGGATAAATATTTTCCGCGAACACGGCGGCAGATGCAGGTTTTGTGCTTTGATCAGAAATTTCTTTGAAATTTGTATGATCATTCATGTCGGTTTGCCGGCACCGGTGGTGTAGTGGTAAGCGTGACTGCTTTCTAACACCCCGATGGGTCTGGGTTCAATCCTAGCCGAGGTCGGTGGGATTTTTCTGAGGCATAAAAATCTCTGGTCACGTCTTCCTTCGGAAGGGAAGTAATGCCGTTGGTCCCGGCCCATGTGTGTGTTGAATGGGTGCGATATCCTACGCAGATGTGGAAGCTGCCTTCCTGCACATTCGATTGCCGTCAATGGATGGCAATCGATGCCCGTTGGAGATTGGCACTAGATTGCGGAACAGAGACCGACGTTAAATAAAGGAAATAATAATAATTCATGTCGGTTTGTCGGTGGTAAGATTATCATTATTTTTTCTATAAACTCGCATATTATTACAACAATATGCAAAGGAATATGATGTTGGTTTAAATTGCAATAAATTACAGAAATAATGATAATAATTATGGGAGGTTGAGCGGTGAATGACGACATAACGTTTCTTGGGATTTATTATTTTACAGTTATAAAAAAATTAAAGGGTTGTGTCCTAGACACGACCGCAGTATGACGTAGAACATATAGATCTATGATATCTATGATGCATGATATATGCATTTAGGTTAGAATCCGACGTTCCTCCTTTTTTACTTATTTTGCAGAAAAAATACATCCGAAGTCCCTCCTTATTTACATATTCTGCACAAAACATGCTTTCTAAGCCGCGCAACTGACAGAATTTCCCGCCGTTTTTTTTATGAATGGGGCGAAGCAGAAAGTTTCTTTTGTGCAGAATATGTAAAAAACGATGGACTTTGGATGTTAATATAATTGCATATATAGAGGTACCAGATATGTTTTACAGTCAGTTGTTGGTAATTCATCGATTGATTGATTAATCTTTTTTAGGGAGGCTTTCAGCCTGGGGCTGGTTCGCCTCCACCGGTAATTCATCGAGTGTATGTCTCCTGTTAAGCATTTTTTTTTGAAAATGTTGGCTCTGCATGTAAAAAAATTAATTGTTTATACATAATTGTGGTTTGCTTAAAATTTATTTCCCGGAAAAAATGATCGTCAAAGTCCACGTCTTTTTCGGGTTATGTTGAGGGGGGAGGGGGTTTTACATGCACGTTTTTCAAATCTCATTCCTCATTGTGGTGGACACGCCGTGATCCACCTTCAGCCGCTGACTTAGTCCTGCTTGCTGCGTCCGAAGCGGTAATGAGCAGAGGCAGTTTTAGTTAGTTTAAATGATCTTTATTTTAGTTTAACTTGGACGATTACCATATAAATTTTTACTAAGTGATTTAATTGCTTTCTTCATCTTTAGGTATGGGCAAAATTCAAAATTTGTTTTACAGAATTAGTCCTAGACTTAGTACACGGTCGACCACCTTGGTGGGATTGGTTTGTTTTGTTTTTAGAATTTGAAGAGAAACTACTTAATACTACTATTTACAGCTTAAAACTAACCTACTCTACTATTTACACTTAACCTACTATGTACAAATTGCTTATTAAAGCATGTTCAGAAAGATTGCATTTTTGAACAAATTTAGTTGTCATATCATCAATTTTGGAATCTACTTTGGGAATTTCTGCCTCTTGATGGAGGTCTGCTATTCTTGTGTCGAATGGACGATCTAGGATCATCCTCAACACTCTATTCTGTGCAACCTGGATTTTGTTCCTGTGGGTCTGAGCGCACAATTCCCACACCGGGGCGGCATAGAAGATCGCGGGGGCTATGATCTGTTTGTAAACAGCCAGTTTGTTTTGCCTTGAGAGGCGGGATCTGCGGCAAATGAGCGGATACAAACACCTAACCAAGGCGGAGCACTTAACTAGGGTTTTCTCTATGTGCGAGCGGAACAGGAGCTTCTCATCGAACAACATCCCGAGATAAGTAACATCAGTGGACCACTCGACCCTTGTACCATCCATTATTACGGTACAGGAGGGAGACGGTTTAAGTTTTGGCGATTGTCTGTGAAGGAACATGATTGCTTGGGTTTTCAAGGGCGTTGATTTTGATTTTCCACGTGGTGGCATAATCAGTAAAGGTGTCAAGGCATCGTTGGAGCTTGTTCGTAATTTCACGAGGCATCCTACCCTTGACGGCTATCGCGGTGTCATCTGCAAACAGAAAGAACACGCAACCGTCTCCTAGAGGAGGGATGTCCGACGTGTAGATGCTGTAAAGCAGTGGTCCCAGCAGACTCCCTTGCGGAACACCTGCTGGGATCGGAAATTGTCCCGAAAGGGAACTATTCAACGACACCCTGAACGACCTTTGCTGGAGATAGTTACGGGTGATTTTCACAAGGTATGGTGGAAAGTTGGAGTTACAAAGCTTGTATATAAGTCCGTCGTGCCAGACATTGTCAAACGCCTTTTCGACGTCTAACAAGGCCATGGCTGTGGACTTGGATACAGCTTTGTTACTTCGGATGTTATTCATCACCCGCACTAGCTGATGATTGGTGGAATGCCCCTTGCGGAACCCGAACTGTTCCGGAAGAAGAATGTCATGTTCCTCCACAAACTTGTTTAGTCGGCTGAGGATCAATTTTTCGAACAGCTTGCTCAGCGCTGAGAGCAGGCTAATCGGTCTGTAGCTTGACGGTAGTGAAGGGTCTTTCCCAGGTTTGCGGATCGGGATGATTTTTGCCACCTTCCAGATGCTTGGAAAGTAGTGCAGCTCCAAGCATCTGTTGAGGATGGCAGCCAGCAGCGAGTGCACCCTCGCGCTGAGATTTTTCAACTCTAGGTTGAATATTCCGTCAAACCCGGGAGCCTTCATGTTCGTACTGTGTTTCAGCGCTGAGCAAATTTGTTCCTCTGTAATCCGTTCTTCTTGTGGAGCAGAGGCAGGAGAGCAGCGCTGATTTATATCTTTTCAGGTTCAAGCAGAATGATGTGCAACCAAGTGGTATTAGTTTATGATGGCTGGGTTTGGGAAAAAGGCTTATTTCATGAAAACAGTGATAAAATTATCATTTGTACATTTTGAAAAGTTTAATTACAGAAAAATTGGAAAACATATTTATTTCAGCAGGTTTGTAATGTAATATCCTATCGATTGGCGTATTTGGATTTTAATTTCATTTATAAATGACAAAGCTACAAGCGTTCAAAACCTAACACTCCTTCACCACATATATTTTTTTATTTGCACCCCAGTTTAGTCGACAAAGACGTAGTTCTACGTCAAAATATCAAGATTTATCAAAAACATCATATACCCTACTGTTACATATACAATTCATAGGGGGATCCAAGAGGATGCCTAATGATTTTTCAAATAAAGTTCCTCAATGTTTTGTTAAGTTTTGCTGTTTTCATTACCATTTTTTCAAGTATGTGCATTGGGGTGGGTCAACTTTACCAACCCTGATCCTAACTGCTCTTTCAATGCGTATTGAGTGTCGTGACCGGACCGAGATTTCCAGCTTCGGCCACGGCTACACGAATTAGCGATGCAGCTCCCACGGGTGCTGCTGCTGTTTCTGCTGCTGCTACTTTTGTTGCTGCTGGTGGTCCGTCACCTCCAAAATTCGCACTTTCTATAGCTCGTATACGAGCTAAGATAGCCCGTATTTATCTTCTTCTTCTTATTCGCATTTCAAGCTTATTGCTTAGCGCATATTAACTTATTGCGTGCTCTCAACTTAGTGTTCTAAATGCACTTCCACAGTCTGTACTCCATTTTCACCCTATAACTTCGCCAATTAAGATATAGAAAATTTTCGATTTTGACAAAGTGTCATAAAATGACTTCGTTTGCAATGTTTCCATAGATGTTCGTCAATTTTAACAAGACATAAAAAAAATATTTTTTTACCTGAGTGTAACCAAATGTTTCACTACTCCAATAAAGTACTCAAAACATGAAGAATGTTTCGTCGCAAATAGCCATGTCCACTATATCTGTATGATTGACATCGTCCTACAGTGCAACAATATTTTTGTTTGTTTGGATTTTTGTTTTTTTTTTTTATATAGGGGAATTTACGTATTCTCGTCAATCTAAGCAGCGTCTGCACTGCTACTAGCATTTTCTCAGCGTCACGCACATATATGATGTGTCTGTATGTTTACATTCATCTGCTGCTTGCTTCTCTATCCATTCCAATCGATAGAATTTTTCAAAACGTTTTGAAAGCGTTTTTACAACGCTCCAAACTTCTCAGGTGAGTGTGACTATTGTCGGCAGCCTCTTTTTCTTCGGCAACCTTCCCATTAGAACTGCGTGTTAACAAGCTGTTCTATTATCGGCAACTCGAAATCAACCCCATTTTGTAGTGCGTATGCTTTATTTGAAGAAAAATGTAGCATTACTGGATTGCTCGATCGTTCAAATATAATCAGATTGAAGCTGAAAGGCTAAACAATCGTTTGAACACATTCAGGGAAGTGCGTTGATGGGAAAACATAGTGAAATCAACGTTTAAATTTAGGTTGCCGAAAACAGTCAATGGGTGCCGAAGCCAACATTTACCCTATATTCTTAAATTATGTTAGAGTAAAGGTAACCGATTACTCGCGGTTACCTTGAGGTTAAACGAGCTCACAATTTTTGTTTTATGTATGTGTTTAAGGACAGGAATACATTTTGTCAGCATCCACATCTGTAATTTTTTGCCTCTTCTGGATGGATCGGAAAACATGCAGAGGCTTACAGGGAAAGACAACGGACTTACTGTAATAGACATTCACACGAAAAGATCAATAGACTTGATTGTTGGGGTGACATTGGGCCAAATATATTGATTTCACAGAAAACGAGGACTATGATTAAACATGGTGTAAATATGACATGTTTTTCAACTCATGGAGTAAGGCATAAATAACATTAACGAGTTGTTTTATTTAAATAGTATTGTAAAGTTATGTGTCATAAATACTAGAAAAAAACGTTGTCAAAAAATCTCTTAATAAACTTATTCAAATAACATACAATTACCTGCATAGACGTGGGTTACACGTGATCTTCAGTGATATATACTAATTGCATTATGATCATAACCAAGTGTACTTCTAATAGCTACGCTACATTTACATATTTTATGATATTCAAACCAAATTTATATTTATGGCCAAATGTGGGGCGGTGATGTTGGGCCATAATTTATAGAATTTAGTAAAATGAAACTTCAATTTCATCCGGCGCCGGTGGTGTAGTGGTAAGCGTGACTGCTTTCTCACCCCAATGGGTCTGGGTTCAATCCCTGCCGAGGTAGGTGAGATTTTTCTGAGGCATCAAAATCTCTGGTCACGTCTTCCTTCGGAAAGGAAGTACAGTCGGTGGTCCCGGCCCGAGTGTGTTTGAATGGGTGCGATATCTTACGTGGAAGGTGTGGAAGCTGCCTTCTTGCACATTCGATTGCCGTCAATGGATGGCAATCGATGTCCGGAACAGAGATCGACGTTAAAAAAAAAAAGAAGACATACATTTTAATCAACTATCTCTTCGCATGCTTCAAATTGATTTCCTTGGTGAAATGTGACGTAGAGAACGAAAACTATGTTTTTTGGTCCAGTGTCAGTGTCACAGGGGTGACGGTATTTTAAATCTCGGCTAGCTAGTCGATGTTAATTATACAAGGTCTGGTGCAACTGGCTTATTGGTATTACTGAAATCTGGAAATGTTTAGTGGTGTTCGTATCATCTCATCTTTCGGCAACATATTGGGAGTGCAATTTCAAAAAACCACAATCGAAAGCGTTACGAAAAGTGGTCAGGTTTTGACCACTTATAACTCTGTCAAAAGCGAATTGATATTAATTCTAAAAATTAATTGGCTTAATCGATTGGAATGTCATCTGCGAATCTAAAATGAACTTTTTATCAATTTTCAAAAGGTCACTATTGAAAATTGCACGAATGTGCAACTGCTGCTATAATAATAAGAATTATCACCGTTTGACTGCAAAAAGCGCTTTCCCTAAGACAGATTTAAAAAACGAATTTACTCCGGTCTCACTGAACGGTGTTTATTCATTCACCGCGTGTGGTGAGTTGTGGTGTCCAGTATTCAGCATCATCAGCAGAGTGCTTTCGGCGCGTGGCGTTGCAGATTGTTCTCCAGTACTCGACGAAAGGCGGCGCGCAAGCGCGAACTGCAGTCCACTGAGCGGTTCATTTACCGAAGAAGGAGGAAAAAGCCGCACAGCTACTGATCGGATTTAGTAGATCTTCGTGAGTCGTTGTTGGCCATCTATGCCAAGCGCGTCACTGTTCCAAACAACATACAGCTCGCCTGCCTTATCTGTGTCGAACACCTTAATAGCTCAGCATTACTCAACTATCACGATAAATCGGTCATTTTCAGGACCACCATAAATTTGTTACAGAGAATTTTCAGGAAAATTCTCACGTTAACCTTTAAATAGACCAATCTACATTGATCGATTCTTTTCATCGACCCTCTCTTTCGTTAATAACTCGGCTCCAAAAACATGTTCAGCTGTTATTATCGTCTAATATGCTCAATAATAGTTTCTTTTAATAGATTATGTGGACAAATTTGTAACAGATGGGGTACTCCCTGCCCAGCACTAATGAGACCCCCTTTACACTACCTCAGGGTCGGAATTGCACGCTCGAATATCACGGCCAAGGAAACACTCAAATATCCAACACACACAACACTTGTTTAGCTACATGTATATTTATTGTTCCCACTTTCATCCCACTTTCTTATTGGCTATCTCCTACCCCGTTTCGCCTAACGTTTCTTCTTGTTCTTTAGCGCGGGCCCGCTGTTGGTCCTTCCACAGCCACTCCTTCGCCTTCCTCAACTTCTTTCTGGCTCTTTTCACAGTCCAGTCGGTTCCTTTGCTTCGACTTGGTTCGCAAGCCGGTCGCGTACTTCGGTACTTTCCGCGACGGCTCTTCGATCTCTCTCTCTCCTCACTATACTCGTGGCATCTAACGGTTTATGGGCCGTTGGTTTGTATTCCCGGATACCTTAGTATCATGGACATAATGGGGAATCACGATGGCGGTTATTGGCGATCGAGAAGGTGTTTCTCTCGAAGGGAATTTTACCTGTATGGTTCTGCATCTCACTCTCCTTCTTCACTTTTTTCACGTCCTCACGGTTCTTACTGAATTTCAAACTTGCTTGAACTTGCTTAACGAAGCCTCGCTGTTTGAGTTTCGCCAATCAAATGATTCTCAACGATGGTGGCTGACCTATTCTTTCTCCTCCTTCCTCCTCTCCTCCTCGATGAGCCATCGTCCTTCCGCCCTATTTCGCCTCATCATGGCCCCATTATGCCACCTCCTAATGGCCTCCAAATCCAGTAAACAGTGCCATCTGGTGGTAGGTAGAGGATCTTCATGTCGTTTAGTGGTGTGGCTGTGTACTGTCCAGTGGGTGATTTTGTGGGGGATTGGTGGTGTTGGTAGCTTGTATTCAAACCTTTCCTTGGCATATTGTTATACATAACATACGAAACACTAATCGCGACAATCTCACTAATCTCAGACAGACAGGCACACCACTGGTTACAAATTAGCCCGAAATATGAATGCAGTCAAGTTATCAACGAAAGAGAGAGTCGATGGAGAGAATCGATCAATGTAGATTGGTTTATATGAAAAGTGACGCAAGACATGTCAAGGTCATCAATCGGATGTAAGTTCCCATAAGTATAAATCTAACATACCATGTATTTTTAAGGCAACATTGGGGGTGCAATTTAAAAAAACCAAAGTCAGTCGCGGCTTGAAAGTGGTCTCATTTTGATCCAGAGATGATGGATTTTAATTCTTAATATGTCAATTGATAGGAAATTTTTCTTCAAATCTGTTAAAACTAAGGTGCAATTGTTGCTATAATAATTAAAATTATCATCGATTGCCTTTTTGATGCAATAAAATTCTACCCGAATTTTATTGATAAGAGGGGCTTAGAATTTGAATCAAAAAGCATAAACGTAGGTACCGGCCAGTATGTTTAGATTCTGTGATCGATGTGTTTTCCCTGACACAGATTTAATTTCCGAATACCAAAATTAATGGGCAGTTCAATCTCTTCAAACTCCTACAATTGTAGTGCGAAGTAAGTGATATTTGAGAAATTTTTTGCGAGTTTACAGCCATACAGCCATGTCGCAGCATTTGGCTTCACAATACAAGCGCGGATCACGTATATAAGCGTGCAAAGGAACTGCCAGCAAACAAACCTCCGAAAACTGAAGCTGAAAAAAATCGATGGTATCGCGTTAGGATAAGAACGGCTAGATACAACATTGCTTTTTCTACTGGTTGGGATGCTGGAGAAGGGTCTTCAGGACAAAGTAGACCATTGGATATCCCTTCGAAACAAAGATGTACATTGTTTGTAACGTATTAATTCACCAAGAACATCAATTGAGGACTACTATGCCATCGGCCTTCACCAAAATGTTCACCAATCGATCCAGGTGTAACGCATGAGCACTGCTATCATCTTCAAGAACACCGAGGAAATAATTCCACAGCATTGTTCTAAACTGGCTTCCAAGCTTTCAATCCATCGGTCCTTTTCAGGACCACAAATAAAAGTGTTAAGTAAAGAGTTCAAGTAAGAGTTTTTCAACCCGGGGGCAACTTGACAAGTCCAGTACATTTCCAGTGTACTCCGAAAATTTGGTGCTGGTGGTTCTGTCAAACTCACAAATTTCAGAAGTGTTATCTGAATAGGGCGAATGCAGATATGTAAATAAAGTAAATAAAATACTGAAAATAAAAACAGATAGCCTCATCTGTTTCTTGAAACTTCAAGTTGGTGGGGAACAATGTTAATTAAACGGACGGGTGTAACAAAAGACAATCACTGAAATTTATTCGTTTTAGAAGCTCATTATGAATATCTTTTGTTGAGAGACGCTTATTTTAATTTATTTTATTTATTTCTTCATGTTTGAATGGATATACGAAATGTTAGTGTTCACACAGCAAACCTGCTACTCACCGCGAATAAGAATCAATTTTGTGTTTTTTTCACCCCTCAATAGAAAGATGGGGAAGTAAACTG
The DNA here is from genome assembly GCF_037179485.1 of Ochlerotatus camptorhynchus. Lineage (NCBI taxonomy): Eukaryota > Metazoa > Arthropoda > Insecta > Diptera > Culicidae > Ochlerotatus > Ochlerotatus camptorhynchus. Next base: position 378,869 of record NW_027040629.1, on the reverse strand, counting down.
TTTTTAATGATACGGCTTTTTATTGCAAGTCTTCACCGCACAAGTATGCTCAGAAACATTATTCTCAAGACTGATAATATTCAAGAGCAAAATATAATAGAATTAACCAATGTGTTTTTATTTCTATTTGATTATATAATATATATAACTTCAATCAATCTGTTCCAATTTGTTTGGATTTATTTCATTTCACCACGAAAATCATAAATCGCTCTTTTCACATGGCATTCTTGCTTGTTGCTTGACATCCACACATGGTGAAACAAAAAGTTGCCTTCCCATAGAGAAATACCATTGCGGCGGTGAAGGGCAGCCCCTTTGTTTACGTTGTGTGGCGACATCTACTATTTGCAAGTGGGTACGTGAAACTAAGATTATCTGTCACCTTGCCGGGGAGTTGGAGTTTTTATCCAAGACACATCGTCCAGAATTGGCTACATAGACACCGACAGAGCACCTAAAAACAGAACAATTAAATTGCTTCCGAATTTCAACCTTGCGATCTTTTTCTGTGGTAACGATTTAAGAAATCAATTTAATATTTACTAAACTTTTGCTGTGACATCAAAACTACCTTTCGTAATCCTACGTCAAATCTACAGTCGTGTCTTGGATACAACCTCTTACTTTTTACATGACAGAACTATTTTCTGTGACGTCACGTCTGCTGTTCGCAGTATGGAATGTTGTGCTGATTTGACGTAGTCATTCGCTTACTTAGCAATGTTTACAACATTTTTGATTCTAACACCAGCAAGCTGCCTGTTGTCCCAGACCTTGTATGATTGACATCATATTCATGCTACGATATCTCTAACGGGTAGGGGTAGGAGGGGAATAGTGAACAGGTGGAGCATAATGAGCATCTTGAACATTAACCTTAAATTTTTAATTGTTCAAAACAAATTAATTGGTAGTAGGTTCAATATCATATTGATATCGAACCTACTACCAATTAATTTGTTTTGAACAATTAAAAATTAAGGCTAAATTAGAGGATGCTCATTACATGTTCCACCTGTTCACTATGTCCCTCCTTTCCCTACTTGGTTGTTAACCTCGGGCCCAAAGGGTTTCTATTAGTTGCTGTCGTGCTGGGAGAAATTCCTCACATGACCAAACAATACGCTCGATGTCATGGCAACTTTCATTGCAGACGCAGACATTACTGTTCGTCAAACTAATACGATGAAGATGTGAGTCTAGAAAATAGTGAGTAGACATGAGTCGAGACATAACGCAAATAAAACCACGACTCATATCCAACTCTTTAAACCATGGTTTGGCCGCTACCGTAGGGATTATGAAATGTAGCCGCCGTCCAAGTTCGCCTACACTCCATTTGTATTGCCAGTTGGCGATTGCATGCTGTCGGCCAAGATGATAAAATTCATTGAAAGTGTTTTGATGCTGATAAAGCTCATCTTTTATTGCGCCCATTATTGCCCGAGTGTCTACTTTCTCCAGGGGGCTATTACTGAGTCACATTTTGAAACCTTCATGCTGTTGGAATATCAAAGCAACCTGCTAATTCTACCATTGAATCAGCCATTACCTCTGTATCAAAACGTTAAAGGTACCAGAACGGCAAAATCGAAGACATTTAGTTTCAAATTGAATAAAATTGAATTTGATAGCTGGCTTTATCACTATCTGGAATAGAGCAATAAGATAAGAACCCAAACAAAGGTGATGACAAAGCAGTGTTTGGACAAAGCACTCAGCAATTCCCGAATGTTCTATAGGAAATACTGAGAGTGCTTCCCCGGCCTCATAGAACCAACCTTGGCTACACCCTCTATAGATTTCTTTAGCCCTCACGCATGTTTGGTAGAGGGGAAAATGCAAACATTGCGGGAGACGATGATGTCAACGTCATAACGGTCACAACAGTCGAAAGCAACTTTGCGAAATGTGAAGTAAAACAAATACTGGCTATGTTCGCATGATGATTGCGTTTGATTGTATTCTTTTGTAAAGTCCCGGGAAATATCAGCTGGAGTTTTGACCACTCCGGTGGCACAAAAGTCATACAAGAACACTTTGCTTGAAGCAGATTTTTTTTTGGCTCTTTGGTTCAATTATACGTCAGTTATTGACAGCCGATGTAAACATTACGAGTGTCAGCTTCGTTTATGCGTTATGGCCGTTGGTAACGTTGTCGAACTGGTGAACATTTATCATTTTAATAAAGGGTGATACGGTCAAAATTTGGTCAAGGGAAAACGCGTGTAAATCGGTGAAATCGTTTATTTAAAAAATCAAATTAAATTTCTTTTTCAAGTTCAATTAGTATAAAATTCAGGAAAAATATTCAGTTAGGCTTCCGCTTTTCCAAATCCGAATTGCCGGGCCTTACGCTTGACCCCTGCCATCAGATTTTGTACAGCCACCTTGTCCACCTTCTTCGCCGCAGAAAGCCAGTTTGCCTTGAACTGCTGCTCGCCCTTAGCAGTTTTTTTGGTCTTCTTTATGTTCCGCTTGACAATAGCCCAGTATTTCTCAATTGGGCGGAGCTCTGGCGTGTTGAGAGGGTTCTTGTCCTTGGGAACCACCTGCACGTTGTTGGCTGCGTACCACTCCATGGCCTTTTTACCGTAATGGCAAGATGCCAAATCCGGCCAAAACAGTACGGAACAACCGTGTTTCTTCAGGAAAGGCAGCAGACGTTTATTCAAACACTCTTTCACGTAAATTTCTTGGTTGACAGTCCCGGAAGCTATGAAAATGCTGCTTTTCAAGCCACAGGTACAGATGGCTTGCCAAACCAGATATTTCTTTGCGAACTTTGACAGTTTCATGTGCTTGAAAACATCTGCTACCTTTCCCCTTCCTTTTGCCGTATAAAACTCCTGTCCCGGAAGCTGCTTGTAGTCGGCTTTGACGTAGGTTTTGTCGTCTATTACCACGCAGTCAAACTTCGTCAGCATCGTCGTGTACAGCCTCCGGGATCGCGCTTTGGCCGTCGTATTTTGTTTATCATCGCGATTTGGAGTCACTACCTTCTTGTAAGTCGATAGTCCGGCTCGTTTTTTGGCTCGATGCACGGTTGTAGACGATATACCCAGCTTATTTGCGGCATCTCGGAGAGAGAGGTTAGGGTTACGCTTGAAACTACCGGCAACTCTCTTTGTCGTCTCAGCGGCTTCCGGTTTTCGATTTCCCCCCGATCCAGACTTCCTGGCTGTCGACAAACGTTCCCCAAACACTTTAATTACATTTGTAACGGTTGATTTGGCAACTTTTAGCGATTTTGCCAACTTTGCGTGCGAGTAGCTCGGATTTTCGCGATGCGCGAGCAAAATTTTGATACGCTGCTCTTCTTGCTTGGACGGCATTTTGACAACTGAAGAGTGAATTCCAAAATCAAAATAGGAGCAACATTCTACACACACACCTTCAAAATGAGGGGTGTTCAGGTTTTTTAAATGCAAAATTGAAAGAAATACGTCAAGTTGATATTGACCAAATTTTGACCGTATCACCCTTTAGTGTTTTCATTTTTTGTTCTGTTTCAGTTGAGTTTCTATCGATCTATGAAATTATAAGAAAAAAGTGCATGAAAAAGAGTTCAAGAATCAATGACCGTCCTATCGGTTGGTCATACTCTGATGGGTGAAACTCATCGCTAAGCCATGATGATGGTAACGTATGGCCGAATCTTAAAATCATTCCAACATCAATGCCATCACTATCACTGACGGCAGCTTAAAAAACCAATGGCCGTACCAGAGGATTGGTTTTGACGGACAAAACTTACTTGTAGACTGTTTTTTCATGGTATACAATGTATACAATAATACAATAATCAATAAATTATTGCCAATTCAGAAAAAAATAGCATTTGACGTCAGATCGTCAGAGCTTTAATAGCATGCTGTGGCTGTCAGTTGCGTCGAATTATTTTTCCTGAAACAGAGATATCTCCACATTCAGTAAAAGAACGTTTATAAATGTTGGTACCTTACAGACATTCTATAATCCATATTAAATTTGTTAGCATACTAAGCGCTGCATTTGAATAAATATTCAAATATCATTCGTTGCTAGTACCTTAACTTGGTAAGACACTTCTATTTTCTATCAGGTTATGGGCCCAGACTAGCGCATAGCAACAGTTCTGGAGTCCTTTTTGATTGGGTCGTATGTAACATTTTTCAACTAGAGAAACAAGGTGTTTTGTTTTGGTGAACAAAAAAATGTTCCTATTTTCAATGAGATAGATAATTCCCATTAACTAGCATCTCAGGAGTGCTGCTATTGACTGAGCAAGGTACTGATAGCGTTCATGTTAAAAAACAAACGTTTTTTAACCAATCAATATTATACGACGGTTTGCATGCCTTATCACCAAGGCCGTGTGCATTTTAGTAGTTTAAACGTGTATTATAATGAGTAATACCTCACGGAAAGCGTAGCTAACATTTTATATACCACCCACAACCGTTTTATATTGAAGATTTGCTAAATTTGCACTTTTATTAGGAAAAACAACAGGTCGTATAGACAGTTTTTACGCTTCTGTCAAATTCGTTACATACGACGATTGACACCCCCATTTTACCTTTAGAAAGAGTAAGTAGAATAGTGTCTGGTACTAATAAAATGTCAATTCCAGTGTTCACTCGGCTGTCGATAGAAGCAGGCCATTGTGGAACAATATTTCGCTCCAGGAATTGGTTGAATAGGTTCATAAATCGTTTTTTTTCGCCACAATTGGAAGGTTTTTTAAACAAGTTGAACTCGATTCCATCCATTCCTGGTGCCAAATGTTTACATGAGAGAATGGCAATAGACATTTCTATGACACATCTTTTGGGTGAAACGTGTCGATCTATTTCCTGCATGGCGGTGTAATCAGGACAGACTTTCCCTGTAAAATCGAATATCCAGCAGTCGTTTGAAGAAGCATGATTCCGCATATTTCTAGCAACTTTTCACAGAGCGTTCATTGACGTTTTGCGTGATAAACCATCCATAAAACGTCTCCTTTACCCGTGTTTCTTTCCTTTGAGCAATCTTTTGAACTGTTTCTCAAGAGTTTCGTATTTTTCGAAGTTTCCACGAAGTGATTGACGAAATGTAGTAGAGATGGGTTTTGTTTGAGTGTGAAGCACGATACCGATGATCAAACGAAAAATGAAAGTATATTTTTCCACTATAGGTAGGCCATCCACTGAGCTGATGGCTCCTTCTCTTTTTTCGATCGGTGTGTTTCGTGAAGGATGAGAATACAACCCATACCTTCCATTGCCGAAACACACGTGCTATTTCCCTAGTATTCAATATAGTCATAATAAAACTGTCGCGAAGGTCTAATATCTTCCCCCCCCCCCCCCTCCCACAACCTAATGGCTGTTCCATGGGAGTTAAAATCACTCAAAAAAACGTTTGAAAGCATCATGGTGATGATGTTCTTGAAAATATCACAATATCAGAAATTTTGTTGGGCTGGTGATCAGATTTTAATGCAGTTTAAAGATATACATTGAAGTTCTTGAATTGTTTTCAAAATTCATGTAACTGCACATAGTTTATCAGAACGAATTTTTCTAGATATTTAAACTTCCCCGAATATCTAGACTTTCCAGACGTTTTCTCTGTGTCTACTGACACTTTCTAAAGGTTCTCTAAATTTTCGAAAGGTTCCCTTAACTTTCCCAAAGTTTTCTATACTTTCCTTAATTTATAAGAACTTTGCAGAAGCTCCCGCCTATTAATGGAGTTATGAACTACCTTTAAGTACTTTGATCTTCTCTAAAGTTTCCAGAATTTTCCTGATGTTTTCGAAACTTCCTTAAACATCACGGGATGCCTTTCAAATCCTGTAAACTTAAAACAAAATAGCATGTTAAACGCTGAATAAATACAAGCTTATTAAGTTGTCAAGTTTGTTAATGTATTGCAGATGTTTCCAAAAGTTTTTTGGAATTTATCTGATCTAGGCTGCACTTTTCGATTTTTTTCAAAAGTTTTCGAAACTGCCATGCAGTTTTTTTGTACTTCCCTAAAAACTACTGCATTTGACCGAAGTTCATGAAACATTCCTGAAGATTCCACAATTTTTCTGAAACTCTCGGAACTTTGCTTAAGTGTCCAGAGTTTCTTAGGAATGATTTTAAATGTCCGAATAATCTCATCCGTGAAGTTCTCCGGACATTCCTAAATTTCCTGAAAAATTTAAAAAATCTAAGTTCTGGGACTTTCAGGAAAATTCAGAAAAATACAGAAAAGTCTTTATTTTTTATGGAGTTTCCTGAAGTTCTAAATTTTCCTGAAATTCTGGGAATTGTCTTGATTTTTGCAGAACATGCTCTTACAGATCATTGAGCTTCCGCAAAATTCTGGACTTTCATAAATTCTCAGAATATACGTGTTGTTCTTGGAATTGCCCTTAAGATCTCTGAGCTTCCCTTAAGATATCAACACCTAGTTTCCCTGACCTTTTGGGAACTTCTCAAAAGTTTTTACATTTTTTTTAAAGTTCTCTGGAAATCTCTGAAGTTTTCTTGTCACCCTTGGAAGTTCTCAGAACTTTTGAAAAGTGTCCGTAGTTTTCCTGATACTAATGGAACCGCCTTGAAGCTTCCTAGAAGTGCCCGAAACTTGTCCAGAAATCTGTTATGTTCCCGAAATCTATTCAAGAAACTATCCATGCATTCTCGTAATTTCTTTTAATTTTTCGGGAATTCTTTAAAGTCTGAAAGTCTGTGAGGTAAGTTACTGCCCTAAAATTCTATAATCTTTACTGAGGTTCTCAAAATTCCTTGATTTGTTTTCCGTCGATCTTGCTTTTCGTACTGAGTACCAATGCTACCAACGCCAGGGACACAGCTGCCACACCTGGACCCTACCTGGCGACCCATTAAACTCATGAACCGGGTACCAGCGGCTTTACTTCCCTTTCGAAGGAAGGCGTGATCAGAGATTTTATACCCCAAAAAATCGAGGCGGCGCTGATTGGAATTGAACAATATGATCCACTCTTTCGCTTAGCTGGCGAACCAAATTTTTAGCGATGAAAGCACCTCTATGGCCAAAAAGGCTACCAATGTATTTGTTTATCGTCACGAGGGGTAAACCAAATGAAAATTTGTTTTATATTTCAAATAAATGTATTTCAGCATATTTTTTTTTGATGACAACAGTGACATGTTAGACAAATTTTAAAGCAATATACACAATGTAATTAATGAAAATAAGCAATATTTTGCGGGTCACCATTGCAATATTTGGAAAAGACATGAATGGAACATATTGTTAATATGAAATATTTGATTGAACCCAGGCCAAAAGTGAGCGGTAATCACACTTAAGTTCTTGTAATTAAGACTGTTCTAAATATTTCTGAACTTCGAATGTTCGAAACTTCTTGATGCTTCCCGCGTATGCTATTGGATGATTGCAAAAAAATCTTCCCTGGGGAGGACCATACCAGCTGACTTGGTACAATGGCCATCCGTGCCACAAGTTCGCTGTTCGTGGTTGTGGATGCCATCTAGCTACACAGAAAAAAAAATCTGAATTTTTTGAATTCATTCACGTAAACTTCTATTTCATTTCACGTAAACGAGAAAAACGAGAAACGGTACAGCTCTAGTTTCCCTCTGGTGGCTGCGAACCAGAAATGAAACTTTTCCCTTCGCACAGCAAGACCATGCTGGAGACGGCAGGGTTCGATTCCCAGTCCGTTCTAGAAATTTTTCCTGGTTGAAAAAATTCTCGACTTCTCTCTGCTTTTGACTTCAGATCTTCCTCCAACAACAGGATCATACACCCATTCAAAAAACAAGCCATCTTCCAGAAGGATGCCTAACTGAGTGGGGAGAAGAGCCCGCCCTCTATTCACGAAATTCTAAAGATAGAGAGTTCGCATTTCCACTGTTCCCATCTATTTTGCTTCAATGGGGTGCCCTGTGGACCCTCCCATACCCAACATTTAATGATTCATATAATAATGGAATGAAATTTAAGAAAAAAAATATAGGAAAGATTTCACCCAATGTGGTGTAAAAGGAATCTATGACATCACGATGATTTCGAAGAGCTCGCATGGATATACTGGCGCTACTTCTTCAACCGTATCAACAACAGCACTCTCGCCTTTCCTTCATCACACAGCAGCGAAAATTTCCAACACCCACGATACACATTCCAGCTGTTCTGATTACTGGGATCTGACCAAAGAAAAGAATGGACTGCGATTATTTACTTTTCATTACTTCACTAGTGGCCGAAAACTGCCGAAATCAAACCGCATCTAATACAGTGATGCCACATATACAGATTTATCTGTAACCATACAGATTTTTGTTTTTCTCAATATTTTGATACAGATATCTGCAGAGTTGCGACCTATAACAATCACGATCATCAAACAGCTGATGGTAGTAACGCTTTGTGCATTCATATCAATGACCATCCATCAAGTTGACGAAAGAAGTAAAAAGTAGCTAGTGAATGTCGTCTTCGGTTGTGATCCATCGCCGATCTGGTCATTCCCTACAATCACGACACTCATCTGTGCTCGTTGCTGCTTTGCAGTTGCTGTTTTGCTTGTTTATGTGAGTGTGTTGGTGAGTGAGCCTAACAGCTTCCGTTTAATGTTGCCTGCTTTGTTTGTAACTCACACAGTCGCGCCTGTCGAGACGAATTTGGAATGCGTACACTGAACGAATTTGACATATTCCTGTTATGTGGAAGTTTAATAAATTTGCGCTATAAGATAATCCATTGAAAATGATATGATTGGAAATGTGTCAGGTAAATTCTATATGAATATCTGATACATTTACAATGCTGATAATTTGGTAACTTTTATATGATCGTCATATGATAAATGAAAATCGATCAAATTATAATAATTAACTGAAATGGATTTGAAACCCATAAGCATAAGCTATACTTTTCACCACAATATAATATATGTGTCATAAATCAATCGAAGTAAAGTTTATGTGAAAATAACATGAAATTTACTTCTTCTTTTGACACATATATTTAATCGATTTCTAAAAATAAATTCGAAAAAATAAACATCAGGCAGTGGGAGCTTTCACAGTTGTGCCTTTTTTTATTGTAGCTGATTTGGGATTCGATCAAGAACTGTTGAGGTGTGATGCTTTCGGTGTCTGTGCTCGATTCCACTGGGCCACGGCTGACTTCAAGATTGAGCTCGTTCAAATAGCATGAAGTAAGAACAGCTCTTCCGACATGGAATGTAGTGCAACTTTATGCTCGTTCTGCTAGAGTGAAGACAAATAGCACTGTTCCGTTTCGGTGGTGTGGTTTGTTCAAATCTTTCTTAATGCACCTGTGTGCAATAAATCAACGACTAAATTATATGATTTGATAGAACTGGCTCATGAAGTTCGAGTACTACTTAGGGCTGGAATCTGAATTAGCCGTGTAGAAGGCTTACAATTAGAATCATAGCAAAGTAAATATTACAGTAGAATCATTTTTTTTTTTCAATCTCAATACATTCTTTTCTGGAACAAATTATCATATGAAACAATAACAAACAAAGATTATTCAATACAGTATCATTGTTGTTAGTAGTATTTAGTTCAACTAATCATTTTAATGAGTGTACGTTAACATCGTTGAAAACTGTTTCAATAATTTATAAAGAACAATCATGTAAGATGTATTTTATTGGGAGCGATATTCATCCCAGAAAAACATGCAAAAACAAATGCTTGCTGTTGGATTTCTTAAAAGGCATTTATATATGAATATTTAATGATTGGGATAGATCTGTTTACAATCTCTAAACCTCAAAAATCAAAGGAAGCTATTCCAATGAGATATACATGTTTTCTTATACTGCAAAGTTAAATGACAGTCCAATAGTTTCTACATGTCTATTTACACGCGACATATCAACAAACGTCAAAAATCAGTAAAAGCAACTCCAATAAAATATACATGATTATCTTATAAGATATTATATTTTAGTGAGCAAAATTCATCATGAAAACAGGTATATTTTACTGAATTTTCTCATAGTGCAAACTTATATGATTTTCCATTAGTTTCTAGATGTCTGTTCCCACCCATGACATATCAACAGTTTTTCACCATGAAATATATCAGACAATATTCATATACTTCTTACCTTCGCTAACCACGTTCGAAGCAAAGTATTATCAAGTACTAAGTATGTGAAATTACGATAGAAATCATTCCATATCGCAGTCATAGTTTTTAAGTGATAATCCAATGGAATCTATCAATCATCACATAGAATGAATAAATCTGCTGACATTGCTATGTTATAAGATGGATCCAATAAACGGTACATGTCGATTTGTTTCAGTGTAGGCTTTGTTTTCATTTTCTTCTGTCGTTTCGCTTTTTCTCATGATCGTACTGCAGAAGTCTTCACTGTTTTAGTTGTGCTTTTCATCATCAGCAGCCAGTGTAACGTTTTGCTTGTGAGCAGCGACCGTTACTAGTGATTGTTGTTTGCCATGGCTCTACCTCTCACTGCGAGACAAAATGTTCTGTCAGCGATAGTCGGTTGATGCGTAGACGAGTGTCACGTGAGTGTCATGATATTTTGCATCACTGGATATCTGTATATACAAATTACAGATTTTTGAAAAAATACACAGATTTTTTAAATAAGGAAAATATATTTTATATTATTTTTAATATTTATAAATTCTGATTTTAAATCGTTTCTTACTTTTGAGCACCATATGATGGTATTATCTTCGAATGGGCTTGGAATCTTTTGAATGGACTTCTGATGTTCAGATGTTCTGATTTCTCGTTGGAAGGGATATTAGTTTCCCTTTCTTTTTGTTTAATTAACCATGTAACATGGTGACAGATACAATATTTAATTAACTATATGTGTATTTCAAATCGACAAACAAGTCATTTTAGTAAACCCATGAAATTTTCCGCTGGAAACAGATTTGTTTCTCACTACTACTGGAACTTAATGTTTTATATTTTCTAAATTTTAGAAAAGATACAAATCACTTAAAAAATCAAGATTATAGGATTTCATGATTTAAAAATAAAGCAAGGGGTGATTCACTTCATAAATCAGCTGATTTCTAAATACACACTTCGAAAAATACTCAAAAAAATCCATAAAAAATACGTAAATGTGAACACGTTAAAACTAAAATGCCATAAATGCATCGAAAATACGTTGTACACGAAAAATACATTAAATAATTAATTTAATTCACTTTAATACAAAAATACACAACATTTAAAAATACATAAAAACAGAAAAAAAGTACACCTTTTCAATTCGGGGTGATGAATCGAAGATATTCAAATTAACAGCCCCCCGAAAAACAAAAAGGCAATTCTTTAGAAAGGAAACTTTAGATATGTTTCAAGACTCTAAGCATTGAACAAACTCCTTCTGAACTATGAATGAACTCAATGAAGATTTAGAATGAAAATGAATGAACACACTGAGATATTAATAAATAAATTTCTATACCCGTTCGATTTTGGAACGGTTTGATTTTAGCACCATGCCAAAATCGAACGAATTTTGTAAATATTGTACTTTTGTTCCATGTGATTACAACTTTCAACAAAAGAATGATTGTAATAAATATGACTCACGGTGGTTCATAATCATCGAAATTAAAAATTAAATTTTACAATAAAACCGTTCGATTTTGGCAATACCAAATTTTCGGGCTTCTTGCTAAAATTCAGATTTATTTACAGATTGATTGTATCCGTTATATATTGTATATATTGATTGAGATATCCAGATACAGATCAGAAAGATTTTTTTGCGATTTTTCGCATCACTGATTTAATAGCTGCCACGGCACACTTCGATTGCATTTCTGAAACATAACCTCTTGGCACAAACGCGGCGATGAGAAGATTCGATAAGCGTCTTTCTTCCGGGAGGCGGAGCACCAGCACGCAGCAAATAAAGAGAAGAAAAAATTAAAGGGTTGTGTCCTAGGCACGACCGCAGTATGACGTAGAACCACGCAAAATTGATGTTTGTCATGCATTTTTGACTATTATACTTATTATGAATGGGGCGAGGCAGTACGTTTCTTTTGTGCAGAATATGAAAAAAAGGATGGACTTTGAATGTTAATCTAATTGCATATATAGAGGTACCAGATATGTTTTAAAGTACAGTTGGTAATTCATCGAATGTATGTCTCCTCGTAAGCAATTTTTTTTTTAAATTTGGCTTTGCGTGTAAAAAATTGTTTTTACTTATATTATAATTGTGGTTTGCTTAAAATTTATTTCCCGGAAAAAATTGATCGTCAAAGTCCATGTCTTTTTCGGGTTGTAGTTAAAGTGGGGAGGGGGTTTTACATACATAATTTTCTAAGTCTCATTCCTCATTGTGGTGGTCATGGTCACGCCGTGATCTACCTTTAGCCGCTGACTTGGTCCTGCTTGCTGCCACGCCGTCCGAAGCGGTAATGAGCAGAGTCAGGAAAGCAGCGCTGTTTTATATTTATTCAGGTTCAAGCAGAATGATGTGCAACCAAGTGGTATATTATGAATGGGTTTGGGAAAAACGTTTAGTTCATGAAAACAGTGATAAAATTATCATTTGCGCATTTTTCAAAAGTGTTTTCATTAAACGTCGGAAAAGTATTTATTTCAGCAGATTTGTTAAGTAATATCCTATCGATTGGCGTATTTGGATTTTAATTTCATCTATAAATGACAAAGTAACAAGCGTTCAAAACCTAACACTATTTCACCACATTTTTTTTTTTGATTTGACAGTATAGTTGAGAAAGACGTAGTTCTTCGTAAAAAAAATGCACACGCAGAGTATGGCACTAGCTTTGAACTGCTAGCGTTAAAAGTTGAACGCGAATTGATGACCCATGGAAATCCCATAGGCCATAATTCAAGAATGAATTTTCAAACAGCCGTATCTGCTTTTGAGAGCAAAGATTCAAGCCGTATCTGCTTTTTTTCTCTGTTCGAGACCTAAAACCACTGCGACCAGTAATTTGATCTATTGTAGTATATCCCGTGTAGTTAAGTAAATGTCGTATTACTCCATCACTATTGAGAAATGATGAAGTATTCTATTTTTTTACAGTTGTCATTCTCGCATTTATCGCAAGGATCCGACTCTACACGGTAAGAAAAAATACTCAAAATTAAGTTAAAAAAAACTCAACGTTGGGTTCTATCATGTGAGGTCCGCCGTTGAGTGAATCAGAAAAGCGGCGTTGGTTAAAATTTACTCAACTATTGAGTAATAATAAATGAACTCAAATATAAGTTTATTTTCATTGAGGTTGCTTTTATGCGCCTTTAACCATTTCATTTTCACAAGCGTTGATAGACAAGTGATCAACACACGGGCCCCGTAATCTCAACGTCCATAGTTCGGTTCCAGTCTGCTCCGATTTATTATTTTTTTGTCAACTTGGTCAACGCCAGGATTACTCAAAATTGAGTTTTCTTCTTTAACTTACTTTTACCTAGCCCCACGGAAGCCACGTGATGAGTGAAAGGAACTCAATTTTGGGTACTTTTTTCTTACCGTGTAATTGAAAGGTTCCGCTATTTATACCCTTCGGTGTGTTGAAACACCCTCCAAAGGCGCGCCCCTTTGTCAGTCAAAATTGGATTCCTTTGCAACAAAATTAAGGTATGACACCGATAATGACCATGCATCTGAACCCTAGTCTTAACCACTTCAAACTAGGGAACAACGAATAGAAGATTAGGAATCACATAGATGAAGACTAACTCATTTTTTCCTTGTTTCAAGATCATCCTCGCCGAGTCTTGTCACTATCAACAAGGCATAAAAAGTAACAAGGACTAAGATGTGTTCCTTGGATTACTGAAAAATCCTGTTCCCGTAGTTTGAAGTAGTCGGGACTAGGAATCGGTGAAAGATCTTACATCCCGTAACGTACCACGAAAAGGTGATCAACCCATGTTACGGGACACCGCATCTGCTTTTGTAAACAAAGATTCAAACGTTAATTTGTCGCAACTCTTTACTCGCTTACGTAAACTAACACAACCATCGGGTAGGGTAAAGTATCCCCAACATTATGGTGATGTTAGTAACATATAAAAACTATGATCATGATTTCATTATTCCGAAATAGCAAAAAGACATTTTTTCAATAAACGACGTAGTTTACCCAAGTTTATTCTTTCCTTTATTTAACGTCAGTCTCTGTTCCGCAATCTAGTGCCAATCACCGACGGACATCGATTGCCATCCATTGACGGCAATCGAATGTGCAGGAAGGCAGCTTCCACACCTGCGTAGGATATCGCACCCATTCAACACACACATGGGCCGGGACCAACAACTTTACTTCCCTTCCGAAGGAAAACGTGACCAGAGATTTTTATGCCTCAGAAAAATCCCACCGACCTCGGCTGGGATTGAACCCAGACCCATTGGGGTGTTAGAAAGCAGTCACGCTTACCACTACACCACCGGCGCCGGCTTACCCAAGTTTATGTCGAGATGGATAATTACGACTAAAGAGCCTGAATTTATAAAGAGGCGACATCTTATCCATTTGACAGGTCTTCTGCTCGATTGGAATGACTTTTCCTATGACTTTGACAGAGAATCGATTGTTCCAATTTTGACATGTCGTCTATTTACAAATTTAGGCTCTTTAATTACGACGAGTGCTGAAAAAATCGAATTTCGCAACGAGTTGCATTCAACATTTCTTACATTCACCCAGTGCCGAAAAGTTCCACTTTCTCTGTCTTTTGTATGGAAAAAATCGAGATTTTGTTTTTGTTCCAGACCTCCCGATGAAAATTTTAAGTAACAGTGCCATAATAACGGGAACTGTTCCCTCTTTCACAAGGTAAAGGTTTTCGGGATGCCGAGTTTTTTTTCCTTGATTTGTTTTCCGTCGATCTTGTTTTCCGTGCTGAGCACCAACTCTCTTTATTATCTTATAGATATTAATTAAGTATCTCATTCAACTTTGTAATCGTCAACTTCACGTATTTCTTGATTTGTTCGTCGTTAGTTCAGATGTGCTTGATGGATATAATTTAAACAAAGTTCACTTTTATTCGGTAATTAAAATCTATTTGTGTGAAAAATAGGTCCTACCGACAGCTAAATCGATAATGGCATGACAATGTCTAGTTTCCGGTTCGGTCGAGGATTTTTTTTAATTTTGCTTGTTTAGAAATCCTTAAATTCACTTCTGTGGAAGTGGTGATGAAACACTACGTTGAATTTCCAGTTGGGTAGTCAAGAAAAATACGAGCGTCCATAAATGAAACACCATTTCGGGTAACCCTATTACAACCTAAACGTTTTCATCCTACGGCAATAGATCCCGTAATATTGACATGCCTAAACATTAAATTTCCATTGTTTGCATAAATCTACATTTTCTGATAACAACTTACAATGGCAGGTCTAATTCAACCCAAATCGGAGCCATGCCGTCTACAGAAATATTTTTCCAAACGTTATTCATCATTTCGTCGTTGAAATGAGAAATTCTTCTTGATTGTTATTGGGAAACGATGATTGGTGGTTCAAAAAAATATATACTCGAGTTGACGATGGTTGAACAGACGGGGAAAAGTAGGTCAATGACGACGCTGTCAATCTTTTATTTATTCTGCACCACAAAAATGAAATTTCGCTCTTGCCGGTCGACTACCGTGTGCGAATAAATCTCAACAGGAGGATGCGTAGAGCACCCACTTTATTATGAATTCCGGTCTTCGGTGTCATGTACATTTCGTCGGGCAAACAGCAGTTCATGGTCGTAGACAGGAATGTATCTGAATCATTTACTGATATTAATCAAAAAGCATGGAAAATTAGAAACGACTATAGATACTTAATGCAAAGGTTTTTAGTTCATTCGTGATATTGTCTTGGGGTTGGAGGCATGGATGTTAACCCCTCTGCCAGGCTCGCTCGAATTATTAAAAAAAAAATTAATACTAATTCAACCATATATGACTGTAAAATCATGCCATAATTTGTATTCTCGTTGACGTTCCAAGATACCTTATACCTTGTACCGTCTTTTCAAACTGAAACCGTAGGGGCAGCCAACTTAGCTTCTAACAGACATACAAAAAGATACTATCGGGAGAACGGCAGCTTTCTCTACGCAAAAGCAACTATGCTATGGTGCCTGAGATGGCACAGTCTCAGTCTCTACGTTTTGTTTTTGCCCCGGGGGTGAACTCACATAGGGCTATCTCTTTCTGTATCATTTATATGGAAATATATGCATCAGTCTCAAAATAAATGTAAAATCCTTAGGCAGGTGGTGTGTATTTTACACATCACAAGTTGGCTGCTCATAAAGAATATTGTAGGTAGTAATGTAGGATTCCGTGCATGATACGATAAAAGGATAAAAACCTTAATCTATGGTGAGGCTTCTACATAGTAAAGTCAGGCATTTCTTTAAAGAGTTAGGAAGGTAGGTAGGCTCGCATATTCAATATTGAACAAAGTGATTACATGGGAAATATTATGGGTTTTAGAAAAAATCACTTTTACTGTAACATATCCGGATTGAAACGGGCACTCAATATGACCGCCAATGTTTGCATAATTGAATTCTCACGTGGCTACGGTTCTAGCCTAGTTCTGGTCAGCAGCTCGGTGGCAACCGGAGCATCCGGGACCAATTGCTTTACTTCCTTTCCCAAGCTGGACATTTAATTCAGGCATGGCCTCGGCTGAAATTGAATTCAGACCCACTGCGGTGAGAAAGCAGTCATGCTTATCTATAGAAGGTACACAGCGGTTACGAGACAAATGGTCCAAAGATAAAACGTCGAATGACAAAAGGTTGAATGTTTCAAGGAAGGACATAAGGCTGAATGACCTTAATGATATCCTAATCTTACAAAAAAGCATGTTCTTTCGAATGATAATGTTTTTATGGTTTATGACACTGGGTATTAAGATCCCATTATCATTATTTTTCCATCTTTTAATCTCTGACCGTTCTTTCTTATAACCTCTGGTTGCATACTTCGGAATAGTATTTGTAATTGTATTGGAAGGACTTTATTGTGTTTTTGATAAGCTGATGTTGAATCAAGTTTACAAGTTTATTGAATATTGTATAGTTTGTTTTGCCATCACCATCCATACTAACCTCCCAAGTAACCAAAAGTTCTGATAAAAGGCTATGTGTGATTTAATTCTAAGCAGCCTCATTTTTAAGTCGTTATAAGAACATCAAAGTTCCAGTACCATAATTGAAGAGCATTCTATCTAAGCAGCTTCTGGCGGAACTTGAACGGAATTTTTAGAAAATAAGGTAAAACAATAGTTTTTGTCCTCTACACCAATTTTATATTGTTCGCACTTCATGAAAGTTATTTCTTAAGGCAGGGATGAACGTGTATTGATTTATCAGCATTACTATTAGTATTGGAGCAGTTTGAAAAATTAAACCCAGTTCTTCTGCGTGAGAGCCCCAGCCCGAACCGCTACGTCATCTGAGATATATTAAAGTGAGCTGCTGTCCCGCCTACTGTTGGAGATGCCAGCTGACTGACTTGAATAATGTTTAGATAGAATATTGATGCACTGCATAAATATAAGAATTATGATTTATTTGAGCCACTGATCATTTCTTATTTACGTACATTAAATTTTGTTACTAATAAAGACTTGAGCGGATTGTTTCATGTGGGCTATGACGGACATTTTTAGAAACTTTCAAGTTGCTAAGAAGTTCCGCAGGGAACTTTTAAGCTTCTTTAAAGTTGCTGAGAAGTTCTGCTGGGAACTTGCATGAAGTTCCTCAGAAATGCTCAGGGATGCTTTTCGGAACTTTTTTTGAACTTCAAGTTGCTAGGAGTACACATCGGAACTTTATGGAACTTGGAAGTGGGTTTTATCGTTGAATACGGAACTTTTGGATGCTTGGGAAGAAAGTTCTGTCGGAACTTTATTTGAACTTTATGGAACTTGAAAGTTCTGTCGGAACTTCATTTGCACTTTATGGAACTTGAAAGTTCTGTCGGAACTATATTTAAACTTTATGGAACTTGAAAGTTCTGTCGGAACTTCATTTGAACTTTATGGAACTTGAAAGTTCTGTCGGAACTTTATTTGAACTTTGTGGAACTTGAAAATTCTGTCAGAACTTTATTCCAAATTCATGGAACTTGAAGGTTCTGTCGGAACTTTACTTGAACACTGGCCGTTCTTTAATATAACAAAAAAATAACGAGTCATTTAATGTTCAACGTAACGGTATCTTAAGTGTGTTGATTATTTTTTCCACTATTTTACATCTGGACAAGTGGACTTCACAACAAAATACACCACCATTGGACTATTTGTCCCTCTTTGAATCATTCGTTTTTTTTTTCATTCAACCTTTTGTGTCCTTTCTCATTATTCGACCTTTTGTATCTTCGACCATTTGTCCTTTCAACTTTTTGTCTTTCGATCTTTTGTCATACAATCGTACACAGCATAAACAGGTCGGAAATATCGTGCTTTAATTTTTTCCAGAGCTTACATACACTGATAGGCAAAAAACTGTGCCCTCCTCATCATTTTTTGATTTCTCTCATTTATTTAGTTCAAATTAAAGTAAACACACCTCTGGTTTTTTTGATACCTTATTTTTTATATTCTTTTAAAGTTTTACGTATGCAATATCAAAAGAAAAGTTTTACTTAAAGAAAAAGAAAATCAATTTGCATTGATAAAAAAAAAAAAAAACAGTGACAAAAAAGTGCCCACTTAATTTTGGCTCCAGAATAAATAAATTGAAGTAAAAGAAGAGCATCTTACTGATTAAAATGTCCTCCTTTGGCCTTCCGGACTTGATGCAGGCACTTTGGCATGCTCTCCACCAGGTTCTTTAGGTGCTGTGGATCTAGCTCTTCCCAGGCGCGCTCCAGGGCTTCAAAATAGATATTTTATCGGTAACAGCAGTTTTGTCAACTCTGGCATCGAGAATCGCCCACAAATTCTCAATGGGGTTAAGGTCCGGACTTTTTATCAGACTTGGTCTTTTTTGCAGTATGCTTCGGGTCGTTGCTCTGCTGAAATACGAACTTCTCTTCAAGACCCGTCATGATCAGAAAACCTCCAGATTTTCCCACAGGATGTTGATGTAGAAATCTGCCTTCATTATCCCGTCGATTTTAACGAGGCTTCCCACTCCACCCCACAAAAAACACCCCCAGACTATCATATTTCCTCGTTCATGATTCACCGTGCCTTGGATGTGGCACTCCTGCAGCTCCTCACTCGCGCTGCACCACAAACAAACCCACTGCTTTCGGTTGAATAGCTCGAATTTTGATTCGTCCGTCGAGAGAACCGTTTTCCAGAACTGAAGGGGCCTATCAACATGCACCTTAGCAAACTTAAGCCAATTGGCATTATTTGCCTTGCTGATAAATGGGCGCTTCCGGGCAACTTTGCTATTCAACCCCTGTGCTACGAGACGGCGACGAACAGTTCGACCGGAAACTGATAGCTGAAGGGTTTCCTGGATCTCGCGGATAGATACCTTCGGGTTCTTCTTGACTTCGTTCATGTTGGTGTCCGTTCTCGCATCAGTTTTGCGCTTCCTGCCTCTACCAGGGCGATCCGCCACTGATCCGAACGTTTTTAGTTTCAGAAGAATTTTCCCAACCGCAGCCTTGCTGATACTGTACATCCTAGTGACAGCCCGGTACGATTCACTGTTTTGCACATCACGAACCACCAATTTTCGGATACACAAGGGAATTGCTTTCGAAATCACTGCGTTCTCCATTTTTTTTCTCCAATTCGATCGCTGGATAAATGCACCAGGTCGAGCCGTTTGCTTCAAAACATGTCAAAATATCAAAACATAAACAATCGAGGGGTTTTGCGATGGAAACTTACCGAAAACATATCGATTTTTGATGTGGGCACTTTATCTTGTCACTGTTCCTTTTTTCAAAACAAATTGATTTTTTTTTCAGTAAAGCTCTTTTTGTTTCAATATTCTTGTAGTGAAACTTTAGAATAATATAGAAAATAAAATATCAATAAAGACTAGAGTGTGTTTACTTTAATTTAAACCAAATATATGAGAGATTCAAAAAACAATGAGCTGGGCACTTTATTTTGCCTATCAGTGTAACTATCATATTAACCACGAAGTAAAGTCAAGGATCACAGCTTTCAATCAAAATAATAAAAAAATGCTGACTATCATTCAGTTTTTGTGAAATGGCGTTGAAAACACAAAAAAGGGTGCTGTGTGAGGAGCAGAACGGATGTTTTTATTAGGCCCGGGCCTCGCTTGTGATAATATGATTAAATTAATTTGTCGCATACGTTTTGTTCCCGAATGATTGAATTTTTGGGCTGTGTTTTATTGTGGATCAGTGATCAGATTTCTTTCCATTAACTTGCTATAAAAATATGTTTTGGTATTACGAAATCATTATATGTTATAATGAAAGTTAGTACTACCACAAACGAAGTGACAGACGACTAGCTGGCGAAGAAATCAATTTAAATAATGTGGTTCACTGTAATAGAATTTTCTTAGAAGCTTGTGCCATCAGCCACCAGACGGGCTAGTATTTTTGTTTTGATTTGAACATAGTTGATTTTGTGTGCAATATGATCTTTGACAGTGTGCAAAGAGTGTATCATTTTGTCATTTTTTTTATGCATTTCAGTTTAGAGTAGAGTGAAAGAGATAGAACCAAAACATTCTAGTACATTTAGTGTTGCCATGTGGTACAATCCATTAGTAGTGTTGCCATGTGGTACAATTCAGTAGTAGCATAGAGGTAACTCTAAGACCACTGGGTCCCGAAGAAAATCATTATTATTTTTGGCTCACTCAGTACCAGAACAAAGGTCCCAAGCAGTCCCAAGCTATTTCACTCACCCCTGCATGTTCTGCATGAATCCACACACCCCTGATGTTATCTGTCAAACTTTCATAGCGAATCAAAACAAACATAGTGTAGTAATAGAATTTCAACTAGAATAGGGTACGTTAATCGTTTGCTTGGGACCAATAGGCTACTAAAGTGGTGAGCCAATTTAAAATCGTTAGTTTCGTATTGATTGTTGGTAGTAGTGGTGTTGCCATGTGGTACACTGAAAAATTGCAATAGCAGGTGCGTCACCAAAGTTTTCGATCCGCTCCGTCTGTCACTTCGTTTGTGGTACTACGAAGTTACAAGAAGAGGTTGTAACATAGAGGTAACTCTAAGACCACTGGGTCCCGAAGAAAATCATTATTATTTTTGGCTCACTCAGTACCAGAACAACGGTCCCAAGCAGTCCCAAGCTATTTCACTCACCCCTGCATGTTCTGCATGAATCCACACACCCCTGATGTTATCTGTCAAACTTTCATAGTGAATCAAAACAAACATAGTGTAGTAATAGAATTTAAACTAGAATAGGGTACGTTAATCGTTTGCTTGGGACCAATAGGCTACTAAAGTGGTGAGCCAATTTAAAATCGTTAGTTTCGTATTGATTGTTGGTTGTAAGGTATGCTTTTCACACATAAAACCTGTCAATACTACTTTCAGAGCGTCACAATAAGTGATTTTGTTATCCGTGTCCGCTCACTCTGAGTGAACGGTCACAAATCATAGAATCGTTCTGAAAGCGAAATTGACAGGCTCTGACTTTACAACTTCTTCTTGTAACTTACAAATACTAGCTACAGAGAACCAATAGACGTTGCTTGGGACTAGCAATCATCCTCAATGGGTAAATACTGATGATCTAAAGTTAGCCAAGTCCGAATACTGATCAAGAAAGGAATGGGTAGGAATATGTTAACGTAATACTCGCTTTAATGAAAGCCGAGAACACCTCTGCACTTTCACGAGAAGTCACTGGGATGTGGGATAAAAGGTTAGGGTTTTTAGTAGAATTCGTTTTGGTAAACAATGATGTCCTAACGATTCAATATCGCGAAGTAACTTGGGCTTGAACCCACGGTGTTCTGCTCAGTAAGCAAAATCGTTCATCACTAGGCCACCGAGCTCTTTATTTCACAAAGCAATTATGCTCAAGTTACCGTTCAACTTGTTGTTACTAGGTTTCGATCCAAGCGGCAACCTCACCGACGCACTGTGGTCCAAAACGGCAAAAAGTGGAACTTTATTCCTAGAGCCTAGCCTTTACATTTTAGCCATATAGTGTCTTCGGAAAAAATGTTTGTATAAATATCTTACATAATATAAAACTGTCAAAAATTAGTCATGTCTTACTATGCAAAAAATAAAAACACTAACTTTTTTCTTTGAGGATATAGGGGAACGATGTCTTCAGCAAAGTTGTAGACAATGTAAAAACAAGCAACTTCACTCAATACGTCAAAATTCTAAATCCTGTATTTTCAGAGTTATGGAGCTTTTTCTATGGAAGTTCCCTTAAATTTAGTTTTTCATACTTAACTTCTTTAAATTTCATTTTTCAAGTATACAATGTTGTAGACTATTATTCAAACAATCAAAACACACGTTTTTGTTGAAGATCATGAATCATTACAATTACTCCTTGTAAAGTTATAACAACTTTTATCTTTGCTTTTCCATTACTTCATAAGCTTTTAGGAGAGAATGGGGCAAGTGAGGACACAAAACCAACTTTTTTTCTTGAAGCTTAGCTCAAGTACTATAAAGTTGAGAAGGTTTCATTTGTCGCTCCCTGCCCAAATTTGAGTACAATAACCTTATTATTTATGGTTTTTCATATATTTTTCACTTTCTTTTTAGGTTTTTTATACATATTTTTTTAATCTTTAGTATTTGAAGTATATAATGTTCTAAATAATCTTAAAACAGTAAAAACACATGTATTTGTAGAAGACCGTTAGTCTCTACAATAATGCATTGCAAAGTTATAGCTTATTTTAACTTTATTTAGCTTTATTTTTTTGTTTATATGGGAGAATGTGGCAATGGGACCACAACATCATCTAGCCTTCTTGAAGCCCAAGTACCAAAAAGCTATGCAGATTCAATTTCACCCTCCCCTCCTCCTATTTGAGTATGACAAGTTTACGCTGTTACATATTTTCTTGTTTTTATAGAAAACTTAATATATTGAACATTCGCTGCAATAAAATTAAAGCTCAAAAATAATACACCATGTACTTACGCGAATAACATATTCAGTTTCTTTCTTTGTCCAATAGCTCACGACACATACACCTAAATATCAGCAACACTGCCAGCAGGCAGTGAAATCACACAAACTGTTATGCTATTCGCGTATAGCTCAAAAATAATACATAGTGTATTATTTTTGAGCTATAATTTTATTGCAGCGAATGTTCAATATATTAAGTTTTCTATAAAAACAAGAAAATATGTAACAGCGTAAAGTTGTCACACTCAAATAGGAGGAGGGGAGGGTGAAGTTGAATCTGCATAGCTTTTTGGTACTTGGGCTTCAAGAAGGCTAGATGATGTTGTGTTCCCATTGCCACATTCTCCCATATAAACAAAAAAATAAAGCTAAATAAAGATAGAATAAGCTATAACTTTGCAATGCATTATTGTAGAGACTAACGGTCTTCTACAAATACATGTGTTTTTACTGTTTTAAGATTATTTAGAACATTACCTACTTCAAATACTAAAGATTAAAAAAATATGTATAAAAAACCTAAAAAGAAAGTGAAAAATATATGAAAAACCATAAATAATAAGGTTATTGTACTCAAATTTGGGCAGGGAGCGACAAATGAAACCTTCTCAACTTTATAGTACTTGAGCTAAGCTTCAAGAAAAAAAGTTGGTTTTGTGTCCTCACTTGCCCCATTCTCTCCTAAAAGCTTATGAAGTAATGGAAAAATAAAGATAAAAGTTGTTATAACTTTACAAGGAGTAATTGTAATGATTCATGATCTTCAACAAAAACGTGTGTTTTGATTGTTTGAATAATAGTCTAGAACATTGTATACTTGAAAAATGAAATTTAAAGAAGTTAAGTATGAAAAACTAAATTTAAGGGAACTTCCATAGAAAAAGCTCCATAGCTCTGAAAATACAGGATTTAGAATTTTGACGTATTGAGTGAAGTTGCTTGTTTTTACATTGTCTACAACTTTGCTGAAGACATCGTTCCCCTATATCCTCAAAGAAAAAAGTTAGTGTTTTTATTTTTTGCATAGTAAGACATGACTAATTTTTGACAGTTTTATATTATGTAAGATATTTATACAAACATTTTTTCCGAAGACACCATATGGCTAAAATGTAAAGGCTAGGCTCTAGGAATAAAGTTCCACTTTTTGCCGTTTTGGACCACAGTGCGACGACGACAACGACTGCTCTTGAGAAGGATTTGATATGGATTTCCGATCAACACGACTTTCCTAGACTCGAATATTATTTATTTTAAGTGCTCGTTCCTCCAACCGAATTTCGTTTTATCTCATATTAAAAAACAAATCCGATTTATCGTTAGCGTTAGCATCAGCGTTGCTACGGTATACCTCGTAGATTGGATACTAGTAGCACTTACGTCTGTTTTGAAGTTCTCTGTCAGACTGCTTTCAGGAATAATGCTGAAATTCCAATTTAAACAAGGATACCAAAAGTATGACTGTCAATATTCCCAGCCATGTCAATCTGTACCGCAACTAGAGATAGGAAAGGAAATGTTGTACCGTAAAACGGGGTATCTTTGATAATGCGGGTAACTTTGATAGTATTATATAAAGAATAAATTTACTCACTGTACTTTTTACAAATTAGAAACATTGGTTTCATATTGTAGCTTAGGATATTTCCATTGATATCGTATATGGTTTGTATATAGTATGTGTTATATATTTTTCAAACATATTAAAAAACAATTTTCGTGTTTTTTGCCTTTTTGAAAAAGCACTCAAACCGTCACTTATGAAATATATTTCTGATACACCCATCACAAATTCAACGTTGTATTGTTATTGCTTATGAAGTTTTCTGATTATTTACTCATTCAAAGTTTCATATTTAAAGAACTAAATTGATTGAGATTCACTCATTTTTTTTCTACATTCATCGAGCATTATCAAAGTAACCCCAAATCAAAATACTGAAGTTCGGTCACAAAACTAAAAAAATAGTGCAAATGCTTTAATTTTTGTTCATCATATTACTAACAATCTTGGATCCTCAGTACTTGTTTTAAAAATATAAAACTTGAAAAACATTAATTGCATTAAAAAATATTTAGAGTATACTTTAAAAAACTATCAATGTTACCCCGTTTTACGGTACTTACTTAACGAGAGGCCACCGACTTAGTGACACCCTCATAAGTGGTACGGAGTTCGAGAATTGGGTAGGGAATTAGGTCAGGATTCGCCTCAAGCTGGCGATACGTCTAAAAGCATAATTTGTTTATTTGTTGTTCATTTAATCTCTTGACAGCCGATTCTCCAAAGAGTATATTCATTTTATTTTGTGTTTGTGTATTTTATATGTGTACGTTACCAAGAGGTAAGGAATTATTCCAATCTAATGATTTAAACAATTCCACTTATGGTGATTGGGGCGCTTTGTACTCTCGAAACCCTGCGATGGAGATTTATTCTATTGTGGAAGAGCTTTGGATTAAACCCATGATGTTTCTGCTCAGTAAGCAAAAACGATCCCTCCAGAGTAAAGGATCGTGATTGGATTTACCGGGAAATACCGATGGAGCTTATGACCATTAAGGACAGGTAAGTAGTTGGTCCATCAAAGGTAAGATAAATTAATAAACATATAAAGTATCCGTTCGATTTTGGCAACACTTCCTCAGTATATTTAAACTGCTTGTGCTCTGCAGTTATATTATTAAATTCTGTTTAATAATTTTCTTAGATTTTCAGTAAAATTGTGGAGATTTAAACGTCACCTGCAGGCCTGTTCTGCGAGTAGTATGACTCTCTGTCGCTAGTAGGGTGACGGTGGTCGCCTCGGGTGAGGTGACTCTTCATTGATTGCACGGAGAGTCACCCCACTAGTGAGTGACTTTTGTTGACTCATTGGTGGTGGAGATTCGCACGACTCGCGGAATAGGTCAGATAGAAAGATTTGCATTTATTAAAGATTTTGAAAAGCTAAGAAGTCAAAATGGTGTTGACAAAATCTAACGGGTAATGCCGATATTAATATAGATATATATATAAATATACACACATTAAATGCAAAGGGGAGGGATGGGACCACCAGGGCACCGGATTGAAGCGATTTGGATGGGGAGAGTGGAATTGCCAACTCCTTGTCATTAACATTTCGTGAATTGACGGCGGGCTCTTCTCCCCACTCATTGGGACGTTCCCTCGTATGATGGCTTGTTCTACATCGGGTTGTAGGATTTTATCATTGGAAGGCGACTCTCCTGATCCCGCGGATTAGGCGTAAGTGTATCTGCTTACGGGTCCGCCCCTCCGTTTTTGGCCCTTCTTACAATGGTAAATTGAATACAACCAGGTATCGTACTTGATCAAGTCATACTTGGAGGATGATCCACTGTCTAATGGCTGTGCCTTGCAACAATGAGTGGTATCCTTTACATACATACATACATACAGTAAGCAAAAACGATCCCTCCAGAGTCATTGAGCATCACAAAACCACAACACTCTACGACAAAATACGATTAAGTTTTCGCTTGGTATGTAACGAATGACAAAGAAACGCGGCCACTGCTTCATGTGCCGGTTCGGATATTTACTGGCTTTGTGCGACTTGTATCCTTCCCTGGCAAGGATGTTCCGCACCGTTTGAAAGTTGGCGTTGTAAATTCTGACCATATCTCGGATCTAAAGACCGGGTTGGCTTTAACGCACCTCAACACCTTGCTGCGCAGCTGACGATCCCTGGTTCCAGTTTTTTCGTAGGTCCGCTGATTCTTTTCCACACTCAGGGTTTCCTTGTAGGTTTTGAGCATTCGACAAACTGTTGTTTTCGGCATCTTCAGCACTTTAGCCAGCTTGGAACCGGACCACTCCAGATTTTCCAGGTGTTTGTGCACAATATATGTTTCTTCTTTCGAGTTCCATTTGACGTTATTTCTCAACGCGATCGACTACTTTGATCAAACTTTGCACCAGTTGTTCTCTATGGAAGGGTAAACAAACCACTGTCAAAGATGTTTGATTCCCAATACTTGAGGCGTGCTAGCGGCGTGCGAGGGGCGTACCAATTTACTTCACACTTGTGACGCGATGTGCGATGAGTTAAGTCAAGTGTTTGTTCATGTTGAAACCTGATGCTCTGTGAAAAAAGGTACCACGATCGCAATAGAACTTGCAGGCTTAGCACGTGGCTGATTTCGTTGGGTTTGGAAAAGTCACTTACATTTTTTTACGGCCGCAATGAAGTGGACGAACATGTATGGCCAGAAAATCAATTGAAATATGTTACTATGTCCATTCGATTTACACCTTTTAGCAGTTTCATGCCAAAGACGAATCGATCAGACTTGACTCTCTCCGATTTACATGAAACTTTTTATTTTCCAAAATGGCGTATTTGATATTTTTTAATAAATCGTAGCACTGAAAAATACATTACTTTAGGAAAATAAACACAATCATTTTTTTCTAGTAATTTTGAGCAAAAGATTTAAAAAAAGTAAAGTTAAAACATAGATTACCAAAAATGTCCTTGTTCAATATTTCTGGAGCGATTGGAGATTGGGCGTAATTGCTTTTATAAACAAACACCTCAATCGCAAATTTCTTGCGAATAAAAGCTCAATCTCGAAAACTAATAACACAATCAGGTAAGGCATGATTCCTTTATCATTTGGTATAGTTTGTTTACGAGATTGATATTTTATTCCCGAGTAATTGGCGGTGGAAGTGTTTGTTTACAAAAGCAATTCCGCCCAAACCTTAAATCGCTATGGATTTGTGATTTTTTTATTGTGAAAAATGTATACTTTTGGAATTTAAACTAAGTCCACAAGAATCGTGCAACAATAACTGTTTGTCAAATATTTGATCTTTTTTGTTGTGCAATTATTTTGTAATTTTTGCACAGAACACGATTTAAGAGGTCTAATTTTTTTTCAGTGCAAAAATAGAAAAAAAAGCATTCTTACAAAAAGTTTAAAAGTCTAACCAAGAGACGTTGTTTTACGATTTTTGTTTTGTTTTCAATATTTCTTAATTCTGCATATTTTTTAAGCTTTAAAAAATCAATAGTATTGAACAAGGACAATTTTTGCTATTTAAATTTTCAACACATTTTTTTTATTTTTGTGGAAATTACTTATTTACATTTACGTTGTATATTGTTAATAGAATTTATTTATTTTTCACTACAACTTCGTGTCAGACGTCATTTTGACGAAGTGACGTTTTCGTGCTACGATTTATTGAAAAATATCGAATTCACTATTTCAGATACAAAATAGTCGAATTTTAAAACAGATGTGAATGATTGCCCATAACAAACAACTACGCAAAGTGTCATGCAAATCGGTCAAAAATTGCTCTTTGGCCTGAACTGCTCCTTTGCTGAAATTTTAATTCTGTCCGATCCATTTTACACCACACTGTATCAAATTCAATTTTTTCCGTCGTATCACGTTTTTTAGCGTTAGACCACTATGGGTAATGTGGGTCGGAAATTTCCCGTGCATAATTTTACTACTTGTCCAATTATTTGAACTTACTGGCCAGTGGATTTAGGCTTGATAATCTCTATAATAAATCTAAATCAAAATTAAATTCCTTGAATTAGTCTTGTTACATGTTACTGATATCAAAATCTTCAAATTAAACCACTCTTATATCAAGACTCTCAATTTGACGGAATAGTCATGGCCACAGACGATCTTAAGGGTTGTGCTTAAAACGTAACGTGATGAGAGCAACAAAAGGAGCATTTTGCCTTTTGTGTGAACAGTCACACAACCAGCACCTATAAGTTCAACGAGAATGGTGGCTTCTGGGTTGGTTCGCATAACAAAGGAAAGTTGTTTTTTGTCGGATTCTACAATGTTACTGGAAGAGTAGTGCTAAATGTGAGAGTAAAGGAAAAAAAAGCGATTCTTGAGCAAGAAAGTCACGAAATTTCAGCATGACAAAGTTTTGATAATTAAAGAGAAGGATGGCGTGGCTAAATTGAGAATTAATTCGTCATCCGTACGTCACTCGATGACGGAAATTGGATTTTCAAGGCGGATGACTTTAGTAACACGAGATGAGAGCATCACAGAGCGTATGGTAATTTGTAGCACGTCACTCAACCTTCCAATAGTAGGTGTCGAAAATTGCACGACAATTGTGTGGAACGAAGGGAAGGGTTATTACATTTTACGTAAAACACGTCTATCTGTATCCTAATTGTTTGTAACAACATTGAAATGAGACGATCTTATTTTGTTTCCAGTAAAACATAACGCTTTTAATTATCACCATTGTGTTGCGGATTCGAATGATTTGAATGCATTCACAATTAGTCGTTCTTATAAAATAATGGTCTCAATCTCCAAAAGGACCATACACACTTAGAAATACCTAATCCTACACGTGACGGAATCCATCTTTGACATAAAGGATGCGACGTACAAAATTAGACGAGTCATACGTTGTATTTGAGGGTACTCGTATACAACGTATATTCGATATAATACCCCTTTCACATTACAGCCTATATCACGTAATATAGTTATACCACTGAGGCAACACAAAAAAGGGGTCAACTTTTAGGCAGCTATTTTGCATGAAGTTCCACATATGTTATGTGACCAGGCTCAACTTTTCAAGCCATTTGAATTCAACTGAGTTGATCAAATGGCTTGCCTAGTCTAAACCCTGCTTAACAGCGTATATCACGTGATATAAGCTGTCTTGCAATGAGCACTCATACATAGGATTTCCAGTGCATACTAGATGTATGAGTGCTCATTTCATGAAACTTCTCCGAAGACACTTAACCGCTCATCTAGAAAAGCGAGAAAAGGGTTTTGTCCGTATTTTTTTTTTCAGAATGGTCCCACTGTGCGGCATTTCCTATAAATGTAGACTGTAGTTGCTTTTTACGCGGGGGATACGTGCCACGTAAAAAAACGTGTAAGAAATCCGCGTACATTACACAATCCACGTAAAAAAACCCGCGTAAATTCCGATATCCACGTAATTTTCAAAAATTCACCTAATTTACAACCAATCGAAATTTTTAAAAATTTCATTGTAATGTTGTCCATATTGTCTCACGATTTTTCAGCATATAAGATATTTTAGGTTACACCAAGCATTGTGTTTTTCTGCCGTTTTTGCAAAGAAGGTATTTAAATATATCTCGTAAAACCCCGTTCGAGATCGGAAAATATCTGAGTGATTATGCGCGCGCGTGTCAGCAGAGGATTAGCCCGACTTGAGAACAAGTTTTTTTTTATTGTCAGATTGTCGTGATGAACTAGTTTACGACTAAAAAACACGTTAATAATGCAAAAATAAATCTAAAGCCAGCTTGAACCAAATCGATTTCGATTAAACATGCTGATCTTCTTCTTTTATTCTTCTTTCCTTTATTTAACGTCGGTCTCTGTTCCGCAATCTAGTGCCAATCACCGACGGACATCGATTGCCATCCATTGACGGCAGTCGAATGTGCAGGAAGGCAGCTTCCACACCTGCGTAGGATATCGCACCCATCCACAAACACACATGGGCCGGGACCAACGGCTTTACTTTCCTTCCGAAGGAAGACGTGACCAGAGATTTTTATGCCTCAGAAAAATCCCACCGACCTCGGCTGGGATTGAACCCAGACCCATTGGGGTGTTAGAAAGCAGTCACGCTTACCACTACACCATCACATTGTGTTTGGGCCTTAAAAGTTGTACTATACATCATCATCAAAATCCATTGCGCTGCTTGCCTCCAATTACACAGCAAAACATAAATTTTACACTTACTTCAAAGTGGATGCACTACAACCACGTCGAAAATATTTTGCAATTTTCATTATCATACACAAACTGATCTTAAACATATATGACACAAATGTAAGCATAACACTACATTCCGTCTAGACGACAATTTGTAAAAAACTTACTGAAAAAACTTACCTTAGTCTGCTCAGGATTTCAAGAAACCAAGGAGGAATCAAGCCTCCCCGAGGATCAAGTCTATTCAGTCTTTCCAATCGCTGAAATACCCTCCCAATGAAAGCTGAAGGTCTACTCTTTAATTTGGAATTTTATTCAAAATTTTCTATCGGGGGTCATTTTTCCACACAAATTTCTGGAAAAAAAGATCAAATTGTAAATTTTTGGCATGAGATTCACCAGAACATTTAGACAATTAGTCTCAAACGAAAGAAAAGACTCTAAGCTTTCATCCGGTG
Source organism: Ochlerotatus camptorhynchus (assembly GCF_037179485.1). Taxonomy (NCBI): domain Eukaryota; kingdom Metazoa; phylum Arthropoda; class Insecta; order Diptera; family Culicidae; genus Ochlerotatus; species Ochlerotatus camptorhynchus. The sequence continues at coordinate 347,567 of NW_027040629.1, read as the reverse complement.
AATGATAGTGAAATTTAGTCGATTGCTGAATTTATGTATGGGCCCAAATTAGGAGCATTTAGGCTGACATTACATCCATTTCTTCTACTACGAAAGTTCTAATCAAAGGACGCATTAGTTTAAATGCTGTGACGAAAAAAAAATGTGTATGTTGGAAAACCCAATGGTTTGGTAGTATAATAATCGGTCTATATTTGACGAAGTTACAGCACTCCAAATTTGGATTAAAATTTGTCCACACCGATTATTTTTGTGATCCCCTAAATGTGCTGCAAAATTTCGACAATACACGGTGATATTGACAATTCTGCTTTAGTAACTCATTTGAGCTAACAGTCATCGTCAAGGCAAACCATGTTAATTGTCAATGACAATGCTGTCAGTGACGAACATGTGTAGATTTTTTAATTAACTAATGTCGTTTTCGTTTTTGCGGTGTAGCTACACCGGTGCTACACTGCCGTACACCGATATATTTTAGGGTGTAATATAGGATGCACTTTTGTTTACAAGCAAATGCTGTTGAGCTGTCAAAGACTCGCGCTTATTCCTGCTTACACTACACCAGTGCTACACCGCAAAAACGAAAACGACATAAATTTGTATCGAAATTAAATTACTTGAGCAACACAATAACATAGAGCCGTTAAAATAAACAAGCATCTACGTCCTGAACTGCTTGGATGTGACACATAATGCACGAAATTACACTTTTTATTACCAGGTGAATCTTTGTCGTTGATGGAAAAATGAATAAGATTTTGACGAAGGTTTTTTTTTGAGGATCAAGTAGGTCAGTGACTATGTGCAATTTTTGAATGTCAATATCACGTGAAAGCCTGTCAATGACAATGACAAATCACAGCACTGATTGCAACTCCCAAAAACACCTTACTTACTTATCCTGGTCCGACATCCCTCAGGATTGCACCTGCATCACAATGTTACGCCAAGTCACTCGGTCCGTGGCTGCTTGTCTCCAATTTCTTGACCGTCGCAAACTTCCAAGATCCTATTCCACTTGGTCTAACCACTTTGCTCGCTGTGCTCCTCTTCGTCTTGTACCGGCCGGATTCGAGGCAAACACCATTTTTGCGGGATTGTTGTCCGGCATTCTTAAAACGTGTCCCACCCATCGTACCCGCCCAGCTTTTGCAACTTTCTGGATACAGGGTTCGCCATAGAGTTGCGCCAGCTCGTGGTTCATCCTTCGCCTCCGTACACTGTTCTCACATACCCTGCCAAAGATCGTCCTAAGCACTTGTCGTTCGAAAACACCCAGTGCTTGCAGGTCATCCTCGAGCATCGTCCACGTCTCGTGCCTGTAGAGAACTACCGGTTTTATCAGCGTCTTGTACATGGCACATTTAGTACGGAGGTGAAGTTTACCCTACCTCAGGGTCTTGTGGAGTCCGTAGTAAGCACGACTTCCGGCATTATTACTCCGACGAATGTCTCTGCTGCAGTTGTTATCCGACGTCACCAATGATCCGAGGTACACAAATTCATCCAGCACCTCGAACTCATCTCCGTCGATTGTCACGCTTCCGCCTATGCGAGCCCTATCCCGCTCGGTTCCTCCAGCTAACAGTTACGTTGTCTTTGACGTATTCACCTTTAACACTCCGAATACGATGCCTCAGAAAAACGTGTAACGGCAAGTTTGCAATGGCATAACTTAGCCATTTCTTAATGAATTTCAAAAATGGTGGTATCTTTAGAATTCCTAGGGTTTTTAGATGGTGTGAATTGTAAAAAGATTGAAAATAGAGTCGTCTACTTTTTTAAAAAGCGAAAAGAGTTGTTACACGTTTTTTTTAAAGGTGTGTTTGTAGGGTTTGGCAAGTGGCGCAAGATATTAATTTAGAATAATGGTCACAAATGTACACAATTAGCCAGAATACAGTCATGGTTCCTATATATGGATCTTGAAGACAACGGAACAGTCCTCGAAAAATCCGGAACATCCGTAAAAGTGGTCAATCCTTGAACCTGATCCTAGAGCTCTGCGGTTTTTTTGAAAACATTAGGAACTGTGATATAAAAAAAAATTTGGGGTCGTGACATAAACATGTACCTGGATGACCATGGGACCATCCTCCGGAAGATCGGGAACATCCGTGAAAGTGGTTAATCCATGAAACTGATCCTAGAGCTACGTGGATCTGTGATATAAGAATGAATTTGGGTCATGGAAATAGATGGCCATCGGACCGTCCAGCGGAAGATCAGGAACATCAGTAAAATTGGACGATCCTGATCCAAGAGCCCCGCGTTTTTTTTAAATATTAGGAACTGTGATGATAGAAAAAAATTAAGGTTGTGACATAAACATGAACCTGGATGTCCATAGGACCGTCCTCCGGAAGATCCGGAACATCCGTAGAAGTGGTCAATACATGAAACTGATCCTGGAGCTCCGCAGTTTTTGAAAAACACTAAGAACTGAGATGATAGAATGAATTTCGGGTCGTGACATAAACATGGACCATAATGGCCATGAGACCGTCCTTTGGAAATTTGGAACATCCGTTAAAAAGTGGAAAATTCACGAAACTGATCGTAGTGCTCCGTGGTTTTCTTGAAAACGTTAGGAATTGTGATATTTGGATTGCATTTGGGATCGTGACATAAACATGGACCCAGATGGCCATCGGACCTTCCTCCAGAAGATCCGGAAAATCCGTAAAAGTGGTCAATGTATGGAACTGATCCTAGAGCTCCATGATTTTTTCGAAAACACTTGGAACTGTCAAATATAAATTAATTTGCGGTCGTGACATAAACATGTACCTAGAAGGCCATGGGACCGTCCTCCGCAAGATCTAGAGCATCTTTATAAATGGTCAATCCTCGAAACTGAACAACCAAGTGAGCTATTCAAATACGGTGGTTAATCCTTGGCTAGAGCGTTGTACTGGGTAATTGCAAAGATTTAGGAGGAGATATTACCGGAGGAGTGAAGGAAGGTGGTGTATGCCCAATCTACAAAAAGGGCGACAAGTTGGATTGCTGCAACTACCACGCGATCACAATGCTGAGCGCCGCCTACAAGGTACTCTCCCAAATTACATGCGGCCGTCTGTCACCATTTGCAAGAGAGTTCTTGGGGCAATACCAGCCGGGATTTATGGGTTCATATTCGCGATTCGGCAGGTTATGCACACATGCTTGCTTACACATCGCTTGTTCATCGATTTCAAATCCGCGTACGATACAATCGATCAAGATCAGCTATGGCAGATTATGCACGAGTACGGATTTCCGGATAAACTGACGCGATTGGTGAAGGTGAGTATCGGGGACACTCTCGAGTCCCTTTGAATCTCGAATGGGCTTACGGCAAGGTGATGGACTTTCGTGTCTGCGATTCAACATCGCTTTAGAAGGTGTGATCTGAAGAGCTGGGATAGACACGAGTGGCACGATCTTCAGGAAGTCCATCCAGCTTCTTGGCTTCACCGATGTCATCGACATCATGACACGGAACTTTGAGACGCTGGCGGAAACGTACATCAGACTGAAGGCTGAAGCTAGCCGGATTGGACTGGCTAGCCGGAGAGACCGGATTGGTGTATTTGGGCACACTGGTGACCGCCGAAAATGATACCAGCAGATAAATTCAAAGACGCATTATGACAGGGAAACGTGCCTACTTTCGACTCCGGAGGACGCTCCGGTCAAATTAAATTCACATAAGCAAATAAAGTAGTGGGTTTGGTACTAATATTTTCCGAAGTTCAAATGCTTTTTCAATGTTTCAAACTCACTTTGTTCTAGGCTTTTCCAAAAATTCACCACTAAACCAATTCAAACTTTTTTTTTACTATTTCAAAACTTATTCCGCTTTATAAAAATCGAACCGAACAATCTAAGCACTGAAACAAAAGTGATTTGAAAGTATTCTGGGTTAATCCTTTCAAGTCCCATGACCTTGGATTAACCAATCAAATTTATTTGCGTTGTTTAACTCAAACCCAAAGACAAAACGTAATAGCGTTTGAGTGAGACAAATTCATTTTATTGCTTCGTGGGAAATTTAAAAAAAAACTTTTCTCTCGATCGCCTATACACTGGAAGATCAATTCGAGCAGTTTGGGATGGTACAGTGTTGGTAGGGTATCGAGTAGCTTAAGCCGGGTGCAGTCTAATAAGTATAATTAAAGGCGAAATGTTTATTAAATGCTATTGGGTTGTAAAGTTATCGTTACAGCTTTATAACCATGCCTATACGTATGTACCGACGATCCCTTCCAGCAAATGATGTCGAACTTGCGGACCCTCAATAAATCGGAAAGATTGCGGGTACCTACTTCCCAAGACATTGAGAGACTTGCAGTTCCATGTTTCGAGTTTCCAATCGTTAGTCCGTTTCCGTTGCTTGGGTCTATGCCGATTGTTCCGGTCCGTATTTACATTGCTTGCTTCCTGTGCTTTTGTTTTTTTTTACGGCTGGCTTGTAGGGCCTGCACCAACCCCCATTGTCTCGCCGGGGGACCATCGTGCACAGCACTGTTTAGAGTCCCACGCTGGCACCAGGACGTTGATCAGCCGCTCCCAACATGGGCCGTTTTTTATTTATTTATTTATTTATTTATGTCGTCAATCAATCGTAGACCAATTACAATGAATGCTTATTAACTATGTCTTAAATATTATTGCCTGGCTAACCTTGAAAAGAATGCTTTTTTTAGTGTTATTTTATTCATCGTTACATCAATTGATTGGGAATATGCGTTATAGCAGGTCATAATTATATTCAAAGGCCCATTTTTAGCATAGTTTGTTCTTTGATTGTTAATGTAAAACAAATTCCTAATCCTCAGAGAGCGAGTGGGAGCATAAAAATTTATATTTTCTAAAATTTCCGGAACATTAACTCTTTGAGCATAAATGTTACCATGGCAAAGTCTCTTCGTTTTTTCAGTCCATCTAAACTTATTAACAAACATCGCGATTCATAAGATGGAAGTGGTAATCTCGTCCAACCTAATTTTCGAAGGGCAAACAACAAAAACTGTTTTTGAACAGACTCAATGCGGTTTATATATGTATCCTGATACGCTACAGTATTCAAGAAGAGGTCTCACATAGGCCACATACAATGTTTTAATAGTGTAAGGATCATTGAAGTGCAGACTAAATCTTTTGATAAACCCTAGCATGTTACTTGCTTTATATATAATGTTATTGTAGTGATCAACAAATGACAACTTAGAGTCGAGAATAATGCCTAAGTCCCTTACTTGATTACACCTTTCAACTGTTTTCTCACCAAGGGAAATTGTGTCATTTACTATGGCATGCTTTCTTGTAAACGATATAGAATTACATTTACTAACGTTAATCTCTAACAAATTCTTCTTACACCAAGTGTAAAAAATGTCAACTTCTTGCTGAAATAGCTGCATATCAGATGCTTTAGATATTTCCATGAAAAGTTTCATGTCGTCTGCATATATTGAAACATGAAGCAGCTTCAAAATGTATTCTATATCATTGACAAATAAGATGAATAGTAGTGGACCAAGATACGAACCTTGTGGCACACCAGATGTTACATGAACGACAGACGACAATTTTCCTTCAAATCTTACTCTTTGCGTTCTCCTTGACAAGTATGACTCGATCCATTGCAGTAGCCTGGTATTAAAACCTAACTTGGACAACTTGAAAATCAACAGTGGTATATCCACTCTATCGAATGCTTTACTAAAATCAGTATATAATGTTTCTACGTAATTTCCCTTATCCATTACATTTAAAGCATATGTTACAAAATGTATCAAATTAGTGGCTGTAGATCGACCTTTAACAAATCCATGTTGTTTACTAGTAATGAGAGATTTAACTTGGAAAAATATGTTGGCATTAATGATGGACTCGAAAAGTTTAGGAATAGTAGATAATATAGCAATCCCGCGATAGTTTGTGATATCCGATTTTTTCCCGTTTTTAAAAATAGGGATTAAAAAAGATTCCTTCCAAATTGGAAGCAGCATACTGGCGTTTAACGATGAATTAAACAACCAAAATAAAGGCTTTACTAATTCATTTGAAAGTGTTTTTAGAAGAATAGGTGGTAAACCATCTGGACCAGCGCCTTTTGACGTATCCAAGGACTCAAGAGCATGCAAGATTTCTTCGAGGGATAAATTGTTAACTGTAATATCCGTCATTGGCTCCGGAAGGTATGAAAAATATTCATAATCGCGATCATTCTCGTCATGAGTTGTGTAAATGTTCTGAAAAAAGTCCGCAAATAAATTACTGATCTCACCAGATGTGTTCCCGGTTCTGTTATCTAACTGCATTTTAGAAGGAAAGTTCTTCGATTTTTGTCTCTCTTTAACATAGTTAAAAAATGATTTTGGATCTGTTTTAATATTATTTTCTTGGTATTATGTTCTTCATATGCATTTTTCATTTCTTCATTCAGTTGATCGCAGACTTCTAGATAAAATGTAAGATTTTCTTCACTATGATTTCTTTTATAAATCTTATGTGCTTTCTGTTTCCTATTTTTAAGATTGATAACCTTTTTATTGTACCAAACTGGTGTCTTGGACTTTATGGGTTTCCTCTGCTTCAAGGGTACCGTCTGATGCAGAATTTTATAAATAATTTGATAAAATGTGTCCACTGCCTGTTCTATGTCAAGATTACGTATTGTAGTTTGCCAGTCAATACAGGCTAATTTTTCTTTGAGAAGTACATAGTTTGCTTTATGAAAGTCGAAGTATGTTTCAGATAAATTGTTATCCAACGTTACCGTTTTTTCATGTATGAATATGGAGTATTCAATAGCAGTGTGGAACACTTCGTTTTTCCAAAGTGGGTGGGTGACTCTGATACCCAGAAATCATCAGTCATATTAGTGAAAAACAAATCTAAGTAGCAGTTATTTTGATTTTTTATGTGATTTATTTGGTTGAGTCCAATTTCTGCACTTTTGTCGAACAGAGTACGAAGTGTTTCATTTTCTCCTATAATCGGTATCAACAAAGATTCGTTGTCGTCATTAACAATAAAATTCACTGAGCGTTGGTTAAAATCTCCGTATATGTGAACATTTGCTTCCGCCTCACATTTCGAAATAATATTTTCAGCTAGTTTAAATTTTTTTTCGTATGAATCTTGCTTTGCATATTCTGGAGGAAAATATACTGTCGCAAAAATATGAACTTGATCTTCAATGAAACATTTGACCCAAACGTGATCAAACTCCTTACACTTACAAGATGATATTTGTTCAGATTCATAGTCAACACTAACTGCTACTATGACACCACCACCACTTTTTTTTGTTGGATAACGTTTTATCACGATCATCCCTAAAAACATTGAATCGATCATCGAAAACTTCTTCGTTCTTTACTCCAGCATCCCAGCTGGTTTCCGTTGCTAAAATTGCATGAAAATTGCATGCTGATAAACAAGTATTTTAAATTTCGTTCACTTTGAAAGCACTTTTCATTCTGTTAAAATTTTGGCAATAGACGAGTAGCTCCTTGCTTTCATTTGTACATTGCGATGTTGTATTCCCTGAACACTTAAAACTATTAAAATTAATTACCTCTTCTTCTTGGTCCTGAGAGGTCGTCAAATCTTGAAAATCGGTCGGTTCTGCAACACTGTTGTCATCTACTTCCTCTGGAGAGAGCGTCAATTTCGACGAAAACACGAATGTCTACATAGACACGCTTCGGTCGATGTAGAGGGGTTAGCCAGCCAATGTTAATTCGCAGTACCGCTGACCGGGTAAGGGTTTAATATTTCACCTTTTTCAAATCGCATCGACGGTGTATAGTTAACCGGAGGTTTGGAGAAGCGATCCTTTGCCACAGTTAGAAGCTGGCAAGTGGGGAGCAAATTGGATCTATTGTAATTATTGTCGCCGTGGTTATTGTTGAAGCCGAAAATTGTCCTCCGATTGTTGTTGTTATTGTTGTTGTGATTGTAGCGGTGATTTCGCAAGCTAAAGTTGTTGATGTTTTGATACCTTCTGCTTTGTCGCTTGCGTCGCCTTTTTGCATTATCAGCCTGTTTTTGCTGATTCGAACGTCTTAATTTCCGCGCATCGTATTCAGACCAATCGGCCTTCCATACTCTCCTCGTACCTATAAGACGCCACCCGGAGCTATCAGCGTCCTTTTCCTTGTTCAATTCTACCTCCAAACTGGGGTGTAAGTCGGGAGAAGATGGTAGCCATGCAGTATGGTGTGCTATGTTGGCAGACAGCGCCTTCACCTCATCGAGTATTTCAAGCTCCTACATTGAATTTGTTTGCATTGTGCAACTTGCCGCGGTATCTAAAGAGAGCTGGGTGAGATGGGTGAGCCGCACCTCCATGGTGAACAGACGCTTGAAGACTGCATCCTCTGGAGAGAGGAGTGAGGAGTCTCCCCGTCCCTGTCTCTAAAACACCACCATTTATTAAAAAAAAAAATGTGATTCCCCAAGTATGTGATTTAATGACCTATGACTCAAACTGAATAAAGCGGAATGAGATCGTTAGGTTGTACCTTTTTCTAAAAATCGCTAAAATTCAAGGGATAAATTGTGTAAAAAAAACCATGTTAATTCCAAAACCCACTGACTGTTTTCATGTTGGCCCGATAACAGCGAACTCTCTCTCTGCAACGGTCTTGGGTCGTTTCAGAGAACCGATCCTTCGCGCGCTTCCGGGAATTATGCATGTATTCTGCAGTCATATGTCACAACATATCATAGCACTGATTTTCACTATTCACTTTCACTATTCACTTTCACTATTCACTTTCACTATTGATATTCACTATCTAGTATATGACTAGACTGATGAAGTTTACATGTATAGTAAACGAAATACGTATCTGTTAAAGTTTTTTATAAACTGATAACTAGTGAAAGTAAATGGTTAACGTGAAAGTGAATAGTGAATGTGAATAGTGAAAGTGAGTACTGAATCACTGATAGTGAAAGTGATACAACAATTTTAGAATGAAAAGTGAAAATACCTTATTAAGGCATACAATTATTCTACTATAATCAATTAATTTAAAACATGAGAACAGGTGTAAAATTATGTTAAGAGTGCGTTCATTGTGTGTGCGCTAGATTTAGTGTAAATTTACATGATTTTTCGAACTGTGTGTGGAAATACATGAAAATTACTATTCCTTGTGAAAATCAAAACATTTGTTTTTTTTTCATAAAAGTACAGTTTTTTTACATTTCTTATACCTTCTTAAATACAGTTAACTTTCTATTTCTTGATATTGAAGGGACCATCGATATAGGGATACAGGCGTTCATACAAAAAATGAATAAGAGTTTTCCATCGACATATGGAGAGCAAGCATGGGAAACATCATATCATTTTGCATTTACTACTCACGTGAACTCATACAACATCAGAAATGATTTCGTTCGCATTCTCATTGCATCTATTTTCTTCGAAGAACGCAGGAATGAGCAAAACAGACAGCTGAGCGTAACAGGAATGATTTTGAGTGTAAAGCAAACCCCACACGCATCAATATATTGACGCGAAGGGGAATTATGGACAATAATATTGATGATGTGAATTCAGAAATATTGTCAATCTCGATATATTGACGTCAATATAGAATGTATTGACAATACGATTATTGTCAATAAAAGCAATCGTGTAGGGTCCACTTAATACTGTAACTGTTTCCTCGCTTATTGTCTTTTCCGTGCTGATCCGTTTACGATTGCATTCTGCTGAGTGAGCTGAGTTAGAATTTTTAAGAAATAATCAATTAGCTTCTATAGCACATTTAAATTGGTATTAACACAGAGAAAATTATTATATTGTAACACATAAACGTAAGCGTCACGAAAACAATGTAAAACTGATTTAAATCACTGAGCCAAAACTATCTCACTCGGCTGTTTAAATCGTTCGCGTTCGCTTTATACGCATTCAATTGTGTTCTCCCTCGGTATGGAAAATGTTCGGGTGCCTTTCAGTGTATCTTTCATTCGTTTTACTGCTGTAAGTTCCGGGTCTACCTGTAGAGTCACTTGGTTGGACGAATTTTCACTCGTTCAGAAATGTGTTTGTAGGTGAGGATGTCTATTGAAACATGAAACATGATGGAGAGCAATTTGTTCCAGAATATTTTCTAGAGACCATCAACATAGAAAATATCGAGATACATATAGAGAACTGAAGGGACAGCACAAATCATCGAGATAAAGAACATCGAAAAATGGAAAGTTGACTGTATTAGCGATTGCAGACGTCCAGACCAGAACTGGTAAATGTCATTTCAATGAAAGATCTCACGATGTATACAGAGATACTTCTGTCACTATCATTGGATGAGAAAACTATGATAGAGATTTTCTTAAAAATCTCATCGAATTTTTTTTTATGGCAGAACGTGACAGTGTTGTAATCATCGTAATTACTAGCTCATTCAATGCTTTTAATGTTACTTGTTGAAATCTTAATAATATATTCACTCTACTGATTACATACGGTTGTTTGCTTAAATTCATCTAAATAAGTTAGAAATGTTGATGTAGAAAGAGCATAAGAATTATTCTCATGAGTTCTTGATAATTGAAAAATGACAAGAAAGCTAATGATAGGTAGTTTCGTGTCGTGATAGTGAGAGGACATGTTTTCTCATCGTCACATGACGGCCGTGATATTTACCAGCTCTGGTCCAGACTTTAGACCAGAGTTAAGCCTTTAATGATCTTCAATTACATCTAATGATCACCCAGCATACAGAATCAGCAAAACACAAAAGACCGATCAATTGATAAGCGGTAAAGTGATAATTATAATTAGAGCTGACCACAAAGCATCAAAAAGCACGGACACAAGCACCATTTTCGGCCTATTAAGCGCCATTAGCATTCACGTGTGGTGCACTCAAACATAATTGAATTGAGTTAGATGGCAAATGGATAATCAATCTTCCATTTCTCGAAACCGTATGGTGCCGAACTCACACAACCGAAAAACGACCTCACGCAGTTTGATCAGCACTCCAACGAGTAGCACGGATCCAAGCCGTGCCTAGCGCACAAAGCGGAAACGATGATACGATGTGCACGAGAGGATAAAATTTAATTATTGCGTTCATTGATTGATATGCTAATAAAATTGTGATTTCACATACATGCATCAACCGGTCAGATACTGGTAGTAGAACTCCGAGCAGAGTAATATTGAGTAACAGAAACGAAAAGATCTTGAAATCGTTTCCATAGTCATACACCTATACGACTCTTCCTATTCTTTCATACTCTATGAATGTTGAGTGGTGAGTCCTGTTAGAGAGTGACATTTGTGCGGCTGATAATTGGGTTCGAAAAATTCCTTTCCATCATTCAACTGTCGCAGAAAAATAGCTTATTGATTTCGGAAAATATTTATAGCATCCTCTTCGGTAGTGAAATGGGTGCAGGGGCGAGGTCATCCTTTTCCTCTCGATTGTGTTTTTTTCTTCCGCTTGACATCGTAATATAATCACGTCCCACTGAAGAGAAAGTAGAGAAGAGGTCAAAGGATGTTCCAATATTTCTGACGACACGGTCGAGAGCTTTTAGTGAGCATGGACATCGTATTGAAGAGGTGTGAAAATCATGCCTACATGGTCTACTACAGGCTTGTTTGTATGCACTGTCACTATGGGGAAAAGTGAAAGACTAATCTGTTGAATGGGCAAACAAGCAGGAATACATATTGAGTGGATAATGCGCATTTTTGTTGTATCATTGTGCGTGCCACACAATATTCGAATTCATGCATTGGTTGGCATCAATTAATAACTGTGGAAGTGCTTCAAAGAACAAAAGGTTGAGAGCAGGCAAAAGCTCGTGTAGGAGCGTCAAAGCCAAGTAGAGAGAGAGAGAGAGGGAGGGTTATGAGATTTCTAGCAAATGTTTTCCAACAGGAGGTGCCATAAGCCATGTATGAAAATGGTTCTAAAACACGGTCGATGAGATTAACTCCGGGAGAGAGAGAGAAAGAGAAAGACTTTTACTCAGTTGTTCGACAAATTTCTTAGAAATGCAGGTTACTCAGCTGTGAGTAACGTACTTTGTTTTATAAATTTCTTATACAAGGACTAGGGCTGAGGAGTCGGTGAAAAATATTCTGACTCCATCGTCGAAGTCGACTCCTAGTTTGTAAATTTATATGAATGATTTTTTTTTTGTGTTTTAAGGAATGTTCCTGAAAAAAAAGAGCACAAACATAAACTTCTGTAACTAATAACATCAAAGAACATGACATTTTCAAAGAATATTCTAAAGAGAGTGCACTCAAACAATCACTTATTTAATGTATTCTCTATATAGCCATAACAAATTCAATTTTGTGTTCTTATTGCTTATGATGTTTCTGATTACATAATCATTAAAAGTATCATATTTCTTGAAATTAATTGTTTGAGGTTTACGCTTGTTTTTTTTTCTAAATTAATCGAGTATTATCAAAGTAACACAAAGAAAAAGGTGGCAGAAAAATTTATCGTCGAATCAAAAATATTTGAGGTAAATTTAAACGTAAACTCAGTTTGTTCTGGCCACAAACATAAACTAGGTTGATTTTAAACATATTCCATGTTAGAAGTCATTGATATCGATGTTTAAAACGAAAATAATTTAACGTTTATTTTAAAAATATTCGTATTGAAAATAAACCTGAATATTTTTGTTTGATTTGGCAACTATATTTGAACAAAAATATATAGGTTTATTTTAAACATGCTTTTAAAATTAACAAACATATTTCAAAATTATTTGAGCATTTGAATGCGGTTATCCTGCAATAAAATAAAATGGATATCGATAAATGGAAAGCTATAGACAGGGCACCTAAATCCTTGCTATTTTTTTGGTGTGGTTAAGAGTGGTCTGTGGGTGATTCGTCGGGGTGGGTGTCCGGGGGTTCCAGGTCAGTAGAATTGGTGAAACTTTTTTTGATATTGGCGTCGTTTTGTCGTTTCTGACGCTGGTCCTCATACCAGACTCTTTCTACGTTTGGTGTTGGAGGAGGATCCGGAATCGATTTCTTTTGATGCCTGGAAAGATTATATGGGGATCGGTATCAGAAACGGCGGAGTGACGTTGATACTTGTCGAGCTTGGAACACTTGCCTACGTGGGTATCCGGACCCTTTACCATCGACGAACCGACGTGACAGCTCATAGAAGCTACTTTCAAAATCTTGCCCAAGACGCCATATGTAAAATACGTTAAACACTACCGCCATCTACTCATCCGATCGCGACATATCATAATTTATATTAACTTGGTTTGCGTTTCACCTCGTTGGACAGATCTGATCGCCCGTCGAAATGCTCCAGTGTCATGTCAGTTCGTCGGTGCCTTTACCTCGGTTTCGCTGCTTGTGGGCCGTTTTCGGTTTAGTTTGTCGAATGCAAACAAGAAGGAAAAAAGGACACCCTAATACTGGTTTACCCAAATTCTATAATGCTGAAATAAACATGCTTTTGAATTTAATTCAAACATACATATTTTTGTTTTAAACATGTTTTTAATTTATTTTGATAATTCCTATGTTTAGAGTATAAACATTTCTATTTTTGATTTAAATGAACCAAGTTCGTATCCGAATCAAGTTCAATATTTCAAGGATATTTCGAGGATCAACGAACACCTAACCCAAATTCCCACCAAGAGCATGAGCATGAGTATGATTGACCACCCGTGGATGCTACTCTGTTATTGATAGATCAGCTGTAATTACACAGAGAACCAATAAATGATGCTTGGAACTAGCAATTATCCTCAATGTGATCTAAAATAAGGTAATACCAGCACCGGCCACGTCTGTATGCAGGTCAAGAAAGAAATAGGAAAGAATGTGTTGACGTGATACTCGCTTTGTGTGAAGCCGATGAGTCCTCTGCACTTCCACGAGAAATCACTGGGATATTTTTTAATAGGGTTGGGTATGCAGCAAGGCTACGGTACGCTAAATTACAGTGTTCGAGTGAATAAAAAAGGCGACTAACGAATCTTGAATGTAGAGGGGCATGAGATTAAACTCATGATGTTCTGCTCTGTAAGCAAAACCGGTCGTTAAAAGGACATCGAGCCCCTCAATCACATCACACCAATTATGGTCGAGTTGTTGTAGCCATTCAAACCCGGTCCCGACGAATCGATGATAATTTTCACAAAACACGATGAGCAATCAATGTGACTATACAACTCTTATGATGGGGCCTGGGATTGATCTCATAATTTTCTGCTGAGTAAGTAAAAATTGCTGTCTGAGGCAGCCGAGCCCTTCATATCAGAGCATACCACTTATGATGGAGTTAATGCTAAAACAGTTCAAACACGACAGTGGTGCCCCTTACACCAGAACAAGCCACGGCGACCGATGATGTTTCAAACCCGGAGATATGTAGCTACGAAAATGCACTTATTCCTTCACTTCATTCTACTTTTACGCGATGCTCATTAGTTTGATGAGGTCTTTACGTAAGATGGGAACAGAATATATAAGCATTCCTTAGCTCGGTAAAGGCACAACTACAAAGCAAGACCATGCTGGATGTGGCTGGGTTCGATTCCCGGTCCGGTCTAGGAGTTTTTGGGGTTGGAACATTTTTCGACTTCCCTGGGCATAGAGTATGATTGGACTTGCCACCCAATTAAGATACTAATGTAGAAATGGTACAGGCATCGAATGCTCTCAATTAATAACTTAGTAAACACTCAATTAATAACTTTACAACACTAAGTTGAGAGCACGCAATAAGCTAATATGCGATAAGCAATCTACAAAGCCTTCATATGCTTCGTTGATTTTGATAATAAATTTGAATATTTTTCAATGACCTATTGTAAATCTACTGTAAATCACTAAAGTACCAAGATAAACAAATTTTTCGCCATCTAGCACCACTTCACTACCAACACCACTATTGCTCCCACGCTTTCTACCGGCGACCATGTACTTCGTTTTGGTAGAATTTATCGTGAGACCAATCCTCGCTGTCTCCCTCTTAAAAGGCGCGAACGCCTCTACGGTCGATACCGATGATGTCGATGTCGTCCGCAAAATAAGGAGCATGTGCGACTTTGTGATGATGGTACCGTTCCTCTGCACACCAGCTCTCCTAATCGCTCCTTCGAGGGCGATGTTGAATAGCAAGCTCGAAAAGAGCATCTCCCTGCATCTCCCCCGAAATCTCGTCTGCAATCCGTACACATGATTTCGAACCATCCAGCGTTGCACGAATCAGCCTAATTAGTTTCGTCGGAAAACCATTTTCTTGCATTATCTGCTATATTTAGCTCGTTTATCTTTACTGAATCGTACGCTGCCTTTAAATCTATGAACAGATGATGAGTCTGCAAGTTGTATTCCCGGAACTTCTCAAGGGTTTGACGCAGGGTAAACATTTGATCCGTCGTTGATCGGCCCTCACGAAAACCAGCCTGGTATTCGCCGACGAAGGATTCCTCAAGCGGTCTCAATCTGTTGAACAGAACACGTGATAATATTTTGTACGCCGAATTCAATGCCAATGATTGGGCGAAAGAATTCCTCTCTTCCGACCTGCGCGTTTGCATCTCCGATGACAATCTTCACGTCGTGTTTAGGGCACTCATCATAGCTTTTATCCAGGCTTTCGTAAAACGCGTCCTTCACGTCATCGGATTTATCGTTAGTCGGTGCGTAGATGTTGATCAGGCTGTAATTGAAGAATTTGCCACGAATCCTCTAAACGCAGATGCACTCGCTAACCGGTTTCCACCGCATAATATATCCTTATACCAATATACCGCATATGATCCTTATACCAAACAAATTTTACATCAAATAATAATATGGTGATTTCAAGAGTTGGAAACTTCCATCGGTCCGAAATTGTGAAATACTATTTGAGGACACGTGGTCTAAGGTTGATTAAAATTAAACTCATGTTCTAGACAATATCCTGATATTAATTGAGACAGTAATCTAAAAGATTTATCAGTTTAAGAATGGGGAGTTTTATTATACGTCATATGGAAATTATTTACGCTTATGATCAGAAGTACAAACACTCCCAAGTAAAATTTCCAGTTTTATAGAGATTTTATAGCATTCTATAAGTCTAAATCATGGTCTACAGAACCTTCATAAAACCAAAATTGTTACTTGGGCTGTGAATTAGAGATCAATGTTTAACGTTTTCTAAGCTCTAGATCGGGATAGTTTTCAGTATTTTATAAATAAACTGGAACAATTTTAAAATCTAGATCAGGAAAATTTGGAGCTAGTCATTTAGAGTTTTTTTTTAGTCATTTTTTTTTTTAAATGGGTCAAGAACTTAAATTAAATTGAAAAAACTTACAATTCCGCACAAACATAGAAAGGGCCTGGTCCCTTTTGCAACCCCCTTAACTACGCCAACGCCTTCACAGAATATACTGAGATGTGAAAAATAGTAATTGTATGATGCACGAGTGCATGGGTGCCGTACAGTAAGTCGATAGCTTCCGATGCACCGTTTTCTCACATACATTGATCTAGTAAAAGGGGCCAGAAGAAACTAAATATAGTGAGAATTGAATTATTTATACACTACATGTGCGGGCGAAAATACACAAAGTACGATGGAACGAGTAGCAACTAGTTGGTACAAACGTGGTCCGATTTCAGAATGTGTCGACGGTAAAGCTCCGATCAATCATTCCGTTTTTTTTTAAATTTCCGGTTGCGCTCCATTCAGTTTGGCTACACTACACTACTGGTCGAATTCCCGTTGACATTTGATATTGGGAATCATGAACGTCCTATCGTAAGACGTTAATATAATTATTATTTATTTTATTTTAGTGTACAGACAGATCCATCAAGCATGTTCGCATAATTTTGAAATGTTGTTAGCCCAACAATGTTTTTTTTTATCCAACGCTTTGACCTTCTTCGTGTCTTTTTAAAATGACTGAAAAACGTCTTAAGATCCACCGTCTTTTTTTTACAGATTCATGTTTCAAGATGGAGAAACCCATGCATTTTCCAGACTCTAACTCGACCATCTGAAACGCTAACGTTGAATTTGCTTTCACATGTCCATAAAGTCTCTGTAATGTATTTTGCTGCCTCTATCTATTCTTTTATGAAATAAAAGTATGTTATGTGATAACCCGTTTTTCGTTCATAGCATGGCTGGCCATTTTTGGTATTCTACAGTTGGTTCAGCAGTTGATGATTTTGTTAAAATATATCATTCTTCTGAAGATAACAATATTTTCTATGCTATTTGATATTTAATGTTGTAAAATATTCTGGGGCCTCAAATAGCCTACACAAGTTTTTCTTACATCCAATGTAAGGTTAGATCTATTACATCCTCTACATATCATCTAAATTGATAACTGTTCAAGTGCATCTAGAACACTAAGTTGAGAGTACGCAATAAGCTTGAAATGCGAAGAAGTAGGAAATAAGAAGATATCTGTATACGATACGTACGGTTGATGTTTCATCGCATACTGTGACGCACCGAATTCCGGTCGGCTCGTTGATTTATTTATTTGGTAATACCATAAAGGTAACTCTAAGACCAGAAGGTCCCGAAGAAACATGCTCAACTTTTTGGCTCAGCTCTGGTACTATCTTCGGTCCCAAGCTAATTGATGCACCCCTCGAAACATAGGAAAGTCCACCCCTCATTTTATCTGTCAAACTTTCATAGCTAGTCAAAACAAACATAGTGTAGTACTAGAATTTCGACTAGAATGGGGTACGATAATCGATTTTCTTGGGACCAATAGGCTAGTCAAGTAGTGAGCCAATTTAAAATAATTAGTTTCCACCGGTTGGTAATACTATCAACGGACCTAATGATAAACATATTTTAGCCTAAATTATATAAATCATCTGAAAGCAGAGCGGTTCCATATCATTAAAGCAACGAGTAATTTTCATCTTTTTTGATTTGCATGAAACCTTGCATACAAGTTTTTGGGGAAGAAAAACGCCGTTTTGCATACTTGGTTCGCCATTTTGAATCTAGCCTTACTTATGAGAAGGGCCTATGAAAAATGCACATGATATCTTCATAAAATTGTATCTCGGAAACGGTTTGTCCGATTGGTTTGGTGTCTTGGGCGAAGTTTTAGACAATTGTTGGTGTTATATGGAGAAAATATGCACGGTAAAAAAAAAGTTTGGTATTTGTGTTTTGAGCTAAAATATAAATTTTCCCTTTAAAGTGACATGTCAATAATTTTTTTATTATTCTTATGTTATAGCTGACTGAAAATGCTATCTAGTGCACAGTAGGTTGTTCTGGAGAAAAATAGGTTACAATGAAAAAAAATGTTTTTTAAAAAAATACAATTTTCAAAAAAGCTATTAAGAAAAGTCAAAAAAGTTTGTCACCCTTTTTTTTCTGAAAGTACATCAAATTTGCAAACAAAAAGTACTTCGGTAACATTTTTCTTAGATGCACCGTTTAGAAGATATTACTGATTTAATATTGTTTTTTTTGATAACCTAATAAGTTTTGGCCCTTTTCGGATGTACTCCGTGTTTTTCCAGTTTCAAAAGTATTTTTTCGGAAAGATTGGAAAATTTTGAGTTAAAATGACACTGACAGCTTAAAGATTCGAGTGAAATTCTCTGCCTTAAAAGTATTTTGAAAAACAAGTTACAAAATCCCACTATCAGGAACAATGATTTCTTCAAGTGATTTTTGGTGCGTTGTGCTGAAAATGTGCATTCAACTCTTGCATATCGCCTAACAGTTTAATCCATTTAAACTGGATGTGTTTATACTGTGCATATTTTCTCTCTATTGCCGAACATCGCCACAGACATCAAACCGATGAGACAACTCGATTTCGAGATACACCTTTTTGAGAACTGCAAATGTAAGCTCCTCAATTAGCAAGATTCAAAAGAGCGAATTAAGCTTATTTTTCAGGGATGGTGATTGTGCGCAATAAAAAATAACATTATATGTTGGATATCATCAGTTTATTTTTATTCCTGTATTTTTATAAAATTATTGTTTACACAACTTTCTTAACAATATTGAATATTTTGGCATCATTGTCAGGACAGTTTGAATAAAGCTTTGCCTTTATTGTATTTTCTGATAGAGGAAAAAATGAGTGGAATTTTAGAGTTCCTTGAATTGTTTTTGCATTATTATATTGATTATTTAGCTGCAAAGACATATTTTCGTATTCTTCTGTAGTAGAATAACAAAATGACAACTTTGTAAGTTCTTCTTCTTTTCGTTTGTTTGCCCAATTAAACAACTCTCTTGCAGTCTTTATCGGGTGTTCGCGTTCTTTGGCTAAACTTGCTCTGGTAGCCATGCGTTTTATCGTACCTCCAATAGCATCGCATGGACCTTTTCCGTGCGATGTTGCGAAGAAATGCCATTCAGCGTCAATACCATACTTTGACTTAAATTTACAAAGGCTAGAAAAGTTTTTTAGGTTTTTATGCTGTGAAGCAGCACCATCTGACATAAAATAAATTTTTTTTATGTTTTTATTTTGATCAATTTGTAAAAAGTTTATCATTTTATCAATAAACAAATTGACAGCGACTGAATCATGTCTTAGTTCTTCAAAAATTATAATGAAGCTAAAATGTTTAATTTGCATATTTTCAGTATAATATATTACGAAAGGATGGATTGTGGCCTGTTGCACGTTCCAATGGTGTGATTGAACTTCATCCTGCAAAACGAAGCTGTAATTTTCAGAAAAGTCACAAATAGCTAAAAATTCACCATCTTGCAAGTTTTGTTTTGTAGTTTTCAAAAAATTGGATTGTTCGGTTTTTACAAAATCATGCGCAATCAAACTTTCTAATTTTGAGCTGACAAATGAAACAAACTCATCGGTTTGATGGAAGGTGACTACTGCGTTCTTTTTATTTATTATTAAGGAACGGTCAACGACGGAGCTAGCCTCGTTATGGCCAGCGTGGCCATGGTGGACTAGTTCCAACAAAGACCATGTTTACAATCACCAACTGTACGTAGTACAGCTAACTGGTATCTGATTACCTGTATCTAATACTTGTTAGCACGTTTTCAGCACAACGCACCAAAAATCATTTGAAGAAATCATTGTTCCTGATAGTGGGATTTTGTAACTTGTTTTTCAAAATACTTTTAAGGCAGAGAATTTCACTCGAATCTTTAAGCTGTCAGTGTCATTTTAACTTAAAATTTTCCAATCTTTCCGAAAAAAATACTTTTGAAACTGGAAAAACACAGAGTACATCCAAAAAGGGCCAAAACTTATTAAGTTATAAAAAAAAACAATATTAAATCAGTAATATCTTCTAAACGGTGCATCTTAGAAAAATGTTACCGAAGTACTTTTTGTTTGCAAATTTGATGTACTTTCATAAAATTAGGGTGACAAACTTTTTTGACTTTTCTTAATAGCTTTTTTGAAAATTGTATTTTTTTTAAAAACAATTTTTTTCATTGTAACTTATTTTTCTCCAGAACAACCTACTGTGCACTAGATAGCATTTTTAGTCAGCTATAACATAAGGATAATAAAAAAATTATTGACATGTCACTTTAAAGGGAAAATTTATATTTTAGTTCAAAACACAAATACCAAACTTTTTTTTTACCGTGCATATTTTCTCCATATAACACCAACAATTGTCTAAAACTTCGTCCAAGACACCAAACCAATCGGACAAACCGTTTCCGAGATACAATTTTTTGAAGATATCATGTGCATTTTTCATAGGCCCTTCTCATAAGTAAGGCTAGATTCAAAATGGCGAACCAAGTATGCAAAACGGCATTTTTCTTCCCCAAAAACTTGTATGCAAGGTTTCATGCAAATCAAAAAATACAAAAAATAAAAACTGGAAAAATTTCCCACTTGTTCGTGGAACCGCTCAGCAGTCACAAACTTATTCTTCAACGTTTAATGGGATAAGCAGAAATCAAATATACTGGCTACTCTATTAAAAACTTCTAGAAGGCCATGAATTCCACAGTGTGCACTATAGTTTGTTCTTCTTCTTTCCTTTATTTAACATCGGTTTCTATTCCGCAATCTAGTGCCAATCACCGACGGACATCGATTGCCATCCATTGACGGCAATCGAATGTGCAGGAAGGCAGCTGCCATACCTGCGTAGAATATCGCACCCATTCAAACACACATGGGCCGGGACCAACGGCTTTACTTCGCTGACGTGACCAGATATTTTGATGCCTCAGAAAAATCCCACCAACCTAGGCAGGGATTCAAATTAAAACCCATTGGGGTGAGAAAACAGTCACGCTTACCAATACACCACCGGCGCCGGCACTTTAGTTGGTACGACGAAAAGGTAATCTTATTAATGAGTTATTTGTCTCTGCCTGAAGAGCTAGATGTGCCAGTAGAGTGAAACTGTCAATACGCGCACAGAGTACATCAGAAACACAGAGAGCACTGGATGTATTTCTTCTGACGCTGAAAGTGTCCAAACTTATCAGCTGACACCGATGTTCATACGGTGGCAGTTCAAAGCGATTGCGCCATGGAAGGTGACGCAGGTCCCGCAAGTCCCAGCGAAAAAACCTGCGTTGAACGCTTTCTACCCATTCGGATCCATTTGGGTAGAAAGGATTCCAAACTGCTGATCCATATTCCAGTACCGATCGAACGAGTGCACAGTATAGTGATTTCAAACAGTACACGTCTTTGAAATCATTGGCTACGCGGAAAATCAGTCCTTGGTTTCTCGAAGCTTTATCCGGTATATAAGAAACGTGTCTACTGAACGTCATTTTGCAATCCAATATCAACCCAAGATCTTTCACAAGGTTCTCTCTACTAATACGAACACCCGACAAAATTATAGTCGTAGATATGCGGACTCTGGCTTCTTGTGAATGTAATTACAGCGCACTTATTCGGGTTTAGCATCATCCTGTTCAAGTCGTACCAGGCGGCGAATAGCCATTGCAAGAAATTCACATCATGTGGCTTGGCTATTTTCCAAAATATTTTGAAATCGTCTGCATATGATAAATGAGGTCCTTCTAGTAAAAATTTGATGTTATTCAGGTACAATAGGAAAATTAACGGGCCCAGACCGATAAAGTGGACACATTATTTTTAATATCGTTCGGAATCACGAGATCAAAGCGTCCTTAACATGGAATTGATTTTTTTTGGTAATGTGACGATATCCTGGTTCTCCGGATAATCTTGATTGACCGTAATAGACGTCATAATATGTAAACATGTCCTGTGTATCCACGAAGTTTTCCCTAACAATCTGATTGAAATTCAATTAATTAAAACTACTTTTAGTTAAAACAAAATACCTAATATTTCACTTCTTTTAGGTGCTTTAAAAAATTTGGTATTTTCAATAGAACAAAAATTAAAACATTTGTAATTCTGTGCTCATTTGAGCTCAATTGATCGTAAGAAAACAAAGTTGTATCTTTATACGATATATTTGCTATTATATCGAACGGAAGTCTAAACTCTCCTAGAAACCCACAGTTTTTGTGTGTATGTCATACTCATATTTTGTTCAAAACTTGCCCAATCCTTGTTTTCATAATAATGGATTAATGAAGTTTCATGCAACCTGTTCTAATCGATCAGGAATACATTTTTTAACATTTGAATGTTTAGTGGAGATTTTGGCTTCACTTTACATCAAGATAGAAATACCTCGATGATAAATGTGATTTGAACTTTGAAATGTAAAAACAGTGAAGTACAGTACCGGACAAAAGTTTATCACCTCGTGATTTTTTAACTCTTCAAAAAAGTTCAATAAGTTGTAACTTTTTTGGCTGGGCATCAACATTTTTTGGAATGGTTTAATGATCGGAGTTTGATTGACTGACTTTGTATGAAGTTTGAGCAGTTTTAGTAAAACGCTTCTTATTTGACGTTCCTTCTTTAAACTGATATTTCTTGAACCGAATCAATTGATTTATTTCTCATTTGTAGTTGAAAGATTGATCTTTGAAACGCTTTAAAATAAACTGAAATCCATTCACAGCGGAAAAAGTTACTTACAGTCCATTTTTGTTCATCAACAACGAAAATGTATTGTAAATTTATAACATCGATTTAAATTTGACCTCCGATTTTTTTAAATCTTCACATATAGTAAAATATAAGTATTTTGACGTAGGACTACGTCTGTGATTTCTATATGGGGGTACACTTTGTGAAAACCGAAAATGGAACATGTAACCAAATTATGAAAGATTTTGATCGTAAATAACTCAGCTGCCCTGGACCAATATCAATAATTTTATCACCAATCGATCAGATATATTTCTACGCATCTATTAAATTTAAGACTTTATCATTTTTCAAAATGTCACTATTGAAAATTGCACGAATGTGAAACTGTCGCTTTGATAATTAAAATTATCACCGATTGCCTGTGAAAAGCGATTTCCCTAACACAGATTTCAAAGTTGAATTCCATCATGTCCATCCTGTTTGGTATCGGTGTTAATTCAATCACCGTGTGGTGAGTGGTGGTGTTCTCCAGTACACAACGAAAGGCTTCCTGCAAGCAGTGAGCTGCAGCCCACATGAGCATCCATAGGAGGAAGAAGTCACACCGCTATTGATCGGAATCAGTAGCTCTTCGTGAGTTGCTGTGGGCCATCTATGCCAAGGAGCCACCCTCATTCCAAACAACATACTGTTCACCAGCCTCATCTGTGTTTAAGGGGTTACGCCTACCTGCAAGACCGAAAAAAAGCGAAAGTTTGGATTTTTTTTTTCTCGAAAACGACGCAACATATTGAAAATCGGTTTTCTGCCGTTTATTGAACACACATCAAATGGTACATTTATCAGTCGATGCTGTAAAAACGAGGTCCTGGTGCCCCGCACGGCTGCTCCCCGTGGACGATGTTCTAAAAAACGCTTTTTGCGGTGCCAACTGCGGTTTGTGATGTAATCATCTGAAATTAAAAAAAAACATGCCAAATCGTTAAGCATGTGTTAAACTAGTCCTTGATCGTTCGGTTTTTTTTTTTAATTTTTTTGACTAAATGGCGGCCTTGCAAAGTTGAAGTGCCGAGTTTTGATCCTTAAAATTTGTCTTTGATCGGCTGTAAAAAATCGAAATTAAATGATAGACGAAATCCGAACGATCGTGGACTGCACAAAATAGTACTGAACAGAAATCAAAACGGATCGGACGAATCGAATGTATACATTTCGAGAAATTTTTGGCACCGGTTTTGAAAATATGATTCCGAGATAATCGCGCTTAAAGTTTCAAGTTGGGTTTACCCTAATAAAAAATAACCATAAACGAACGATAACCCTAATCATTGAACTATTCCACAAATGGTTTGGATGATACCCAGAACACGTCGTTAAGCAAATTAACCATACAATTTTTATTAGGGTAGTCCACTATAAGTGAATATTTTTGTACGTTGCATAACTTTCACAATTTTCATCGGATCAACTTGATCTTTTGAGGAAATATTCTTGACTTTATATACTTTCGATTAGGACAATAAAAAAAAATCGATTTTTTGAAAGTTTGCAGGTAGGCGTAACCCCTTAACACCCTAATAGCTCAGCATTACTCAACCATCACGACAAAACGAACCACCATAAATTTGTAAAAGAGTATTTTTGGACATTTGAAAAGGTTATCAATCGGATGTCAGTTTCTATATCAAGATAGAGCTGGAATTAGGGCAAAACAGCTTTTGTTATGCTCTATCTATGATGTCTATTAAATTTCTATTCCTACACAAAACACAAGCTCCTGCTGCAGTTATCAAATAAGATTTATTATATAAGACCACGTAGTCCTACGTCACCATTGAGTACAACCCCATAAGGCTGTACCTGGTAGTTTTTTTTTTAATATAAATGCAGGTGTATAATAATTAAGTCTGATATTTGATGTTAAGCATCTCCAACTGTGTTAATCGTTAAATTCACGCATAGTGTAATAAAAACTAAAAACATGATTAGTTAAATAACTTGTTTTTAGTTTCGACATACGCAAAACCTCGACAATACTCGACGATATTCAAAATTCTGCTTTGGTCACTCATTTGAGCTAACAGTCATCGTCAAGGCAAACCATGTCAATTGTCAGTGACAATGCTGTCAGTGATAGTGTGCAATTTTTTTTTATTAGCTAAATTTGAAATGAATTTAAATAGCTTGAGCAAAACGATTACATGAAGCCGTTAAAATGAACAAGCATCTTCGTTCTAAACTGCTTGGATAACATTTAAGGTGACTCAGAATGCACGAAATTACACTTTTTGTTTCCAGGTGAATCTTTGTCATTGACGAAAAAATGATTGAGATTTTGACAAAAGTTTTTTTTTCGAGGATCAGGTCTATCAGTGACTATGTGAATAACAATTTTGTCAATATCGCGTGAAAGTCTGTCCAATGACAATGACAAATCTCAGCACTAGTCCCAAAACAGAATTGATTGAGGAAATGAAGCGAGGCTGGAATTTCCTACTCCACGTCCACCATAAACGCCTTGTACACCTGTGTGTGTCGCGGCTGAGCTCCACAGAATGACACAGGGCGGCTCTCATTGCAATTTGCTTCCAATGGGGTAGCAGCTTCTGTACGGAAAGCCATACACACTTTTTCTTCATGTCTTCCGTAGTGCCTGTTTCATAGTAGCCCAGTATTTGTCGATGGGTCTTAGTTCCGGTGCGTTGGGGGGGGGGGGGGGGTTGTCCTTGGGTACGAAAGTGACCCGTTGACTTCGTACCACTCCAGGACAACATTTGAATAGTGGCACGAAGCTAGATCCGGCCAGAAGATCGTAGGGCCCTCGGGTTGCTTAAACAGAGGAAGCAAACGCTTCTGTAGACACTCCTTGAGGTAGATCGCCCCGTTTACAATCCCGATAGTCACGAACGGCGCACTCCGTTTGCCACATGAGCAGATCGCTTGCCAAATCATATATTTCTTGGCAAACCTTGAAAGTTTCTGCTTCCTTACTTCCTCCGGAACATCAAACTTGTGCTGGGCGGTGAAGAACAGTAGCCCCGGAAGCTGCTGGAAGTCCGCCTTGACGTAAGTCTCATTATCCATGATGAGACAATGAAGCTTCGTCAGCATCTAGGTGTACAGTTTTCGGGCCCGTGACTTTCCCACCGTATTTTGCCGTTCGTCAAGATTTAGAGATTCTGCACTTTGTACGTATGCAGTCTCTCCCGGTCCTTGGATCGAAAGACTTGGACAGATTAAACTTTTTGGTCACATCCCTAACCAAAAGATTGGGATTCCACAACGCTTTCACGACACGCTTGTGATCCTGATCACTAATAGAACATCCATTCTGACTGCATTTCTCCTTCCGTTCGATGCTCAGGGTTTCGTAGTAAAGTTTAATCCCACGACTCACTGACGAAAGAAGTAAAAAGCAACTGGTGAATGTTGTCTTCGGTTGTGATCCATCACCGATCTGGTCATTCCCGACAATCACGACACTCATCTGTGCTCGTTTTGAAGCAGTTGCTGCTTTGCTTGCTTATGTTAGTGTGTTGGTGAGTGAGCCCAACAGCTTTCGTTTCATGTTGCCTGCTTTGTTTGTAACTCACACAGTCGCACCTGTCGAGACAAACTTGAAATGCGCAGGCATTGTATTCATTTTCTTCTGTCGTTTCGCTTTTTCTCATGATTGTACTGCAGAAGTCTTCAGTGTTTTCGTTGTGCTTTTCATCATCAGCAGCGAGTGTAACATTTTGCTTGTGGTGATTGTTATTTGCCATGGCTCTGCCTCTCACTGCGTGACAAAACGTTCTGTCAGCGATAGTCGGTTGATGCTTAGACGAGTGTCACGTGAGAATCATGAATTTTGCATCACTGCATCACATTATTTCTGTGATAGTAATATCACCAAATAGGTAACTATGCAAGCATGAGTACAGGTAGCACCATCAGAATGTGAGTATTATTTACAACAATCATAACTAGATGAAACACATGCATATTGAAATAATAGGTTCTATTTATTTTTTATTTTTCAACACTTTATTTGTTCTTGCTTCCAAGGTTGTAGATTCACGAAATGCCTCGCTGTTTGAATGTATTTATTTAAACTTGAAGCATTTACCAGTATCATCTTTGCAGCAAATGCAACGCAGTAGGCCTGGCCGTTTTGATGTTTGTATCATATCACTGATATGCTGACAATGTTGACAAGAAAAATTATTAGACGATATCTAATCTAATCATTTTCCAGGATGCTTTCCCGTACTGGCTGCGTTTGTATTAGATTGCTATATAGATAGATTTGTGTCAAATTTAAAACTTTTATACGGAAAACTAGGAAATGGCCACTTGATCCCAAAATATCAATCCTATACTAAATACGCTTAGATCTAGTGATTCTGAGCAATATAAAAAAAAGTCACATAGTTCTAGGACAATTTTCATTGTGGTCACCTTATCGGTCGTTCCGGATTATCCGGAGAACCAGGATATAGTCACTGTATCTCAAAATATAAATTGTTATGTTAAATACACATATAATATACATATTTTTTATAATGTGGCCACTTTATCGGTCGTTACGGATCCTGCGTTGGACCAGTACTTCCCTGAGGGCGTATATGGTGTCGTTACACATATATACTTACTCCAGTCAAATGTCTTAAATAAAATGTGAAACTATGTCGATAGAAAGTGTTATTTCCTATTTTACAGGGTGCCCGGGTTGATCCCGGTCTTCTATCTTAGCAGGTAAAAGTCTTCGGCCAATGAGACTACCACTAGTCAATTCAGCAGACTGTGAAATGTTTACTAAAACCGTTTTTCTGCTGAGATATTCAATTTTGTCGTGGTTTTGTCAATTTTTGCCCACTGTGCAAAATTTTTCTATTTTATATTTTAGAATGTTGCGTTAGGTACCAAATTTATTTGCTTTTGCATAAAGCTATGAAAGTTAATATACGTAATATCATACTTCTGCTGTAACACTTACCCTAGTTGATAACATTGGTCAATTTAGAGTGAATCAAAAACAAAACTTTCCACATCACTTGAACCCTATAGCGTGTGTGTAATTGACTGAGAGCTAAAAGTTATGTTTCGGAGAAAAATCTTGTTCTTCGGATGTACCTATGTAGGTATCGTGCGAATCCTCGCATGCAATATACGAACTTGTACATCGTGGGTAAAACGGAAAGCTTTTGCAATCAGGTAAAAAAGAGATCAAGTTTTTGTACAAACTAAAACTTGACTCCCCTTGGTAAATACGATAGCATGAACATTAGAAGTACGAATGAAATTTTCATTCAATTAATTATGTATTCTCTGACCGGCAGCTTGCCACTAGCAACAGACACACGAAACGGCGTTAGGGTGGGTGAGCCTGTAGTGGAGGAATTAAGAAAATTTATCTATTATAAAATAAATAAACTATATGCATATCACTTTTATACCTCAATCTATAGCTTTCAAACTCTATTTTGCTAGAAAAATGTTGCATTGTGATTAATTGTAAATAATTGTCGAAAACATTGTCCATTAATGTTCCAGTAGTTATGGTAATTGCTAACCTTGGATCCTATAACAGTTATTGGTTTCTTATGAACTCCGCTATTATGGGAACAAAGAATTAATAATTTGCCATCTTCTTTGGGCTAATTTCATGTTTCAAGTAAACTTTATATTAAGTTTTTTTAGGGGAGTTACTTATGTAAAATAGATGGTTTTCCATAAACCCCATACCACCGCAACTATAGGTACACCAGTATTAATTGAACACCTACCCTACTACCTTATATCTCTGCAGCATGTTCTTCTGTTCTGGGATGATTTTCTCTTATAAATGAACCAGAGCGACCACTGAAAGCAGACAGCAGGCGCGATTTGTTGCGGTGCGGTGGTGTTGATGTTCTTCAAACCGGAACAAAGGAGCTGCAGGTGTAGAAGGACAAACTTGCGATGGGGTTCATTTGAGCGAAATAAATAAACCCCAAACCAAACAGTAACAGGTTGCGGAAAATTATGGGTATACTTAATTGAATATTTACGACATGTTAAGCGAGTAAGTGGAAACGTGCCGAAGCAGGTTTTAAGCAGGCATAAAAAATAGGTGCTACATGATGATACAATCGAATCCACAAAGAAAGAAATGGAAATTTACAGGTTTGGTGATTGTTTCTTACTTGTCTCCTTTGGTTAGAAACGGAAATGAAGTTCAAAAATAATAGGGTTTAGATTTAATTTCTGTCCTTAAGCATAACTCACGCATTACATTTTTTTAGAACGGATTTGTATAAAACGGTTAAGGATGACTTTTAATTCATTTACCTTTACATGTGAGTCATTTGATTTGATAAAGAGAAATAAATTGTTATAATTTTATTTAAAATATAGCACTGACACTTTATTCCAAATGTGTCCTGAGGATAAAGGTAGGAAAGATGGACTCGCTAAAAGTGCTTTATTTCAAGGAACCGGAAATAAGATTACTCACACCTTATGGGGTTTTTCACTAATTAGGATTGTGGTGGATTATTTCAATTGTTTAACGTGCATCGTAGTTGCTACTCCGTGATTGATCAAACTCAGTGAAATTTGCTCAAACAACTAAATGAATCACTGAAAATAACATTCCGTCTATACACTGAAAATGTATTTTCGTTATTTCTCTGAAAACCGTTTCGTAAAAATCAATATCGTACATACAACACATCTATCATAAATGGTACGAAACATTCGTTTTCCCGGTCATCTGGCGCAATGTCAATATTACGCCTTATTCGTATAATATATAAACTCATCTTCGTACAATCAAACCAACAACTGCGCTTATTGTCTCCTAAAGTTCTGATTGTGTGTTGGAGATGGGATACTGGTTTGACCAATACATGCAAGCTACCATCATAAATCAAAATACTGTTCACGGTTGTTTTATGTCAAAGAAAAAAAATACATGCAAGCAGCAGAAAAAGCAAACGAAATCGAATTACCGCTCCATGAGTACTTGTTATTTGCCTTTAGCCTTTCCCTGTCTCGTAGCACAGATAGAGTGATGGATAAGGTACAGATCTGGCTATAGCAAGGTTCATGATTCGAGTCCGGTCTGAAGCCTCCTTTTATATTTTTGTCATGTTTATCGCTTACAATAATGAAGTTATTTTTACCCATCCTCACTAACACACTCCACATTTTTCGGTCTCCACAACCAACACTTGTGGCCCGCTGGTTGGGTGTAGCGATAGCGAGTGTGGCAGTTCTAACGAAACTAGCTTCATACAATGTACAAATCCATTTCGTTGCAGAAAACAACGAATAAATTCGTAGAACAAACGAGCGATTTCGTTGTATAAACGGAATTTTATTTTCAGTGTACAACGAATCGCTTGTTTGTTCTACGCATCCATTCGTTTTTTTCTGCAACGAAATATATATGTACTTTTAATGTTAAAAATGCCAGAATAAGAATTGATTAGAAGCATTCGTTTACTCAAAAAATGATATGCATACCAAAAAATAAAACAAAGAACAACGAAATTTTCGTTACCAAAATAATAGTGTTTCTGGTTATCATTACATGTACGAAGGCATTTGGTACAATCACGATATAAATTTTTTATTTCACATATGAATTAAATCAACAATTGTAGTCCTCCTCAATAATTGATGAGGAAAAAATAAATCTACTATTATACAAAAGTGTTCAGAGGAATCAGTTCCACCTGAAGAGAAGGCTGCCGCGATAGGTCAACATTTCATCAGGTCCCACAATCTCGGACAAAACATCACCAGCCATCAGGAAGCTGAGGTTGCTGAACATGTAACCAATCTTCACCAATCTCACTTCTAACATCTTTCCCGAGGAATCCGAGATCACGACTGACGAACTGTTGGCTTATATCAAAACTTCCAAAAAACATGAAGGCCCCAGGTTTCGACAACATCCTGAATCTGTAGCTCAAGCACTTGAGTTCCAGATTCCACCACCATCTGGCACTGATTTTCAATCAGTGCCTTAGACTTGGCTACTTCCTCTCGTGCTGGAAGTTAGCTAAAGTCATCCGCATTCGGAAACCTAGGAAGGATCCTTCCTCTCCTTCAAGTTACCGCCCCATCAGCCTTCTCTTAGGGTTACCCAAGCTGTTCGAAAGGGCAGTTTACAGCCGGCTTTAACATAATGCCTGTGTTGAAATGTTTTTCGTAGTGATCGGGTTTAAGTAAAATATGTGGCATAAAATAAATCTTTGTTTTTAAAACAAATCAGCAAAATTTTAATGAATTTTGTTCATTGTAGGGTTTAGATATAATTGGCCTAGTTAGCACAACCCGCTCTTTACCTCTCATTTTCGAACGGATTTTTATACAAATTCGAATCTTTCTACGGCGAGGCTCGGTAGCTCAGAGGATACCGTTTCTGTTTACTGATCAGAAGGTCGGGAGTCAAATCCCGACCCATCTCCTTTCTTGCAATGTTTCACTTTGCCTTATTCTATCCCCACTACATTTTAATGAAAACGAATTCTGCTTTAACCGATCGCATCACTTACTACCACAGTGAATCCTGATCTAAAAATAACCCACCTCACTAACACAACTATCCTTCCCGTGAAACCCGTGGCGATGCAGAGGTGTATTCGGTCTCTAATAACAACGGACGTCGAACTAATCATCCTTTCCTCCCCAAAAGACCATGAGGACGTGGCCAGCGCTGTGATTAATCTATAAATAGATTGAATTAGTGTGCTTTTACATTGAAGATGGATAGCTAATCCAATGCGCCATCTACATGGTTTTCTGTACGAGTGCATTAGTTCTGATCAATGACGGAGGAGCAACTACGAAATACAAGATCTTTTCTAAAAAAAATCGAATGTTTCTACTACAGATGACTTTTAAATTTATTCACCAATTTCGATATAGATTTAAATTTCGTACAAATACATAGGAACGTCATTGGATTATCTATATTATACGGATGAAAGCAAACATTGAGTGGAAAAATGGATTAGCTTGAAGTTCTTCTTTTGATTTTGAGAACCTATTCATACTTTAAGCTCTTACTTAAACATTGTACCAAACGTATAATTAAATCATTAACGCCGAAATTATAGAAATATTTGATGTCTTCAAATCTCACAAATAATCAGCCAAATATACCCAAAACTAAAGGGTGTCCACGATGAAATTGCCACACACAAAATTGATTCGCAAAATTCGAGTTTTCATCCGATTGCCATCAAATTTTCAGGGATTGAGAAATAACTATTAAACTTCATTTTACCATTTTACTCGTATTTTATTAACAGTCCATACGCAAATGCCCGCACCTTGGCCTTAACCCCGGCCATAAGATTCTGCACAACCTGTGAATCAACCGTTTTTTGCATGTAAACCCATACTTTCTTCAGTTCCTCGACTGTCTTCACTACCTTAGGTCGTTTAAGAAGGTGCTGCTTCATAATCGCCCAGTACTTCTCGATGGGGCGGAGCTCCGGAGTGTTGGGAGGGTTGAACATTTTCGGCACGAAATTGACCTGATTGTCCGCATACCACTTCAGCACGTCCTTGGAGTAGTGGCATGAGGCCAAATCCGGCCAGAAGATTGTTGGGACGTTGTGGGCCTTCAGGAGGGGAAGCAGCCGCTTCTGGAGGCACTCTTTTATGTACACCTGTCCGTTCATCGTGTCCTGGGTCACGAAAGGTGCACTCCGCTTCCCGCACGTGCAGATGGCTTGCCAAACCAGGAATTTCTTCGCAAATTTGGACATCTTCTGAGTGCGGACATGCTCCGGAACGCTGAACTTATCCTTGGCCGTGAAAAACAGGTTACCGGGGATCTGTTTGAAGTCGGCCTTCACATATGTTTCGTCGTCCATGATGCAGCATTCAACGTTCGTCAGCATGTTGAGGTACAACTTCCTGGCACGGGTTTTGGCGGACTTGTTCTGCTTCTCGTCGCGATTAGGGGCCTTTTGTACCTTGAACGTTCGAAGCCCAGCCTTAGTTTTGGCCTTCTGGACAAAACTTCGGCTTAGGTGCAGCTTCTTAGCCACATCCCTAACGGAGGCGTTCGGATTTCGGTTGAAGGCCCCAACTTCGCGGTTGTGATTTTTGGTGTTGTACGGAATACTTTTTCCTTCACTTCTGGGCTTCCGATCGGTGGTCAACCGTTCCTCGAACCGCTTAATCACTCGCGACACCGTGGAATTCGCGATTCCCAACGTTTTAGCGATGGAACGATGCGAGAGATCCTTGTTCTCGTGATGAATGCGCAAGATTTTATCACGCACGAGCTGTTCTTTCGACTCCATTTCCGCGAGTTTTGATCACAGGACTTTAAAACTGGATGTAAATAATGCACTTTGAACTAAATCCACCCAAATTTTCATTAAATTCTACCCAACGGTTAAAAAGTTAGAGCAATTTCATAGTGTGGCAATTTCATCGTGGACACCCTTTACACCCACAAATCTCGAACATCATATGATGTGCGATTTCCCAATACACTCCATAAGGATAGTATCATTTAGAACGAACTCACCTTATCAATCCATGATCGACGGCCAATGCAAAGTGGTCCTTGATGGGAATTTTGCAGAAAAGAAGTCCTAGAACTTCTGTTGGGTGAAGTTGATGTGCTTTAAAGTCCCTTCTATTGGTGGTTGTGAACATTAAGGTGATCTTCAAATTAATTAAGATTCAAAAACTAACTTTCTTATTTTTCAAAATAAAGACAACAAAGTTCTGCCTGAGCAAGCAGCAGTGTTCAAAATATTTTATCTGTAACGTTCTCATTTTAGAGATATTTTTTGACTTAGGATTACGTCTTTCAGCAACATATTGGGGGTGCAATTTAAAAAAAAACCAAAATCGACCTCGTTACGAAAAGTGGTCAGGTTCTGACCACTTATAACTCTGTCAATAGCAGATGGATTTTAATTCAAAGCAAGCCAAACGAGTGAAAAAAAATTCAGCGAATCGGCTAAAAGCAATACTTTATCAATTTTCAATAGGTCACTATTGAAAATTACACAAATGTCCAAATGTTGCAATGGTGATCAAAATTATCACCGATTGCCTGCAAACACAGATTTAAAAATCGAATTCCATCCGGTCTCGCCGAACGGTGCTTATTCAATCACCGTGTGTGGTGGTGTCCGGTTGGTCGTCATCAGTAGCAGTATCTACAGTACTTTCGGTGCGTGGCGTTGAACATTGTTCTCCAGTACACAATGAAAGGTTGCCCGCAAGCAGCGAGCTGCTCCCACATGAGCGTCTATTCACCTAAGAATAGCCCCGTGCGGTTTTTCGTTGCTTTTCCATTACTAATTCTGGAAATATCATGTACCAGAATGTTAGTTCAACCACTGAACTAGAAATGCTGATTGTTGAATTCACTAATTGACAATCGGAAAGCTATGAAAAACAGCGCTGGGCCATTTTACCTCAGGGGTGCGTTTTGAACCATCCTACCATAACTTTTAACATGAAGGCTGAAACGGGGCGATGTGCGGTTTCTATAGGTGAAGAGCATGCAAACAAGTCGACTCTTTCGTTCTCCCAGTTTCGAATGCTCCAACAGACGTGACATAACGTCTGTTGCTGTATTAGAACGCGATGAGAATGAAAGAGTCGACTAGTTTC
Source organism: Ochlerotatus camptorhynchus (assembly GCF_037179485.1). Taxonomy (NCBI): domain Eukaryota; kingdom Metazoa; phylum Arthropoda; class Insecta; order Diptera; family Culicidae; genus Ochlerotatus; species Ochlerotatus camptorhynchus. The sequence goes on along the minus strand of NW_027040629.1, from coordinate 312,959 downwards.
CTTGCACCTCACTTGTAAATAGCGGACATCTGGCTCGGTAGTTCATGTGATAGTTCTTTCAACACGGTGAACTGTTCCTTTCTTTTTCACTCCACCGAAAGGACTAATACCGTCAACTCGAATACATGCGTCTTTCCTAATTCACAGACTGAAAATGTAAAAAAAAATCATGATCATTATGGCAATGATCATGATCTAATCACGGTTGTTCATCAGTTGTTCATAATCGGAACAACTTCTTGTACTCAGCTGTACGCATTAAGATCTATAGTTTGTAGCGTGTACTCACAACAACCCTTGGTAACTCACTGTTTAAAATGCTTAATGCGTATTAGTATTAAGAGTCAGATTGCATCGCTAGCTTATGATGATGCCAATAAATCTTATAGCAGGTGTGTACGTATTCATTGATCGCTAGAAGGGATTTTTTGACATCACTGCGCCAGCCTCATCTGTGTTGAACAGCCCAATAGCTCAGCATAACTCAGCCATCTCGACAAACTAGCGGCGCCGGTGGTGTAGTATTAAGCGTGATTGCCTCTCACCCCAGCAGGCCTGGGTTCAATCCCAGTCGGCGCCGCCGGGATGCTCTGAGGCATAACATCTCTGAACACGCCTTCCTTCGGAAGGGAAGTAAAGCCGTTGGTCCCCGGTTCATGAGTTGATGGGTGGATAGGTAGGGTCCAGGTGTGGGAGCTGCCTCCCTGGCGTCGGTAGCATTGGTGCTCAGCACGGAAAACAAGATCGATAGAAAACAAATCAAAGGAAAAAAAAAATCTCGACAAACTCATCTTTTCAGAACCATGATAAATTTGTTAAAGAGTATTTTCTGAACATTCGTCAAGGTCATCAATCGAATGTCAGTTCCCATAAGTTTTGGGGTGCAATTTCAAAAACCAAAGTCGGTCGAGGCATGAAAATGGTCGGATTTTTATGTAGGATTTTAATTCTTTATACGATGTTCTCACACGCCAAGTTGGCAAAATTGATGGCTGTGGCCAAATCGACCGTGACAAACGTTTTAAAAGTGTTCGTGGAGCGTTTGTCGACCGCCAGAAAGCCTGGAAGCGGCTGCAATCGTAATCCGGACGTGGCAGCGACAATGAAGAAGGTGGCGGTGAAATATAAGCGGAATCCTAACCTCTCCATCCCACGTGGTTGAAATCGTCGTTTTTGCGCGCTTAATTAATAACATCTTTATTCTGATATTTAGGGCTATGGTGTCTTCTGAGAAGTTTATCAATAAATGTATGCGCTTCTTTTGGGCTTTTCAGCACAAGGATTGATCCCCCTTAAAGTGAGATAGAAAATTTATTTTTTCAATTTTACAATATACAGGGTTGGTGTCTTCACAAAAGTTCGAGAAATCGTTCTTTTGAATAACTTTGTCGAAGACACCTAAACCGTAACTTGCTCACTTTTGGAGATATGTTACGTTATTTGTCGACAACCCCTTAAAAGTGGTTTTTTAATCATAACTTTTTTATTATAACTTTTTCGACTTTGAGATGTTCTAAAAAGTTATAGACAACGCTAAAATACAAAACTTTGTCCAGCATAGCAACCCTGTAGTTTTTCAAATTAAAAAGTTATTATTTTTTTTTGTTTTTTTGGCCATTTTTTATGTACTTGTAACTCAATGTGGTGCAAAATGGTGCAAGTTATCAACCATGCATGTGAAACTACAAGTAATTTACTTTAAGATGATGGCAAAACTCTTAGACTGTAAGCGACTGTAAGATATGTTTAGTGTAAAAGCAATTAATCATATTATAGTCATTCTCAACCACGTACCCAGTGTTACTTCATTTTTTTTTAATATGTGTAAGTGAGATCATGCCTACATGTATAATATTGATATGGTTGTCGTGGTGACAGTGTTCGTTTGTTTATCTAGTGGTTCAGTTTTCAAGCTTGAGTATTTGACTACACACAAATGGCTTCCACAGGTACGTTTTTTTTAACTTTACTGCATTTTTTGTGAAAGTTATGTGTTGAAACATTTTTGAATAAATTTTTATTCCTTTAGTTGAAATAGAAAAACGACATCTGTTTTCAATATGGAAAGCAGCAGGAAGATATTTACCAACCAAAAATCACAGCGTGTTCAAAGAGGTGCTCAAATATTATTTGATTGATTCCGACATTATGCCGGAAGTTGCTGTGGAGGTTGCAAAGTACACAAAAGTTACTTGTGATGCTTTTCAAAAACTGTGGCTTAAATATAACCGTTCAGCATGCAAGGTGTTGCATAACCATGTTGAATTTTTTGATAAACCGTTTAAGCTTCCTGCAAGTATCCTGAACATGCTTCCTTCATCATCAACAAGTGCCCAAATCGGTCGTAAACCAATTCCTTTCGACAAATGCAGTGAATCAACAAAGAGAAGAAAAACAGCGGCCATTCGTGAAAATCATCCAGTGGAAGAACTTGTGTTTGCAACGCAAATAAAGCTTCGCGAATCAGGACAAAAACATGCTGCTGACATTCTTAAAGAGGCTACGCAGACAAGTCCATCGCGGGCAAGAAGGATTGCTAAAGCATGGGAAAAATCATCAAATCATCCATTGTATGAGTACAGTGATGCTAAAGCTTTGGCATTATTAATAGATGCAAAGTTATCTAAGGCACAGTACATCAAAATTCAATCGGGAGCGAAAGATCTAAACGCAAATATATATCCACCATATCATCGCATCCTAGAAGCCAAAAAAAGCTGCTATCCCGATGAGGACTATATAGCAGTCAGCGACACGTGTGTGGAAGTCAAATTGCAACAATTGTTGGACCATACTTCGGAACGAATCATTGATGCTAATGAGGAAAATTTGGACAACTATTCAGATGAGGAGCTTCTAGACATCAAATTGACGGTTAAGTGGGGGATGGATGGCAGCTCTGGAAATCCGGAGTACAACCAAAGATTTGAAAATGACGATGGTTCAAAAAGTGAAGCGAACATATTCATCACCTCACTAGTTCCAATGGTTGCGGAAACAAATGGGAAGTATTTTTTTTGTAATCCTCGGCCATCATCGACTCGGTTATGCCGGCCGATAAGAATACAAATGATTTCTGAAACTACTGAACTTGCTGTTCTAGAGAAAAACTATATTGAACAACAAATTGAGAAGCTATCGCCAACTAAAATCACGAAATACGGACGTGACATGCGTATTCAGTATTGCATGTTACTAACTATGGTAGACGGGAAGATATGTTCTGCGCTAACAGGCACAAAATCGTCACAAAGGTGTTTTATTTGCTTAGCGAAACCGACCGATATGAACGACATTGATAGAGTTCGACAACTAAAAGAAGCTGAGTCAGCATTCCAGTACGGATTATCACCACTGCACGCGTGGATAAGATTTTTTGAATATTTTATCCATGTTGCATATAAACTTGAAACGAAGAAATGGCAGGCACGGGGCGAAGATAAGCAGAAAATGCTAGAACGTAAAAAGAAAATTCAGAAGCAATTGAAGGTGGAAATGGGGATGAATGTAGATCAACCACGACCTGGAGGATCCGGAACATCCAATAACGGAAACCTTGCTCGTAAATTTTTTGCAAATGCTGAAAAGGTAGCGGAGATCACTGGACTCGATCATATAGCCATCCAGCGCTGTGGTTCTATTCTTCAATCCATAGGATCAGGTTATGAAATCGATACAGTAACGTTTGACAAATATTGCATTGAGACAGCCCGCTTATTAGTCACCTTATACCCGTGGTATTATTTACCAGTAAGCGTTCATAAAGTCCTTGTTCATGGGTCTTCCATAATCAACCATTTTATGGTCCCGATTGGCCAACTTTCTGAGGAAGCGCAGGAAGCGAGAAATAAAGATTGGAAAAGGTAGGTAAATACAAACATTTTATGTATGTGCATTTTATTACCAATGTTTATCCGACAAACAGGTACCGTGAATTCAACACTCGAAAAGTTTCGAGACAAGCCACGAATCGAGATCTCATCAATATGCTTCTTGTGTCATCTGATCCTTTGATCACAAGCATTCGTGGATGGCCAAAAAAATTGGAAAAATAGTTTTCAGAGGACGCAAAAAGTCTTCTGAAGAATTTTCATCATGACAGCAAGAATGACAACGAGGATGATAACGAGAATGACAGCGAGAATGACAGCGAGAATGAATGAAATAGATAGGTTGTGAAATATTTGAATCCAGGAGTTTTTGATTATCAACAGAATCCCTAATAAAGATAAATAATAATAATATCAACAGAATAGAAGAAAACGAAAAATTATGAAATGTGCGTACGTATTTTTTACTAAAAATGATTGAATGCACTTACACTAAACATATCTTACAGTCGCTTACAGTCTAAGAGTTTTGCCATCATCTTAAAGTAAATTACTTGTAGTTTCACATGCATGGTTGATAACTTGCACCATTTTGCACCACATTGAGTTACAAGTACATAAAAAATGGCCAAAAAAACAAAAAAAAATAATAACTTTTTAATTTGAAAAACTACAGGGTTGCTATGCTGGACAAAGTTTTGTATTTTAGCGTTGTCTATAACTTTTTAGAACATCTCAAAGTCGAAAAAGTTATAATAAAAAAGTTATGATTAAAAAACCACTTTTAAGGGGTTGTCGACAAATAACGTAACATATCTCCAAAAGTGAGCAAGTTACGGTTTAGGTGTCTTCGACAAGGTTATTCAAAAGAATGATTTCTCGAACTTTTGTGAAGACACCAACCCTGTATATTGTAAAATTGAAAAAATAAATTTTCTATCTCACTTTAAGGGGGATTAATCCTTGTGCTGAAAAGCCCAAAAGAAGCGCATACATTTATTGATAAACTTCTCAGAAGACACCATAGCCCTAAATATCAGAATAAAGATGTTATTAATTAAGCGCGCAAAAACGACGATTTCAACCACTGTGCATCCGGGACGTCGCTGGCAAGCTCAATGTCTCCCATACTACTGTGCAGAGGGTCAAGAAACGAACCGGGTTGTCGACGCTTAAGAAGGTGAAGATTACAAACAAAACACGTCGGCAAAGCAGCTGTAAACGAATCTGGTCACAAAGTTCGACTGTGTCGTTATACCACATCAGCAAAAGGGAAGGTGGCTGAAATTTTCATAACCATCAAACTATCCAAGTTCCCGAAAAAATATCTCGTCTGGCAGGACATATGCACGTGTGGTCTAAAAAACGGCATTTTCATTACAACTGGAACTATCAATCAAGAGTCCTACGTCCAGGAGTGCCTGGAAAAGCGGGTGCTACAATTCCTAAAGCAACATAATAGACCTGTGCTGTTCTGGCCGGACTTGACGAGCTGCAACTATGGGAAAAAAGGCAATGGAGTGGTACGATGCGAACAACGTGGTTGTGGTACCCAAAGACCACAACCCTCCCAAAAGCCCAGAACTCCACCCTATCGAACGGTATTGGGCCTTGGTCAAACGGAATCTCAAAAAACTAATAAATCCATTGAAAACGAGCAGCAGTTTAAATCTAACTGGCGTTCGGCGGCGAATAAGGTCGATGAGACCACTGTGCAAAATTTCATGGAACGGGTTAAGCGGAAGGCACGGCAGTTCGGATTTGGCAAACCAAAAGACTAAACGAACATTTTTTCCTTTAAATATATGAATTGAACTACCAAAAGAAAGATAAGATTTTTTTTAAGGCTTTTTTAAAGAGATTTTTAGCCTTAGGCTAGTTCATCTCTAAGAAAGATAAGAAGATTTTTGTGATATGAATTTTGACTGAAAGAAACGATTTTTTTGTCGACCGATTTCCAGTCTTTATCAAGGTTGCCCTCACGAACCCTCGATTCACTGAAGAAGGAGAAAAAAGCCGCACCGCTACTGATTGGGTTTTGTTGTTCGTCGTGAACCACTCTGGGCCATCTATGCCAATCGATTTACCCTCGTTCCAATCAACATACAGCTCGCAAGCCTCACCCTAATAGCTCAGCATTACTAAACCATCACGATTTAGTATTTTCTATATTTTCGTTTTTTTTTATTATCTATGGAGTAAACCTAAAATTTCATAAGTTTTTTTGCACAAAAATGCGTACTTTTGTCATAAGAAAACGAGACGTTTAGCTTTTGAAAAAATGACTTCTCTCGATGATTTTTAGTTCGATATAACGTAACTGTCACTTTTGACTTCCATCGCTGATTTTTCGTAAACGATCATTCAAACAAGCAAGTTAATAATACCATCGAACAGATGAGATAATCCCACATCTATTGGTAATATTAATTTGTATGATTCAATTGTTATTAGCGAGATATTGACGATGGAAGTCAAAAGTGACAGTTACGTTATATCAACAATCAATACGAAACTAACGATTTTAAATTGGCTCACCACTTTAGTAGCCTATTGATCCCAAGCAAACGATTAACGTACCCTATTCTAGTTGAAATTCTATTACTACACTATGTTTGTTTTGATTCGCTATGAAAGTTTGACAGATAACATCAGGGGTGTGTGGATTCATGCAGAACATGCAGGGGTGAGTGAAATAGCTTGGGACTGCTTGGGACCGTTGTTCTGGTACTGAGTGAGCCAAAAATAATAATGATTTTCTTCGGGACCCAGTGGTCTTAGAGTTACCTCTATGGTTATATCGAGGTATACCTGTAGTTCAAAGCAAACCTACACGGAACCGAAAAATTACCCAAAATTAAGTTCTTTTCACTCATCTCCCATGCCCGTTCAATAAGCCAATTTTCAGTAAACCACTTATAGTAGTTTACATTTCACTACGGCAAACATAATTTCTTACTCGTGAGTATTTTCTACCCAAAATCAAGTTCAATTGACTCAAATTTGAGAATATCTCATATACTCACTAGTAGCTTATTGAACGATATTCATGAGAAAGTCGAATCACTCGTTCCGTTTTTGATAACAACAAAAATTGAGAGTGGTATGCAAAACTCAAAATTACCCAAAATTAAGTTAAAAGAACTTAAATTTACGGAGATGAACCAGCGTCTGGCTGAAAATCTCCTTAATAAAGACAACCAACCAACCAACCAACTTAAATTTAGAGTATTTTGTTTCTCTGTGTATACCAACGGGTATAGGGGAAGACTTCCAAACTCTATCTTGAATTGTTTGTATTCTGTGTAACCACAGAGAACAGACGTCCAACTCAAGTCAGAAACATGTGTAAACTTATATTTTAGTAACTGGTAACATGGCCGTTACGTGGCGCTGGCAACTTTTGATTTGCTCTAAAAATTTGCCACTAAGGCTTATTTGGCGCTAGAGTCGATCAATTTTCTGTTGAAAATTACCACTGGTTGCTAACGACACTAAGTGTCACGGGTAGTTTTAGCAACGCTAATGACAAATTTGTCAAAAAGGGTGTATGTTGGGCACTCGACGTGGACGTTGCTTGAGTGCAATGTAAATCTTCACATATGTTTCGATCGAGCCTCAACGTCTATTCGCTGTGGTGTAACCATTACTCCGGCGTAGTGATTAACATCCATACCTCTCACGCCAAATTCACGAGTTCCATTCGCATCCTGGATAAGTCACGAATGACCCAAAAAGTGTTCATAATATATATAAAAATAATAATTAAAAACGAAACTGTCTGGTGCTGTAGAGTAATTGATTCATTCAAATCACGGACACGAAAAATTCTGCTAGTAACTATTAAAATCGATATATGTACTTACAAATTACATTTTCTTTCCAGCACATTTAAAATAACGAATTAGCAAGGCGATCATTTTCCTCATGGTAGACTCAACTCTCGAATGTGCATTGCCAACCAACTGCATTTGCATCAGCAAGAGTAAATCAGGTTGAGTGGAATGTATCGGTTATTTTTTGCTCGGTTTCCAATCTCAAATAGCGCACGGCCGTTGAATCTAACTCATATTTTAGTTCCGTTCACTCAAATTCCCAAAATCGTAGGTCACTCACAGAATGAGTAAAATTTTCCTCGAATTTTCAGGAAAAACTTCTCGAATATGAGAAAAATCGAGAGATCTTTCACTAATTTTTAGTCGATATTCTTCATATTCGAGCAGATTTTTTAGGAAAAGCGAAGACATTTTTTTCGATTTTGAGTGATGAACCACTCAAATTTGAGTCGATCTCATCGGTCGTGCAACCGCTCTAGTTGCTGGCAAACATTAGATCGTTGCTCGATGATTGCATGAGCTTATGTGGATTATGGCGTAGTTGTTGACGTTGGTGCAAATATACCAATATTTCATCTTTGAATAATCATAATAGTCCAGCATGGCTGTTTCAGTAAGGCGGCTACATAGCCATGCATCTGATTTATCCCTAGTACAATTCGCTGTCTTCGTCCCTTCCCGCCGTCACATTGTAGATGTCTATATAAAAACGCTATGCCGCTCTATCATGGCGTGCACAATATTTGTCTTCCGGCCAGTCGTGGTCGTATATATGGTCTTATAACTTACATAAAAGATGTCTTTTTGCTTCTCTTTCCCCATTTCGCAGCCTTACGATAGCCGACAGCTGATGGTGACCGTGTTTGTTTGCTTATGGGGTGCGAGATTGTCGGGATATCTGCTCTATCGAATTGTGAAAATTGGACGCGACAAACAGTTTGAGGACAACCGAAGAAATGTTATACGGTTCGCTGTGTTCTGGACGTTTCAGGTAAGTAATTAAAGGTCTGCCTAATGAAATTTGGGGTTTCAATTATTTCCATTCTAATATGGAAATTGAAATATATAAATTAGCTGAACATAATTGAAGAGCTGCAGAAGATAACTACATTATATCGCACAATTGCTGAACCCCAACCAATTTGTAATTAATTAAGAGTCTAAGAAAATTTTGTACCTGAATGATGTCTACAGCATGATTTGTTTGAGCAATTACAGGTTAAATACCAAACTAAGAAGGAATTTCAGAATTCGACTGTCTCCGAATATATCTACATTTTTAACCTGATGCGAAAGTTAAAATGGTCAAATTACAGCAGAAATTTTAATAATTTCCCTTAGTGAACAGCAGGATTGCTTCCCTTTACTTCACTATAAAAATGTTTTTCATTAGATCCCGGGTAGAGGGGAATAGCAAAATCAGAGCAAAATAATATAAAATTTGAACTTATTCTGCAATCAATGCATAGTTCGCTATTTATATGATGTTTTGGTATCATGAATTAAAGAGCAAATTATGATCCGATAGCAGAATAAACTATTATTATGATAAATTCAAACAACATACCAATAGCTCGATGATATATAATAGCAAAATGTGATATTAATTTGCTATGATTTTTGTTATTCTTAAGATATGACAACAACTGACTTTGCTATTACTCAGATTTTCTGATATTATTTTTGATATTTTATATCAATCAAATTAATAGCAATTTCTCATGTTCTGTTCCCCAAATTTTAACACTCCGTACACGATGCCTCCGGTTAAATGTGGGAAAATGGCAATGTTTGAAAAATCAGTGCTCAGCCATAGATAGATAGATTTTAAATCAATTGATACTGAATAAATTTTTAATGCATAAGGTTTTGAATGGCACCAATAGATTTAAAAGTAGTCAATAAATGGCTGAGCTATGATTCTTCAAATATTGCAAGTTTGCCGTTACACATTTTACCGGAAGCATCGTGTTCGGAGTGTTAATAAGGTACACCAGAACACCATATACAGCCAAATATTTGTAATTTCCAATTAAATCTACTACTGATAAGCGTATTTTGTCTACAATGTGCAGACTTCTCGCGTAACATTTGAAAAGGGCCTATTATGTTTTGTAAACCAAACTTTATAAGCCCTTTTCGGGCGAACCGACGTACGCTCACGCAAACCAACAACATTATCGGGTACATTGGCTTAGCAAGAAAATTTATCTGGAGAGGGCCTAGGGGGGCCTCACGAAGATGCTATTCAATCAAATTGCGTCAAGGCAACTTGTTTTTGGGTACATTTCTTTTGTGACCAATAATATGACATTGAGGCTTACTATTATTTTAATGGTGAATCAATAAATTTGATTATATGTATTTATTTCATAACAACGATTGGGACCTTGATTGGGGGAGCCTTAACAGCTTACTGATTTCGAACAAGCAATGATCGTTTGTTCAGGCTTATTGTATTGACATCACATAGCGTCTGGATCTCATAAATTTAAGCATCTCAAACTTAAGAAAATTCTCAGAGATACCCTTATATAATTTATATGGTTATTTTGCTTAACAACGTGTTCAGGGTATCATCGAAACCATTTGTGGAATAGTTCTATCATGTGGGTTATCGTTGGGGTGTGGTAATTTTATTAGGGTAATCTATGAATTTTGCAACTAGTTTTTTTTTTCTTTTTTGAATATTTCATTATGAGTTAAATCTCTAACATAGGAACCAAAACTAAATGCTACGAGTTTGAATTTTATATTTTTCTAAAATTCTGGCTGCATGTTTCAATGGTAAAGTGTACACAGAATAAATTTCTACGAAGTTCCCTGAATTTATTCCAAATTTCATATTTTTTCATCTCTCTTAATTCTACGACGATCACTGAACATCTTTGAACTGCTGGAGAGACACCTAAGACATCTACAAAGGTTCTTGAACATTCAGAAAGTTCCTTGGAATTTAACAAAGTTCCCAAAACCTCCAAGAAGTTCATTGATCTTTTTTAAGTAAGATTTCTGGCAGTTGCAACGAAGTCTTCTAAGCTCAAGCGAGAATTCCTGAAGTTCTTAGAAGTTTATTGAACTATTTTGAGATCTTCTACAAAATTCCCTGAACTTTTTCAAAATTCCTTACACTTATATAATGTTTAACGCAGCTCCTCAAAATTCTACGAAATTCACAAATTCTATAAAGTTTGACGCACTTCTACGTTTCGCGATTATTTTCTGCGAAGTTCCACGAACGAAATTTCTTGAATTTGTACGTAATTCCACAACTATTCCAAGTCCATGAGACTTCAAAAAAGCTCCCTGAAATTATATAGAGGTTCCCAATCAATGGCTTAATGAGCTTCCCTAAAATAAAATAATGTTCCCTTAACTTCTACGAATTTTCCACTTCTACGCAGTTTTCAGAACTTTTCCAAGTTCCTTTTTTCTACGATTTTTTTCTGAAGATCCATGAAGTTCCAAGAATTTCAACTAAGTTTCCTTAGATAATACGATGTTGCCTGAACTTCTTAAAAGTTCCAAGAATTTAAAGAAAAATCCCTGGGCTCATGGCCAATTTGTAGAGCCTGAAGACGTCTTATTATGCTATCGTTTAAATATCGATATCATATAATTTCTCAAAATTGTTTCTTCTAATCCAGAACATAAGAAGTGTAGTTAACATGTAGGACTTTAAAATAAATCTTTGTTTGTGGTACAATTTTTTTAATCGCTGTTAAATAGTAACTTGACAAGCGTGACAAAATACCGGTGAGTCAAAAAAAAAAAATACCAAAAATTCGGAAGGGGTGGAGGGCTAGATAATTGTGGAGGCGGCCTGGCCCTCTTGGAATCCCCATTAGTGACACCAATGATCAGGTAGGGAAAATTCTCGCCTACCCGATGGTGTTGTTGTCCTTTTAACGTAGACTACGTCTTACGGGAAGGTACTGGGGGTAAATCGAAAATCTTAAATTGCGACCGTCACGAAAAGGTGTAAGGTTTTAACCGCTTATAGCTTTGTCATTTATAGATGAAATTAAAATCCAAATACACCAATCGATAGGAAATAGCTCTCAAAATTTGCTACAGTAAACGCTTTTCCAATTTATCATAAAAAACCGTTGAAAAATGTACAAATAAAAAGTGATCATTTTCACTGTTTTCATGAAATAAACGTTCTCCCTCGCGTTCTCTCCAAATCCAGTCGTCATAATCGAGTACCACATGGTTGCACATCGTTCTACTTGAACCTGAAAAGTTATAAAATAGCTTTGCTGTCGTGCGTCAGTTCATTTAGCCTCGGACGGCGAGTGAGTAGGTAGTAACAGTAGGAAGGTTCATATTCACGAGTTTTCACCCCGTTCCCGTCGAGATCACTAGCTACTGGCAGCTGGTAGCGAGCCCCGTCGCCTCAAGGGTGCAAGCATTCCGAAGTGGATCAACCGTGATAACGATCCGGTGTGCTACAAATCTCGATTTCTTTTTCGAAGGGACGTATCAGCTTTTGTAGACAACGCATTTTATTGTCGGTTTGGCGTAAGTGATACTTCACCCACGCATACTTACACCACTAACAGGTAGGGAAAAATTTCCCCTATCTGATGGTAGTGTCAACAATCAATACGAAACTAACGATTTTAAATTGGCTCACCACTTTAGTAGCCTATTGGTCCCAAGCAAACGATTAACGTACCCTATTCTAGTTGAAATTCTATTACTACACTATGTTTGTTTTGATTCGCTATGAAAGTTTGACAGATAACATCAGGGGTGTGTGGATTCATGCAGAACATGCAGGGGTGAGTGAAATAGCTTGGGACTGCTTGGGACCGTTGTTCTGGTACTGAGTGAGCCAAAAATAATAATGATTTTCTTCGGGACCTACTAGTCTTAGAGTTACCTCTATGGTAGTGTTATCATAGAGGTAACTCTAAGACGAGAAGGTCCCGAAGAAACGTGCTCAACTTTTTGGCTCAGCTCTGGTACCTCTCTTCGGTCCCAAGCTAATCGATTCACCCCTCGAAACATAGGAAAATCCACTAACCCCTCAATTTATCTGTCAAACTTTCATAGCGAATCAAACAAACATTGTGTAGTACTAGAATTTCGACATGAATGGGATACGTTAATCGTTTGCTTGGGACCAATAGGCTAGTCAAATAGTAAGCCAATTTAAAATCGATAGTTTCGTATTGATTGTTGGTGTTATCATGCGTGAGCGATCTACCAGTTACTCCAAATCTCCAAATTCGGCGATCTTTAGTAAAATATCGATCTTGGAGAATCGATTTTATTACGAAACGGTTCAAAAGAATCGATATATACAGGATCGATCTTTTCTTCATAATGCTGAATTACCTTAATGCACCGAATACTGGACGGTCGTTTAACCCGGACATTTAAATTAAAATAAACAGAACGTGTACTTTGCAAGATAACTAAAATGTGTGATCCAGGTCGATCCTAAAACACGTTTACGTGCTTTTTTGAGAATAGTAGGCAGTGATACTAATCTTTTAAAAGTGTTCGTATTCATGAGCTAAGTATTTGAAGATCGAAAAGATCGAACGGAAAGATTGATTTTTACGTAATTTAATTAAATAAAGAATCGATCCTACAAGGTTGCAAATACTTATTTCAGCTAAAATAATGTTTTTCGGAATTATAAAACCAAAAGATGGTATGATGGCTTGCTTTACTTGTAGCTTACAAGAAGAGGTTACAAAGTATGCGTTTTAAATATAAAACCTGTAAATTTTGCATTCTATGAGTCACAATCAGCGATTTTCTGATCGCTGAAGTGAGTGTGTGAAAAATCGCTGAATGTGACTCTCATGAAGTGAAATAAACAGGTTTAATGTGTCAAACACATTCTTTGCAACCTCTTCTTGTATCCTACCAATTCAAAATATGATCATAGCATCTAATTATTTCATAATTTAACAAAACATTGTTTTAGCTGAAATGAGTATTTGCAACCTTGCCTAAAAATCTCTCAAAGATCGATCCAAGATCGCCCAATCCTACTCCAAATCGAGGATCAAATACGTTGTTTACAAAAGCTGATACGCCGCTTCGAAAAAGTAATCAAGAAATACTTTTTGGGCTGTGTATCAATTGCCGAGTTAAATTTAACTCGTGGATAAACGTGACATTTCTTTTATATCTGCACTTATAATAAATATTCAACGGTAACTGTAACTGTGTGGTAAAGATAATCTTTCAGCTATAACAAAATGATGCAGACTGTTTGAGGTTTCGTCAGCAAGTGAAGAATCACATGCGCGTTTCACACCAAATTGGACTAATAAGCGCGTTTTCATTTATTAAAAAGAGTGATAAAACTGCAAGTTTACGTCTAATCGTCTTGATGTTTTCGGTGCACTTATTCCTTATGATGCAAGCAATAAGTGCTCCCAAGACATCAAAATGATTTGACGGAAACGTGCATTTTTATCACACTTTTCGCATTTTTGGGACAGTCCAGTTTCAGATGCAATCAGCAATGTTATTCTTCTTTTCATCTATCTAACGACGACAGATCTATCGAGTCGTTTTTTCCAGGGGTCTGGCAACCCTATATCAATCCTATATTTTTGACAGGAGCCAACATTACGGGCCTTATTTAAATACGGCCCGCCTGACGTATACATGGTGGAAAGGAACGGGAAAGAAAGACAAGAGCAGATGATAGCATCAAAAACATGGCTGCCAGCCAGGCCACTGGTTTTTTCGTTGAACGATTTTGGACCGCACGCTAAACGCTTGAGGTGTCTGCGTGGACAGTTATTTTCAATGTTCGAAAATCCCGGTGTTTTCGAAAGATCGGTTTTCAAACAGAACTCAGCCACGGTTGCCAAAATTCAACTTCTACTCGCTCATAAATAATCACGCACGGGTAGCAGGGTTATTCGATAACTTGCCATATGTCATGTGAAATTAGACAGTGCGCGTTCAGAAGGGCCTACTTGCAATGATCGATTCACTTCATCGATTTTCTCTAAATATTCCTATAGCTAAGCGAAACAATTCAATCTGAACATTGCATTAGGTCCTAAGTAACATTGACAGATTCTCTTCATCGACTTTCTCCTTGTATGTTCAGTATATAGATTGATAAAAGAAGCTTTTTGTCTAGCTACAAACACAATAAGAAACGGTTATGTAAATGATGTAATGTAAACGGAAATCCAAAATACGTACATAGGACCGACATAGAAGTTTTCTTAAGTAGGAAATCCAAAATACGTCCATAGGTTACTTCTACTGTATTTTAAATCAATATCTAGAAAAATGCACGAGAATTTCACTACACAGCTTAACGTAGTCTACGTGAACTATGTGGTCGTGTCTTGTACACAACCCCACCAATTTTTTAGTTTTGTTTACAAAAGATGAAAAGCCATTTTCAAATGAATGTTACGTGAGTCTTCTTCAGTGTCTTGTACTAATACTCAACTGAAGTAGAAATACGCTTCTCTTTCAATGATAAGAAATTAAAGTCGTGATTTTTTTAGATTTCCGATATTTTTTCCAATATTTTTATAAAAATGAAAACATATTTTTTTTTTCGGGCGGTGAGCTACTCCTCAAAAGAATTGATATCATGAAACAAGGAAGCCAGTACGTCAATGAAGCCTATATAATAAAGGAATGATTTTTTTTTTCAATCCTATGGAACTGTTGAAACACGAAGATTATTTTATTTAGATTGAAAAGGTCCAGGTCTCCGCTAGACAGAATTCCTACTATGCCGTGCCAGGTCGGGAAATCAGTTGTCCTTGACTATTAGCTGGAAGGGTGAGAATGGCTCCTTTGTTGAAACTATCCTAGCGACGATGATGACGAATCACCCAACCCACTCACTCCCCGTAAATAGATCCCGGTAGACAGCATGGGGAGTTCTATTCAGGAATAACATCTTCCTGTTCTGTGCTTCGTTCTTCTTTGGGGGGACGACTCGCTCGACTCGCATAAAATACGGTGGGTGCTTACCGGTTCATTTATCGTTAGCTAAAGGCAAGTAGGCTCAGTGATGATCTGCGCCTGATACAGCACTAATCACTTTCTGGTAGCATATTCGAGACGGGCTTCCATTTGCGATAATTGTTTTGGCAGGTAGAAAGGTCATTTTTGCGAAGCGTAAAAAACGGTAAATGGTTAGATTTTCAAAAAAAAAAACAATTGGATGTTGGATGGGACTATTCCTATGCCTTGTTCAAACTACAGAGTTATAACATATTACAACTCCGTAGTCTGAACATACAGGCAAAATTCAGGATTGAAGCAATAACCTTTTAATCATTCAAATTTAATGTCTATGTCAACATATGAGTGCAAATCTCCGATAGAAGTCAGATATTTTTTAACGACATAATCTATCGTCATAGTTAATACCCTTTGAAACGATATGTTTTGATAGCATACAATGCAACCCAGAAAACTCATGTTAAAAAATCAAACACAAATAACAAGTGCACACCCATTTGCTTTTCAAAAGCTATTGCATTTCGCTACCATGGCCTGGTAGTGAAGTGATATCCAATCTGCATATCAATGGATATGTAAATTAGATACCTTTCTGGACTTTCAATCGCTACGCAGCAACGGTAAATCTCCCTCGGGACAGTGGTTAAATAGTCATACACAATCATCGATTTGACCTACTGTTGACAGACGAACCTGTGAACTCGGCTGAGAAGTCCCTAGAGTGTAATTTCTAATTGAAATAATCATCATGGATAGCGAGGATGGGCGTCACTTCAACCAAAGGTGGAGTCTACTGTGTCAGCAGTTACATACATACGGAGCACAATGTGTTCAATTTCATTGGCCGTTAGATTTGGTCGTATGTGCTGTAACGTAGTAGTAGCATATAATTAACCTATTTATAACAATTTCGTTCAATTTCTTTGAAAATTAAAATTTGACACCGACAAGGAGTCTTCACCCATAACATGGTGCTCCACTAACGGCTTATTCCATGCTTTCGTTCTTGAACCTTTCACACTTCCATGGCATCTTGTTCTTTTTTTCTGCAACAAGATTCTCTGTAACAGCAATAATCTCAACACCACCAACAGGATCAATAGGAACCTCACCATCAACAGCAACCGCATTTGCAGCCCCAACCCTAGCATTTCCGCAAACTGCATCGCGTTGATTTGGAACCTCGATATTTCCACCATTGAAGGACTTGGAACTTTCATCTACTTTCCGCAAACCTATGACTCGCTCAGTTCGTTGCCTAGGGTTCAGTTTTCCAATGACCACCTATTGATTCTGCTCCGGTTGATTTTCATCTTTGTTATTGACCAGCTTCCATCACGATGGACCAGCTTGCACATACTTTAAGGAAGCACCAGCCGATGAATGCTCTGTCTGTTTGGATACTCTGCATTCTGGTGCTTAAATCTTCCATTTTTCATTCCTGCATTAAATACTCGAGCTTGGTAATTCCTGACATGAAGTGCTACACCCCCTACATCTGACAAAATAGGAAAAAAGAGGTTAATCGTAATGGATACTCAGTTTTGGTGGTTGAATGTCACAACAGCAGGCAGACGATCCAGCGTTGTCTGTAACAGTTCTTCCAACTGGAATTTCACATAAATGCAAAACTCACTCTGTTCATGTTACATGCAAAGAAGCTCTTCACATGTCAAGTTCAAAGTAGACTCGAAGAATGAGAAAATCTCATCGTCCTTAGGTTCGGTGGTCCCCCTTGCGTTCTCATAGAGTTTACGCGAGCAGACATGTTGCTTGGAAATCATAAAATTGGGCGTGAATCATAGGAATGCTAATAATCTAATAACGGATTCAGCCATAAGATGAAACGTTTTCATTCAATTAAAGGAGGATGATTTTGTTCAGTGCACCGAACCTCTTGGTCCTCTCAGTAGCTGCATTGTCCACTCATGGCGGAGACGCGTGGTGTCTGCGAATACTCAATTAACACAAATCAATAAAATGAAAGCATGTAAAAAAAGGGTTTACAGATTACCTCATTAAAGTCACGCAACACAACCCAGACAAAGAATACTTTCACTTGCAGGTTGATAATTACGAGTAGTAGCAGATATTATTATGCCCCATTATCTTTCCAAACGACCATAAATATAGTGCGCTTTAGAGCTGTACATATCAGGATACGTGTATGCACAAAGCTCTTTCTTATACCCAACATGTTCGTGCAAAGCAGCACATGTCGGGCAAACGCTCCAATAGTTGCGGTACGTTAGGCTCCTATAGTTGATAATGGAGTCTCCATAACGTTTACCCTACATGGGTACATGTATGGCAGGTGCAATCGGTGCGAAAATTTATCGTTAGATCGTAAACAGGAAGTGCACAATTTCAATTTCAACTGCAAGCCATGGACTACAATGTATAGACGCGATCAAAATGTAAATAAGGCTATCAAGGTATTTCTCTTTCCGCTGTGGTGAGCTAGTACATTTTCCAATTTGTTTGCCTTCATTCTATTAAGAATTTATTGGCGATAATTGTTATCCTTTTCCGATAAATTAACTCTTTTCTAAAAAAAATCAACCCTTACTATCTACAACGCTGCTCTGTGCACAGTGGGTCAGAATTGGAATTTAGCAGGAAATATAAGAGCCTGAAAATAAATGTTTTCTAAAAAGTTGTTTCGTAATTACCATAAAATAAAATATAATTACATCTAAATCTATTGCCAACAATCGATCAAATTGTACGTTTATTTTAACATTTGTTATTACAATAGATGTACAATACGTCCCATATAGTATGACTTTTCAACAATAGAAAAACAATACAATTAATGGTAAATGGCTCAACTTTGTTCGTATGATATGATTTTACAATACATCTCATTGTATCTCTATGGTTCTTTATTTTAGAGTCAAGTAGTACTTGAGTGGTTCTTAGTATCATTGAAATTAAAAATTTAACTTTTTTATTTGCAGATATAAAAGGTAAACATTCTTCGGCAAAGCAATAACTCTGCACATTTTTTGAAACTTTATTGTATCTCTTGAATTTACCGATTTAGAGCATTTTTTCTTAATTGACTAAGGGTGTCTCTAAAAAGCATTTCTTTTGCACTATTTTTTATATCAAATTTCTCACCTATATTTCCTGCTGGTAACATTTACAACTTTGAAGACGCAATTTTTACCATGCAGAACTTGCCTTTTGTCGATCAACAGTTATTGACGTGTTTCTTTGAAAAATGCGCCCTTTTTAAATGTTGATATCACAGATTGAGGCAAACATAAACCGTATAGGGGAAATGCAGGTAATGTCGGCCTAAGTGTCCCTAATTTGGGCCCATACATAAATTCAGCAATCACCTAAATTTTCAATAGCGTCCAAAAATATCCATAAGTACCGTCTCATTGACGCGTTTAGTTACATAAAATTGATAAATAGCAGATTTCTAGCGATGGACCAATCTTAGATCCATAGGCCAACATTAGAGCCATTTCCCCTACATATTATTTTTATAACTTCTATAAAATCAATTAGACATGTTCTTTTTTTTTTTAATAAAACTGAGTAGAGCTTCGTTATAAAAAAAGATACAGACGAACAAAAGTTTCTCGAAGATGACTTTCATCAGAAATTGTTAAAAGCCTTTGAAAGTTTGCATTGGCGTTTTTTTTTGCGGTCTTTCAAAATTAAGTTATTAGATAACAGATGAAAACTGTCTTAAATCGGCTCTAAGATTCGAATTTTAATAATATTCGTAATCCGAACGATCAAGTCATTAAAAACCAGTTCTAATCAATATACAAAACAACTGAACAAATCGGATGTAATGAAATTCAGTTAGGGTAGAGCGCTACTTCGTCGTAATCGCCCATTTCCGTTCTATCGATCAAAAAAGATCAATAATATCAATGACTTCACCGTGCACAAATCAAAAATAGGTTTGTTCCGATGCGTAAGTTCATTAGCTACAACAGAAATCCTGTTAGAGCGCATTGTATGAATATTACCGCTCATTGTTCTCAAAACAAAAGAAGTCCTCCTAGCGAATCCCCTTATTCTACGTTCATACGTAGGACGAAGAAAATCTAATGGCGTTTCAATGCGTTTGGACGGAATTGAAACTCGTAGAATGAATTTAGAAGCAAGAAGCAGTATTAGATTTTAAACAATATCTCAACAATTTGTGACTCTTTATCAAATCTAACGGTACGTATGGAAAGGTGAATAAATTTAGAAGTCATTTTTGACAGAAATATTCCATTTTTAGTTAAAACTCGTTCAGAAAAGAGAGGTAAAGTACGCGTTGTGCTTAGTAGGACGGAAATTAGTTAAAAAAAAACCCTATCATGGACACCGACATTTAAAATGATTGTTTAAGATAATCGTGGTTTAAGTTTTAAGTTACATTCCTTTCGTCCTGCGCCTTTGCTATGGGCACAGCTGGAGCGCGCTACCAGCTCCAAAATGGGCCTCGACAAGGACTTATAACTTTGTCAATTTTTATTGGATCAACTTGAATTTCTGGAAAATTATTCTTAAATAAGTACACTTTCGATTTATGCAATAAAAAAAAAGATATTTTTTTCAACTTTGCAGGTAGGCATGGCCCTTTAACGTTCTCGTTATAGAGTAATTTTTCGGTATTGACTTAGGATGGTCCAGAAAAAATAAAATAGTTTTTAACACAAGCATATTTATTTCAAATTGTATTGATCGAAGCAGGCTTCTTGCGCTGTGACGAATTTCTTTAGCCTTTTGCGTAATTTCCGTCGAAACATGCTTTTCCGGTTGTATCAGATTATTGTCATTTTTAAAGCGTGAAATCGAGGAAAAAAATGCTACAATCAGGACCTATTAAGGAATAGTTTAAATTTGTGCATTGCATCACAGATAGTACTCCACGATGCACTTAGGCTGTTAACCATTTGCCGAGTTAAATTTAACTCGTGGTTAAAAGTGTCATTTCGAAAGTTATTCTCTATGTTCGAAAATCCCTGTGCTGACGACCGACTGGTTTTCGAGAAGAACTCATCCACGGTTGTCGAAAAATTTATCTTCTTGTCTGTCAGAGATAACCACGCTAGGATAGCAGGGTTAATCGATAACTTTCCATGTGTCAAATTTTAACCAAAAGTTAAGAAAAATCCACCTAACGTTCAGAGCCTTAATACTTCACAAAGTCTTCAAAAGTTTTCAATTTATCATTCATAAAATATGGAGATTTCTGCCGAAGAGTTTACTATGAGTGGTTGAGAAAATATGTTTCGTTTCGTTAATGTGTGTTCTGTGTCATTTGGTTAAGCGCATTTTTAAATAAATGGTTTTAGAAAATGTGAATATTTCTGTGTTTTCATACCTTGTCCGCGTAGCCCCTCCGAATACCCAGTAACATGCCGGCCCTGCGACACAGTTAAGGGGTCTCATGCTACTGAGCTAGTTATCCGGGAGTGTTTGGTTATGTCAAAGACACAAGGCTAAGGGCTACATCTGATCCACGAGAATGAATAGGTCTGCCATTTTCTATCTTGAAATATAATGAACTAAACTTTTTTTTAAATTTGTAGAAGGCAAACCAACCCTTAGGCTGAAAACCTCTTAAATAAAGAGAAAAAATGTTTTTGCTCATTTTTAGTCATAATAAAGATTATTCATAATCCACTAATTTTACTAAAAATCTTCCACTAGCTAAAAAGTTGAAAATCGAGCGTTTTACTAAAATAAATCTAACTTCATACAGGTTGTTTCAATGAAGTCCAAAACTAAAGCGATAAATCAATAAACATCTGTTTAACCACCAGCTCACATTTAAAAAATATATATCTATTCATAATGTTTACCAAAAGGTTCCACTGCGCTCAATTTAATTTTGCAATACACTAAGTAATATTTTGGTAATTTTATTGATAACCGAGTTTAAAATTTGTGTTTTCTACGGGTTTCCCCTTATTATTTCAAATATTACGTAATAAAGCGTATTGTTTTGTCTAACAAAAAGATGCTCCTCAATGCGTTCTACAACTCTCTCTTTGACGCTAATTTTCTATCTTGTTTAGTTTTCTCGCAATTTTGTACTAAACACATCATGTTGGGTCGTTAATTAACGGTTGCGTAAAACGCGAATTCAACCCCACCGTGCGTTGCTGTTGACGTCTGTTTACAGCGCGCATAGCACACTTGATCGGCACGCGGAGTGACGGTATGAAAAGTGTGACAAGAAAAACAATGCTGCGGATGATGAAAATTGAAAATGATCTGTTTTTTTTTCTCGATACCAATGTAGATCAGATTGAACTGATTGGGTATTTTCCAATGATTAATCAAATTGAAACACTGATCTTCATTTCTTTCATAAACTTATTTCAATAGTTGCTCTATGTGTCCTAAATTTTCTTGGATGCAGTACCTGAACCTCCTTCCGGTCTCTTCCACAAGGTTAATATTATTCATCTTCTCTTGTATCATTCGAGCAGCAAGAAAAATTCGGTCAACTAGCTGTTCGCGCGTGTTGATTGTCACCGAATACACGTCTTCCTTTATGCACCCCCATAAAAAAGAAGTCCATGGGAGTCAAATCCAGCCTCCTTGGTGGCCAAGCAATCGGCCCATTCCGCCCGATTCACGGTTCCCGATAGTTGGCGTTCAGAAAATGTCTTATTCCATGTGAGGAATGAGGTGAGGCTCCGTCCTGTTGAAACACCAAGCGCCGTCTCACAGCAAGTGGGACATCCTCCAGCAGGATTGGAAGCTCGTTTTCTAGAAATTCCAAATACTTCGCGCTGTTAAGCGAACCTTCGATGAGCTGTCGGTTAATTATACCGGCCCATACATTAACGAAAAACCGGTACTGCGTTCTTATTTCTTTTACCACTCTTGGGTTGCCCACGTGTGGTCCGTTCAAAGAATGCTTTTCAAGAACAATGCATTCTCATCCGTTTTCGCTGTCATAATCCTGCTGAACTCAAGCCGGAGCGTTTTATCGCTTTCCAGAAGCTCCTGAACTTGTAGCGTATGAAACGGATGCATATTCTCTCTGTTTAAATGTTCATCATGTGTTCAATTGAACCGTCCGCAGCATTGTTTTTCTTGTCACACTTTTCATACCGTCACTCCGCCTGGCGTTCTGGGGTGACCTGCTGTCTAATCAGTCTACTGATCATTCTTGTATGAAATTGGTTCCAAACGTAAACAAACCCTGTAGGTTTCTTATGGCTTGTTTACGTTTGGAACCAGTTATGCGAGGTAGGCGACAATTATTGTTCGTATTTGACAGCCACCTCCCCCCCTTGGTGGCGATCAAGTGCACGGTGTCGTGTTTTACGCAACTGTTAATTAACGATCCAAGATGATGTGTTTTGTACAAAATTGCGACAAAACGAAACAAGATAGAAAATTAATGTCCAAAAGAGAGTTGTAGAGCGCATTGAGAGGCATCTTGGTTGAACAAAACAAGACACTTTATTACGTTTTAGACTCGTTTATCTCTAAAATGTGTCTAAATGCAGCTTACTTAAAGTAGAAATGGCACTATTAAGTAGAAAATTTACCAAGCTGTCCAATGAAGGCAAGAGTTTGGAGTTAAATGCCATTGTTTTTGAGTTAGAGCCAATTTATGGCAAGCATAGACCAAAACAGAAAAAAGTTCAATAACTCAGTAATCTTTGAGATTTGATCTTATGTGTAGCAATTTTTTACTTTATCTTTTACTTATATCGCCCCTGACATTATTTGCACTAAGGAATAGCCTACTTATATCGCCGCTGAAATTATTTGCACTAAGGAACCGAACACCCTGTATACTGTAAGATCGTTTAATCATAAATAATTTTATATTTTGCGATTATTTATTTCTTAACTACTTTTTTTCCCTCAAGGGTTAAAAGCACCCCTAGCTAAGTTCCTGACTGCTGGTCAAGCCAACGGCAGCCGTCTGAAGTGGGCGTAACAAATGTCTCTTTTAGAGATTGTCAATAGGGTCTTTTTGTTGGTCGGATTCCTGAAAAGATTTAATTAATTCCAGTGTACTTACTTTCCACCTTTCCTTGATCACTGAGCTAATAATTATATAATTTTATAATTTTATAATTTTCAATAGAGGATCAAGCAAAACCAAGTGAAATTTCTAAGTTAAATTAAATAACTACTTGGCAATTTAGTTGAAGCAGACCATACATTAATTGGGTATTAGTTTGGAGATTTTCATGGGGTGAAATGAAACTGTATGCATTTTTGTGTATTTACGTTAATTTAGTCCCTAACCCTTTCGTGCTGGTTGTGACCGATCGTTGCTCGTTGGTCGACATACAGCGGTGGTAGCGGCGCCGGTGGTGTAGTGGTAAGCTTGATTGCCTCTCACCCCAGCAGGCCTGGGTTCAATCCCAATCGGCGCCGCCGGGATGTTCTGAGGCATAACATCTCTAAAGCCGTTGGTCCCCGGTTCATGAGTTGATGGGTCACGAATCCAAAAAAACCGTCTACGTGGTTAATGAACAGACCCTTAAGGGAGAGAAGAAAAAAAAAAACGACAGTGAGCATGCAAAAGGGCGTAAACGCGATGATCGATTCTCTTCGTCGATTTTCTCTTTTGTTAATAACTAACTAGATTTAACGTTTATCGGTGCGTTTGCTGTTGGTTCTTTATTTATTTATTTATTTTATTTCGTCAACCAACGTAGACTAGAACATATTAGAATACAGTTTTGTTTTCTTAAATTTATTTATTTCGTCAACTTTGGACAAAAGGTTAAAATTATAATTTTTTCTTTATTAAAAATTAAGCAGTGTCAGCTTTCCTATTTTTTATGAGTTATAATGCCTTATGGAGTAAAAATATTGTTTTAGTTTATGCCTAGACATTGTAAAGACAATGGTTTCGCAGTATTGATTGTAAGAGGCCATCATGTGGTTTAATGGCCCATATTTTGCATAATTTGTTCGATGATGTTTTAAGGCAAATAAATTTCGATTGCCGAGTAGGTGCATGGAAATTTAATTTTGATAAAAGTTCTGTGGAGTCAATGCGCTGCGAAACTATATCGTTTACAAATGAAACCATTGCATATTCACGACGCCCTTTTAATTTTTTTTTTCCTTTGGTTTGTTTTTTTCCGTCGATCTTGTTTTCCGTGCTGAGCACCAATGCTACCGACGTGCCAGGAAGGCAGCTCCCACACCTGGACCCTACCTATCGACCCATCAAACTCATGAACCGGGGACCAACGGCTTTACTTCCCATCCGAAGGAAGGCGTGATCAGAGATGTTATGCCTCAGAACATCCCGGCGGCGCCGACTGGGATTGAACCCAGGCCTGCTGGGGTGAGAGGTAATCACGCTTACAACTACACCACCGGCGCCGTTTTCACGCTCTTTTAATGTTTGTATGTTTATAAGCATGCAGCGTGCTTCATATGATGGAAGAGGAAATGATGTCCAACCTAATTTACGAAGAGTGTATAATAGAAATTGTTTTTGTACGGATTCTAATCTTTCTTCGTGCGTGATTGAAAAAGGAGACCATACAATGCTGCAATATTCCAGTATAGAGATTTTCACGTCTGGTTGTATTGGTGCGATTTGTGAGAGCGTGTTAGTGAATATCCGAGGAAAATACATAACAAATCGATGTCAAACTCATTTTGACAGATCTACTTTCATACATTTTTTAGGTTAGCCAGAGGAAAATAATAAACAACTTTACACGGCGTTGCCCCCACTAGTGTGCGTGCGTTAAACGTCACTAATCTCTATTGACCTCACATAGGCGATATATAGTGTTTTAATTGTGTATGGGTCCTGAAAGTTATAGCAAAAGCGCTTGATAAAGCCTAGCATGTTATTTTCCCTGTGAATAATTGTGTTGTAATGGTCTATGAAAGTTAGTTTAGAGTCTAAGATAATTCCTAAATCCCTAACTCTTTCACATTTTTCTACATTTTGATTTCCTAGTGCAACTGAAATATTTGAAGTTGTTCTTTTCCTGCTAAATGATATTAACTTACATTTTTTTACATTCAATTCTAGTAGACTTTTTTTGCACCATATGTAGAATATGTGTATTTCATTCCGGAATATATTGATGTCTTCTTCATTTCTTATTTCTAAAAAGAGTTTCATGTCGTCGGCATAAATAAGACATTTAAGTTTTTTGAGAATGAAAGAAATGTCGTTTACGTATAGAATAAAAAGAAGAGGTCCCAAATGAGAGCCTTGGGGGACGCCTGAAGTGACTTGAATTGGACTCGATTTCTTTCCGTTGAATTTAATTATTTGTTGGCGGTTAGTTAAATATGATTCAAGCCATTTTAGGAGCCCTGACTCAATTCCAATTTTTAGCAATTTAAAAAGTAGCATTGGTATGTCTATGCGGTCAAATAACTTGCTAAAGTCTGTATAGAGAGCTTCTACGTGGTTTCCATTATCCATTGCATTCAATGAATAGTCTATAAATTCAAGTAAATTTGTCGAGGTCGAGCGACCCTTGAAAAAGCCGTGTTGCATGTCAGTAATTCTATTTTTGATTTGGAGAAATAATTTTTCGTTGACAATTGCCTCGAAAAGTTTAGGGATGCAAGAGATAATGGCTATACCACGATAATTACGTACGTCAGATTTTCGGCCAGATTTAAAGATAGGCACTAGGAATGCATAGCTTTTCCAAGTTTTTGGGAAGATTCCAGATTCCAGGGACATATTAAAAATCCAGAACAATGGAGCAGTGAGTTCCATTGCTAGACATTTAATAAATACTGGAGGAATTCCGTCAGGTCCAGGACCTTTTGAGGCGTCTAAATTGTTTAAAACCTGCCAAATATCCTGCACTTGAACTTGATTGAGACCAATGTCCCTTGAAAATTCTGGAAAAAATGCAAAATAATCGCGGTCGCGATCTTCTTCAGAAAATGTCGTATAGATTTCTTGGAAAAAAATTTGCAAATAGATTGCAGTTTTTTTCCGAGCTATCACCGACATTTTCGTCGAGTTGCATTATTGAAGGCAAATTGTCAGATTTTAATTTGGTTTTTACGTAATTAAAGAAGTTCTTTGGACAGGACTTTATTTCATGTTCTGTTTTTGCATTATATTCTTCAAATGCAGTACTGATAGCTAAATTCAGTTGATCGCATATATCCAAATAAATTTATAAATTATTACTACTATTGTGTTTTTTTATAAATTTTATGTGATTTTTGCTTCCGATTTTTCAAGTTTTTTATTTGGCTGTTATACCAGACTGGATTTTGTGTGTTTCTGTCGCGTCTTTTTTTCTTCAAAGGAATTTCGTCTATACCAATTTCGACATTTCCTACATTCCTTAAAATTAATTGCCAATTGACACTGTTTAATTTAAATTTTATTTTTTCGTAGTCTGCTAATTTGTATTCAAAGACTTCTTCATATTCGCAGTCGTTGGGTCTTTGGTTTTCATGCACAAGTAAAGAATATTCAATTGCTGTGTGAAACGCTTCATTTTTTCACAGTGGATTTAATGATTCGGTCACACAGAAATCTTCATAAATATTCGTTAGTAAAAAGTCCAAATAGCAATTTTGTTGGTTTTTGATGTGGTTAATTTGGTTCAGTCCTAAATTAGCAGTTTTGTCAAAAATGAACTGCAATGTTTCATTATCCCCAACGACTGGGAGTAAGATACATTCATTTTCAGAGTCCAGAATGAAGTCAGCATGGCGTTGATTCAAGTCTCCATAGATGTGAACTGATAGCCAATACAACCTGGTATAACTCTGCATTGAGCAAATTCTAGAAAATTGTTTCGCTTAGCTGTAGCAGTGCAAAGAGAAAATCGATGAAGAGAATCGATCATCACCTATACGCCCTTTTGCATGCTCACTATCGAATTTTTTCAGAGATGCATAAAATCAACTCAGTTACAATTTTGCTAAACATTATATGAGGGGGTTAGAAGGAAAGGGGTTTAAGTGACATTGATCGATTCTCTTCATCACAACTTTATAAACAGATTTTGCACTATTTCTGCCACATAGTTTGATCCAGAATGGCACACGAATCATGGAATGTGTTTGCAGCTGAATTATTAACGAAAGAGAATGTCGATGAAGAGAATCGATCAAAGTCACTTACACCCCTTTCCTTCCAACCCCCTCATATGACATATAATGTTCAGCAAAGTTGTAGCTGGCGTTGTGTTTATTTTCTAAAATTAAAAAGTCAGTTTTAGGCTATCAACTGTTTTGAGGGTCACTCTAATGTTTACTACCACCAAAAGAAGGAACTTTTCAAGCACATAAATTTCACCAAAGACACCAAACGTCTAAATATGACAGCAAAAGCTCTAGGACTTCTATTCCCAGGCTAAATTCCCATTCTGGACCACTGTGCGTTGTTGGCCAGTGCATAAATAGTATCTGGCATAAGCGGCATCGGCACAGTTCTAATTTAAATATTTTACGAGTCATCGTAAAACGGCTTGAAAAACGACTTCCCCCACTATTATGAGCGTTTGTCAACAGAACTATGAACCTTTTAGAAATTTTAGTAACGTATCTACTTTCACCATTTCTCGTTTTTCGTAGGCCATTTGGGTGTTTGTCGTTTCGCTGCCAGTGATCATCATCAACTCGCCCCGGCACTCGATTCCCCGAGCACCCAAAACAATGACGACGCTGGATTCCGCCGGTACCGGTATGTTCATAACTGGCTTGCTAGCGGAAACGTACGCCGATCTGCAGAAGTTTTCCTTCCGCCAGGATCCGATTAACCAGGGCAAATTTTGTAATGATGGTAAGTTCCAATTTATCTTCAAATGTGTGTGTTATTAGGCATCGTAAAAGAGGCAAGGATGTTCAAGATTTGTGATAACTCTATGCATGAGGTTTGGGAAAACAAAGCGGAGCTCTTGCCAATTCTATTAAAGTCTCCAAGTCTCCTTTGGTATTATACATAATTCGCAAATATAAACCTAGCCCATCATGGTTTCTCAGGTGACCACATAGTTTTCATTTTACGTGGTGGCCCATCGGGAAAGACTGTGGTTCATATAAATATATGGGTACGTATGAGCCGCAACCAAATGGCACATCGTTAGACGAAGGGTACTTCACTGTTGGTATAATGATATTTGTCTCATGCTCATCTCGTCCGTTTCGCCACACCCGGCAGGGCTCTAATGCCACAAGGGTCAGAAGACGAACAGTGCAGATAAATAAAAGGCGCACGTGTAGGTATGGGTAGAATAAGATACGATAAGAGACTGGGAGAGTTCCGGGTAGCGTCTTAGTTCCTGCATCGAGCGGACTTTTATTGCTTTAACTCTGTCAGTTAATGCCTCCGTTTAACCATTACATAACATGATGATAAACGTAGCTTAGCCGAGGAAGAAGCGCCTTATGATATGGATTTATTCCGTTGCTGTCAACAGCTTCTTACGATTTCAAATCGGTTTTTAGGTTAAGGGTTGATATTTACTCATTGTCTTTCGTGATTTCATGTGTGTTGAAACTAAATACTCATTATTAATCAATACGGACACAGACATAATCCACTTTTGAATGTAAAGACATTTGCTGTTCTTAGAAGCTATCATGCAATCCTTCAAGTTTATTAAGCCCGAAACAAAATTTTCAACAGCTTCATTTAGCTTGGTACAAGCAGAATCAATACAACAAAGCAGACATTTTCCCATTCTCAGAATGATAAACAGGAAAAGCAAATAACTCAAATTGCAGGACACTTTCGATACACAAAGGGAAATATCCTTCCCAGACAAGAAACTAGAATCATCTTTCAACATCCATGACAATCAAACTCTAAAGCCGGAGACAACAAACAATGAGTGGCATTTTACAGTTGGATTTGCCTCTCGAATTGAAAGTGGAGGGCATCTTGTCTTGTGACATAGGATGTCTTCAGCATCTGTGATGTTGTTGTCCGGTGGATTTGTGTACACAAGGTCGAAAATAGTCGGTCGGTATAATCCGATTACGAATTGAAAAATAAATATTGTATCAGATTCAAAGAAAACAAAGTAACGGAACAACGGGTACTCGAAGGCTCGAAGCTAAATTCAAAGATTATGTCATCATCTTGTCGGTTATAGCGCATAAACTATTGTCAGCAAACGTCAAATTTCAACCACTATGATTAGCATATAAATTTTAAAAAAATGCCACTACATTTTTCAGCTCATGGGTGCATCTCTAAAAGGCAACGAAAAAGTGAGGAAAATATATTGATCCTCGGGCCCCTTTGTGGTTAAGCAATGGAAAACAGAAATATAACGCTGTCTTGATGGTTGGCGAGATGCGATAAGATTAATGATTGGCATTAGAAAGAATGATGACAATGACACATACAAGCAATGTTAATGAAATATATCAGAAAAAAACCGCATGAAAATATAATAAGGGAAGAGAACTTGCCTAGGAACAGAAAGTGGATCACATTCTGATATGGGAAGGTCCATTAATTGTGTCACGCCCTTTTTGAACCCCCTCCCCCCTTTGTCACATTTTTTGTATGGACCTTAAATGTTTTTTGTATGATTCTTCACAGTTTCCAATACCCCCCCCCCTTCTCTAAAAGTGTGACATAATTAATGGACGATCCCTATTATGCGTTGATATTCATGGGTTCCAGACAGAGATCTAAATTCTCGCTCAGCTGCAAGATAAGCGACGCATCACTCAAGCTGCTTTTCGTTAAGGTTACCATATCAAAAACTTGAAAAGGAGGACATTTCATTTGAGGTTTGGAGATTAAGGAGGACAATGATTCCTGTCTTAGCATTAACGTAGGGCAATGAGTTTTTATCAAAAGTTTTAATAATATGTGCGCTATCACTAAATGCATGATTTGCAGAGGTTCAATTTAGATTGTTCATAACTTGTAGTCTTTACCAATTCAATTCATCTTTTCGTTATACTTCTGAAAAATGCATCAAACTAGCCTTGATAATTCATTTTTGATACTTGGAAATGATCGAGTATAGCTGATTTGCATGAAAACTACAACTTGACAACTTTAAAATCATCCCAACTTTTATCATGTACAAAAATCAGGATACATGTCATCGCTGATTGGAACCAACATGGAACATCTAAGCAACCTGTTAATGTTACCATTGATTCAGCATGGGACTCTATAAGGCCGCTGTCATAGTGGGAGCGAAGAGGCACGCTCAGCGTTCTATACAAAAGAATTCCTATTATGGATATTATTCCTTACATTAGGTTTCACGTTCAAATCGATGTATCTGCTTTTGTAGAAAATCTCTTCAATCGACGGTTTGTCTTAACTGCTAACTCACCCAAGCATACAAACACCATCATAAGGCAGGGGAAACTTTCGCCTACTAGCTGGTGTTGTTAGTTTCTTGAGTGAGCTTGCAATTGCCACAAATCGTCAATTTTGGCTGTGTTCCATTTGATGAATTTTCACTTAAATTTGACGGATGGTAAATTTTCAAATAAACCTGCTATTGCACCAAACTTATTTCTGACAAACACCTCGAAAATCACACGATCGATAACAGAGAGATTTTCGAACGTTATAATTTATTTTAAAAATGTCAAATATGAGTAAAAATTCAGAAAAATTGATGAATTTTCACTGACCCTTCGAAAATAAATTATAATGTTCGAAAATCCCTCTGTTGTTGATCGTCCGATTTTCGAGAAATTGTTTGTCAAAATTGATTCCTGGTTTGTCTGAAATAAGTCTGGTAGAATAGTAGATTTATTAGGAAATTTTCCATGTGTCAAATATAACTTAAAATTCACCAAATGGACCGCAGCCTAAATGTAGGGGAATTGACAGCTGTAGTATACTCCTAGTCCCACCATCGAATGGCATTTGCTACATAAGATGAGGTTCCAAAATAATTAAACAAATAAGCTCTGCAAACAACGCTCTTTGGAAACAATTTTATGAATATGTTACTGGAAAAAATGCAAGGATTAAAAAAGAGGACATTTTCGGGCATAAGGAGGATATAGAAAAATTATTGAAAAAGGATGGCATGTCCTCCTTTAGGATAGTATATCGTAACTCTACTTTTCGCAGAGTTGAGAATCGACAATATTTTCATTTCGCATTCTTCAACGATTATTCATTTTCCTCTGCCATGTGAACAATGAAAATATCGCACTCTCAAAATCGGTGAGAACACTTTTTCATATCCCATTCGACACCGAAAATATTCGATAGTGTGTTGCTGGAGTCCGAGCAGGAGTACTGTAAATGAGCGTTTGAGCCCAATGTGATGTAAACAGGGGAGTCGATATGATTTGTTTCGGCTCCTTTGTTCGCCTGCTGTTTAAGGCTCTGAACCATTTGGCGAATTTTTTAACTTTTGGTTAAAATTTGACAGATGGAGCATGGTTATTTCGGACCGACAAGAAGTTAAATTTTGATAACTGTGGCTCGAAAACCGGTCGATCGACAGCTTTTAACCACGAGTTAAATTTAACTCGGTAAATGGTTCACAGTCTAAGGCTGTGAACCATTTGGCGAGTTAAATTTAACTCGTGGTTAAAAGTGACATTTCGAAAGTTATTCTTGATGTTCGAAAATCCCTGTGCTGTCGATCGACAGGTTTTCAAAAAGAACTCAGCCACGGTTGTCAACATTTAACTTCTTGACTGTTAGAAATAAACACACTCGGATAGCAGGGATAATCGATAACTTTCCATCTGTCAAATTTTAACCAAAAGTTAAAATAATCGGTTTGAATGTCCCCTAATAAAAAATATAAACAAACGATAACCCAAATGGTATACAGGAACCTGAGTAATTATTAATAACAACAACACAACATCAAATAAAGATTTCAATTTGATCTCAGACTTTGCTCGGGGTACACGACAAACGCCAGAGAAGTATATTAGTGGATTGACAATATAGTTCATTTTCCGAAATGACAAAAGCTGGTTTGTGTGACAAAATTTGATGATATTGATATTGCTTCTCACAGCCGTTAGGTAATCGCCTCCTGTCAAAGTTCATTCATGTGTTGAATCAGAAACGTCTAATAAAACTCTCTATATATGACGAAAATTGAAAATATATATTTAAAGCATTTCTCATGTGAAAGCACTTGATGATTACATGTAATATGTTTACTTTATCTTCCATCCACATATGGGTCATTCCACGCCAAGTGTCCGAGGCACTTGAAATTGACCTCTTCCGATTTGGACCAAATTTAGAGATGTTTATTTTGGTCTACCTTTAATGAATCCAATCGAATCCCTCGGCCCAGGGGAGCATTTTCTATTTTTAGTGATTTTCAAGAAAGCACTAATGTGTTTTATCAATATCTTCGAAACAAATAAAGCTACATATAACATTTTAGAGTGAGTTGGTTGGAAATGCTATCTAGCATGAAGCTTTAGTGCGATGATTTATTAGCTAGAGGATAGTCTGAAGAGGGTACCCACAAAGAATTGAATAAATGATTTTTTGTCCATTTTATTCAACTGCATGCTTAATAGTTCTTGTACTATTTTTAATAATAACTTCTGTTCAGGCTTTGTTCACACAAATGTGGAGAATTTATTCAACCAAAACATTGAACTACTTGGTATTATATAAGGTATGTCGAGAAGCTTTTATTCGACTTATATGAGTTGTAATAGAGTTTATACGATAACATTTTTGATTATTCGGCGTTTATTAGACATCACTGCTTCCTTAAAACAGTGATGCTCTGTATACGCTTGATTCTCATGTGAAGTAACGATTAATGAGACATTATTATACATTATTAACCCAAAAATAAGAGGGACGGGGACAGAGAATGGTTTGTTTCTTACGTGATTGTTTTCGTTATTTCTGACGTGGCTCGCCAAACATAGATATTAGAAAATTTATTATATACATATACATGTCGTT
Organism: Ochlerotatus camptorhynchus; assembly: GCF_037179485.1. Taxonomy (NCBI): domain Eukaryota; kingdom Metazoa; phylum Arthropoda; class Insecta; order Diptera; family Culicidae; genus Ochlerotatus; species Ochlerotatus camptorhynchus. The sequence goes on along the minus strand of NW_027040629.1, from coordinate 279,462 downwards.
GCATGGGACTCGAACCATGTACCTTCCGATCACCAGCCGCTTGCCTTGTCATCTGAGCGAAACGTGATTCGATACTTCGTCCGTTACCGTTGGACTTTTGAGCATTTCATTCATTGAACTTTCGCAAAATACTTCCTGTTAACTTTCGTCAATCGCTTCCTGTGAACTTTGGAGAATCATGTTCCATGAACTTTCTTGCATCACTTCCGTTGGACTTATCCTTATTGATTTCCGAGGAATTTCAGCCGAGCTGATGAGATCAGTATCTTTCAGCTCAAAGATTGCTCGCGATGGCTTTGATGTTGGTTCAAACTTGTGGACATTTTTATGTGCGCAACGAAGTTCGATAACTTCCATTGTCCGGATTTTTCTGGCCAACATGAAATGTAGCTAACTGCTGCTGCCAGCATCTTCATGATAGCTCTTTAGCAAGAAAACGAAAATCTGCGGGATTGTTTTCAAAATTTTCGAAGGACTTCAAAAGATCTCTGTTGGTTGTGTTAGTTGACACTCGATGAACGTCTTTTTCAATGTTGGCGATTTCGTGGTCGTCGATATTCCCCAATGCAGCGTTCAAATAACCCGTGTATTCTAAGACACACTTTACGGGAAGCGGGATCCTACCCACATCTTTCTCGGCTGCTTTCCAAAACTCCTCCTCCGGAAGTAGGTTTCTTGTGTTTATTTGTATTTTTAAATTAGCAAACGTTACTTACCATTATTGTGACACTAGCATTCACTTCCTCACTTGTATTGCTAACTGTAGTTACATTCACTGCACTTACTTAATCAGTTATTTTTTTAATAACCCTTGAAAATCGACCAAATTCGCAGTCAAACTCTATTTTGAAAATGGAGTTTTTTTCCTGCGGCTTGCAAAGCTGCTACAGTTCATTCGCTGTCTCGCCTGCTGTTACCTTTTTTCTCACTTTTATGTGGTCATTCAGAAAATTTTCTATAAGAATGGCAATCGAACTGTTTCGCAGCTCAATAAGGAAAAAGACTAGAAGGCAATGAACAAAAAGTTGAGATTTCCTATAGTAATTTACATGTAAACTTCAAATGGCTTGTGCGAAGTCTGTTTCTAACCAAATGAGTTTAACTTTGGGAGGCTAATCAGGACCCGATTTGAAACCATTTAAGCACTGTGGAGCGAAAAAGTCAAATTTTGCATCAGTCTATTGAGCATAATCATAAGACATCAGTTACTTGAATCCTTAATAATTTGTGTTCCTTAAATTTGATTGAAAAGTGGTCTAGAAGAAAGTTGTAGCTAAGAAAATTTTCAACAAGCTCAGCTATCATTATCTAAAGTAGAGTAAACTGGTGAATTTTGAGACAGATATGAACCGAAATTATGGTTTCTCCATAGTAATTTCCATATAAACTTCAAATGGTTTGTGCCAACTTGGCACTGCCAAGTCAGTTTCTCACTAAATGAGTTCAAATTTTGGGAGGCTAATCAGGGCCCAATTTGGAACCGTTTGAGCACTGTGGAGCAAAAATTTCAAATTTTGCATCAGTATAATGTGTCATCTCCATTATGACGCAATCGAACTTACGCTTGAAAACGTTGGCCACTCTTCTACCGGTTGCTGTGGCATCCTGGTTTCGGTCTCCTACTGATCCTGGTTTCCTAGTAGTCGTCAGACGTTCCCCAAACACTTTAATAACGTTTGTAACAGTCGATTTGGCCACTTTTAGAGATTTTTCCTAGTATGCGTAGGAAAAAAATGGGATTTTGTTTATGCGCGAACAAAATTTTGATATGCTGTTCCTCTTGCTTCGACGCTATTTTGACAACTGAATATTAAATGATAATAACAAAATATAGGAAACATTCCGTACTTACTAAATGAGAGATGTTTAAGTTTTTAAGTGCACGATTAGAAAAAATACATCAAATTTTAGTCGACGAATTTTTGACCGTTCCACCCTTTAGATAATTCTGAGATAATGTCTTGAGATGGATTTAAAGGAATTTATGAGGAGAAAAATGAAAGTTCTGAATTGTATTACTAGGTAATTCTTAAAATAATTCCGTGGGAGTTGTGAAAAAAACATTAAAGAAAATTCCAATTCTGAGTAGAATTGTATGGGGCTTGTAAGAAGAATATCGAGTGAATTTTATTAAATACTAGCTCAGTATGCCCGGCCTTGCTCGGGATTAAATATTAGCTTGCGTTTATGCGCTGATTAAAAAAAAAAGCATGCTATATTGTAGGTAGCCCCCCCCCCCCTCTTATCCAAGGGGCTACCCCTATGAACATCTTCTTATACCACGACATACCAAATTTGGAGCCCCCCTCATCCTTACAGAGGGGGAGAGGTCTCAAACCATCATAAGAACCTTTCACTGCCCCAAAAACCCCTTTATACACATTCCGAGTCTATAAGGGTCAGACAGACAGATAGACAGACAGAAATTCATTTTTATATGGTTGCTCCTATAGTTGCGGTACGTTAGAAGCGTCAGGTTCCTATAAGTTGTGTATTGAGTCTCTATGCACAACTATAGGAGCCTAACGCTTCTAACGTACCGCAACTATAGGAGCGTTTCCCCTATATAGATTAACAGAATGTGGTGTTCTGAGCATAATTTCACAAGAGAATCAATGAAGATAGTTTTCTAGTCTCGTGCAGTCTAGTCTATTCTACAATAGGGTAAACGCTCCTATAGTTGCGGTACATTTGAAGCGTTAGGTTCCTATAGTTTTGTATTGAGTCTATAGGAACCTAACGCTTCTAACGTACCGCAACTATAGAAGCGTTTGCCCTAATAGGATTCTTGAGGAGAGTTTTGATTAACTTTGAATAATTTTTTTAAAATGTTTTCAAAGGAATTGTATTCTCAGGAAAATATTAAATACATTCTATGGGGGATTCGATGAAATTCTTAGAGGATGTTTAAGGGAATTCCGAATAGAGGTACGAGAACTGTTCCAAGAGTAATTTCTTGTGAGTTTCAAGAGAATCCCATGATTAATCTAATCAGATTTCAAAGGTAATTAGGTAAAAAAAAATAGTGTTTTTTAATAGGTTAATATTAAACCATGTTGAAAAGTAACACATAAGTTGGTAACGTTGAAATCTACAAGACTCAGAGCTCATGGCGATTTCAGAAATTTATTCATCGCAAGCTTTATAATAAGTTGGTGCAAAAAACACATCAGGGGCTGTCCATAAACTACGTACACATGTTAGGGCGTGGGAGGGGAGTGGGAATTATCCACGGTCCATACAAATAAAAAAAAAATGTTATGGACAATTGTCTACGCAGGGGGAGGGCGAGTCAATAATCACAAAAAAAACTGTCTGCGTAGCGAATGAACAGCCCCTCACCAGCTAGAATAAGCTTGTACATTCATAAACAATAAAAGCAATATATAATTTTAGTGACCATATATTAAGGTCTTTTGATTTCTCCCGGTTCTCTCGTCTAATTCCCGGGGTTTTCGCAGTTTTCCCGCATACTTGCCAAATTCCTGGTTATTTCCCGGTTTTCCCTATTAGCTGCCCATCCTGTCATTGTCACTGACAGTTTTCAAGCGATATTGACCAAATAATGTTTGACATCGTCACTAGAAGAAATGACTCCCACTTCGTCAAAATCGCATTAGTTTTTTTTTTTTGTCAGTGACAAAGATTTCCCTGGTAATAAAAAGTGTAATGTGTAACATGCACACATTCTCTTTCTAATCATTACTGTAAATGCAGTTGAAGCCGTATTTAGGTTTACTTTGACGGATGTATGGATTAATGTTATTTTATTCATTTTATTTAGTTAGAAATTTAGCTGAAAACGAAACATACACATGTTTTTCACTGACAAATGACATGGCATCCTTTGAAGATCATTCTCATTTCGTGACAGTGACGAAAGCTGCTTTGTCAATTTCGTCGTGAACGGTCGGGATTATTTTGCAGCACTGCATGACTGTGAGACAAACTAAAGAAACTGACAGAAGAAAAAACCTTCTATTTTTAAGTTTCTCAAGTAGAGATAAAAATAACAGTTTTCCATACATTATACACTATGCCTTTGATCACAAGATTACCGACGGTACCATCTTTCTCACGCTCACTCTTTTGAAGCAAGCCACCGCGAGGATATAATGTTCATTGAATTTTTATGATATGCTGGAATGCTAACGCTCATTTCCACACGTATGTGGATCAATGATTTATTCATAAATTTGATTACCAAACACGACCCGACGAGTGAAGTGAGTGAAATAACACTTTCTCCATCTTTTCCATTTCTTTTCTTCACCTCGTTCCCACAGGACTCTGGCGGATGTCGCGGCATCCCAACTATTTCGGCGAGATCGTTATTTGGTGGGGAATCTTCGTTATCTCGCTGAACGTAATCGATGGCATCGAATGGGTGGCAATCATGTCGCCAATCTTCACAACCCTCATCATCTTGTTCCTGTCGGGTATTCCGGTGCGAGAGCGGTCGGCGGACGAGAAGTACCGAGAGTGAGTTTCAATTAAATTATTTAATGATGGTGCACCCCGCGTCTGCCTGACTAACGAAGCTTCTCGTTGGGAAATAATGTTCTTGCTATGTACTTTGTGAAAAACTTTTCCGGTTATAGAGCAATGTGTTTGTCGATATGCACACCGTAATTCGTTGCCAGCCGTTAAGCACTAATTGTCTCTTCCGCTTTTCTACAGTGATCTGGAATATCGAAAGTACAAAGCGTGTACCTCGCCACTGATTCCAATCCCACCGGCAATCTATTCGGAGGTTCCAAGGGCGCTGAAGTTCATCTTGTGCTGTGAGTTCCCATTCTACAATTCTTTGGACAAACGGAGAAAAGAGGAGGGCCCATTTGCCATGACTACCTCTATATCAGTGGCTCACTCACATTCGACACACACATAGCAATCGGGAGGCGGACAACATAACCACAATTATCCTATGTCGTCGTCACACCAACACCACCATCACCACCACCAGCATGCCCAACCTCATCAAGGTGGGGGATCCTCAAAAGACCGAAACTCCATCGGGCGAGCGGCTAGTTATTCGTCGAGCCACCGCAGCGGTAGCGAACGGCGCGGTGAAAAGTCGCTCCACGGCAGTCGTGACTTTGAGGACATCGTTCCGGAACGGATTACCTGCATTACCAGCTGCGATGGCAACTATATCACCGGCTCGGCACAGATTACTACAATTTTGTGATCTCGTTCACTGTTCAATGTTAACTACTGCTATACAAACGGTATACATAGACAAAAAGCGTTATATGAAATTGTGTTTAGAGATTTATTGGTTAATGGTTGCAGCATTGCGTTAAATTTAAGATAAAAGTGAGAAAATGCCAACTTTGAATTGCCAAGAGCGCCAGCGCTTGATTCTGAATTACTGCAAGGAGATCTTGGAAGAAGTTAACATCTAATAAAAATTGGACTTGAAAATTGATACCTACACTGGCCTATTTACAAAACCCTATGCGTTGTAGCTTTTGTCTCTTTCGAGTAATTTTCAGGTTTCTCACGGTAAATCCCTCTATAGAAATCAAACTACGATTACTTGATTCTCCTGTAGCTGCCTAGTAGAAATATCAAATCAAATATCTGAAAAAGGTTCAACAGAATATAAACTAACACACAATACTCTCAACGTGTTAGAATGCAGGTGAAAACAAATTGGAGAGCTGCAGAGCTGATTTCGATGCAAGTATCGCTATCATATAGTGGTACACTTGTTGAACAACGGTGGTGGAAGCTTTGATGTTACTTAATTCACCCACTTTGAACCGACTGTTACTGTGTACCTTTGGTTCCGTTTTGGCTTCTCAGTCTATTGTTGACCGAAGCAACTATACATATGTTTTCTTGGATCAATAGGTGATTTGATTTACAACAGACTGAGTAGCCAAAACGTAATCAAAAGTAACTTAATTCAGTCACAATAAAGTTGCTGCGCTTTTCTGCGGCATTAGTGTGCTGGGTAGGGGTAAGAGGGGCACAATGAACCGGTGGGGCAGAATGAGCATTCCGCACTCTAGTCGCAAACCTCTAATTGTTCGAAACAAATTAATTGTATATCACCATTGCAATGATTAATGACCATGAGAAATCCAAAGCTAAAGTACAGGAAGCTATGCATCAAGTTCACTATGCCCCTCCTACCCGTAAATGATGACGGTGCATGCTACAACATGACATGTTTCAAAACAAACGCAAAGAGTGTACGATTTGGTAATTTTTATAGGTCTTTACTGAATTGGATGGGAGTGGAATTAGAATCTCGCTAGCTTTCATCATGAGTGGTACGTTCAACACTTTTTCTTGTAATCATTTGAATCTTGGGATATTTTGCTTCGGGAGTCAAATACCGTTAAATACACAGTTGAAACACCTCAGACGCATAAAAACAATCTAAACACTTATAAATAACGAATCTTACTCGTGACGGAATCCATCTTTGACATAAAGGATGAGACGTAAACAAACATGTCATGTAAAATTAAATGCTCCGAGACTTAAAAGTTCGAAAGTATGTTTGATTAAGCTGAATGTTTCGTCTATTATGACTCAATTTTATGTCAAAATTGTCGCTCGTATATGACAGTCTCCGAGCTCCAAAATTTACATTAATTTTTTTATATGTATAACTACAAGAGCACACAATGACTAAAGTACAGCAAGGCTTCAATATACCGGCACATGGTCCAAAAATCTAGGCACTTTTATAATTTAGTTCTACAGGCCAAATGTGATCTAATTACCACGTAAATTTTATTATGATCCTGATATTTTATAATTTTCAACTACAAACAGGAGCAGGTTTTTGAATATAGAATTACACGTTTAAAGAACAATAATTCAATGAATTCAAACTGAAATTTACATGTCCATGTAACTGTATATATTTAAACGTTGGAAATTCAATTAATGTCTATTGAACTTTTAACTGACATGTAAGAAAACTGATGCATGTAACATTCAATACATTCAAGTTAAATTAAAGTTGAATTGCTGTATGTTTCAACCAAGGCCAGAAAATAAAGTGTGTACCGTTTAAAATCCACACACACAAAATTCATTCTCAAAATTCGAGTTTTTATCCGACTATCACCAAGTTTTCAGGGAGTAAAAAGAAACAATTGAAATTAGTTTTGGCATCATTCAATTAATTTATTTCACCTTTACATCCGAGTGCGCGAACCTTGGCCTTAACCCCAGCCATAAGGTTCTGCAAGTCCTCAGAATCGACAGTTTTTTGCATATTAACCCATGCTTTCTTCATGTCTTCTATATTCTTCACCACTTTAGTTCGTTTTAGAAGGTGCTCCTTCATAATGCCCCAGTATTTTTCTATTGGACGCAGTTCCGGAGTGTTTGGGGCGTTCAAATCTTTCGGCACGAAATCGACATCATTCGTCTTATTCCACTCTAGCAGGTTCTTCGTGTAGTGGCATGATGCCAATTCTGGCCAAAAGATCGTCAGACCGTCGTGAGCCTCCAGGAGAGGGAGAAGCTGCTTTTGGAGACACTCTTCCAAATACACCTGTCCATTCATGGTGCTTGCGGTAACGAAAGGTGGCTTTCCGTAAGTACAAATTACTTGCCAAATTAAGAACTTATTGGCGAACTTCGACATCTTCTGTGTCCGGAGGTTCTCGAGAACATCATACTTATCCTAGGCAGTCACATACAGGTTTCCTGGAACGTGGTTGAAGTCTGCCTTCACATATGTCTCGTCATCCATTACGCAGCAGTGTGGTTTCGTTAACTTCTGGTCGTACAACTTCCGGGCACGTTTTTTTGCGATCGTATTCTGTAACTTGTCGCGGTTTGGGGACTTCTGAACCTTAAAAGTACGTAGTCCAGCTCGAGTTTTGGTATTCTGCACAAAAGTTTTGCTCACATGCAACTTTTTAGCCACATATCGAACTGAGGCGTTCGGTTTCCGTTTGAAGGCTCCAACCACGCGTTTGTGATCGTTCTCGTTGACCTGACAGCTTTTTTTCCGGATCCTCGCTTCGGATCAACGTTCTTTGAACCGTTTTATGATACCAGACACCGTGAAATTTGCGATTCCCAACATTTTTCTCATGGCACGATGCAAAAGATCCTTATTCTCAAAGTACTCGTGCAAAACTTTTTCAAGCACGCACTGTTCTTTCGTCGCCATTTTGAAAACTTTTGCGCTCCTGATAAAATCAACTCACAGAGTGTAAACAATATACATTAAACTATGTCTACGCAAAATTTCAATTAGTTTTACCCAACGGATCAAAATTTAGAGCAATTTGAGTTTGTGCGGATTTTAAACGGTACACCCTTTACATCAATAAGGTGATCCAAGAGACGCTTCTCAGTGGAACTGACTGCTAGAAATCTAGAGTGTGTGAGTGATCTGGAGTTAATGGTGTTGAATGTAAACATAAACACAGCAAAAATTCATATGAGAATAAACTGCCAGTTCTACCAACAATCAATACGAAACTAACTATTTTAAACTGGCTCACTAGTGCTACACTATGTTTGTTTTGATTCGCTATGAAAGTTTGACAGATAAAATTAGTAGTTCGTGGAATTTCCTGTTTCGAGGGGTGCATCGATTAGCTTGGGACCGAAGATAGTACCAGAGCTGAGCCAAAAAGTTGAGCACATTTCTTCGGGACCTAAATTCTTGGTAAAAAAAAGTCAGTTCATCGCAACTGTCTCGTGGACAGCCTTATGTTCCAATTATAAATTAAAAAAAATTAACTGTCCAACTTTTTTTTTCCCTTGATTTGTTTTCCGTCGATCTTGTTTTTTTATGCTGAGCACCAATGCTACCGACACAAGGGAGGCGCCGCTTGCTGTGTAACATTATTATAATTTTATTAAGTGGATGTAATAGGTATTTAATTCAAACATAAATTTACCGGCATCAAAAGCGTCGTTGCATTCGGTGCACTTCGGCACACTGCCTATGAAAGCATAACAGTCACACAGCGAATCCAAATACAAAAAGCAGCCAACGATACAGACAGATACAAACGTTTCATACGGATACGACTGCCACGACAAACTCTGTCTTTGCAACACAGCTCGATCGAAGTGGTAGAAGGATAAGGGCATCTTTAGCGGCGATCCAATTGGTTGGTTTGGTCTAAAATTTTGGAACTGTCCCAGGCCGAGCCCTTGCACTGGTGGTCTATATTTTGTTTTAGACTAGTTCTTAAATGTAATTTTTTTAAACCAGTATAATTCTCGATCTATTTTGAACTGAATTTGGATCAAGGCAAGCACTGTTCCAAACTAGTTTGACAGCTGTCGCACTCGAGATTTTGTTTTGTTTTGTTTCGTTGTTGGGGTTTTTTCTGCAACACAAACCGATTTAGATCCCCGATTTTCTAAGAAAGTGGGCAGAACAATCGACTCCTGTTGACATTGGTGTAGTTCCAGCTCTATCACGCTATCGGTGCTGCTGTTGCTGCCGGCCCGGTCGTCGCAGCTGCGAAAGGATCACAAGGGAAACATCCGGACGCTTCTGTTCTGCAGGATTTTTTCGGGCATTTTATGGAAACTCCCAGGGAAGTAGCCAGTTGCTGACTTGGTCCAAAACTCATCATGTGACACATCAAATCACATTAGATTTCAAAAGCAATAATCAATGGTAGTCAAATATAATGCACAGAATCATGTTGACCCCTATCGGATATGTTCAGGGCACCTCCAAGGAAAAGGCCAGTTTCTGATTTAATCCAAAACCCATCATGCTCCACATAGCAAATCACATTAGATTTCAAAACCAAGATCAATGGAAGTCAAATAATGTGCCCAGGACCACCTTTCTTACTTCCAAGCATCTTTCAGCAACCCCTAGGGAAGTGACTAGTTTCTGATATGGTCCAAACCCTGTGATTTGACACATAAAATCTCACAGAAATTGAAAAAACAAGATCAGTTTAAGTAAAATATGGTGTCCAGATCCACATTGGCCACATTCTGGTATGTTCCGGGTACCCCCAGAGAATTGTTGAGTTTCTGACTAGGGCCAAAACCCAACACGCAACAACATACCAGACAAATTTCAATAAATACAGGTTTTTATTATTATTTCACTGGGAAGCACGAGAAGCAGGAGGACGAGCAGTTCAAGGCTTTTTGGTCAAGCCGCACATCAATCCCAGAGACAGCCATCGGAGGTCAATTTCACGGTAATTGCCGGATAAAAACCGTGTACGAGCTTAAAAAATGGCTGACCACGAAATCAGGGTGTGAGTTGGTTATTACTCGGGTTTTGACGTTTGAAATAGAACGGCCAAAAATAGACCAACCGGTGCGTACGCACACAGTTTGATCTATTTTGGCTTGATCTTTTTAATTTTAGCTGGTTCAAATGTGACATAAATTTGGATCTAGATCAGACCACCGCTAAAGATGCCCTAATGATATAAAGGAATTTACGTATTATCGGCAATCTAAGCAGCGTTCGCGCTTCAATAGACTTCTCTGACGTTTATGAATTGCACAAGTATTAGCGAAGAACTTTGGGTGAATTCTAAGTTTTTCTTGCACTAATTCTTATAATTTATCCCAAGTTTTGCACTAATACTTGCGCATTTCAAAAAATGAAATCAAAAATGAAATTTTGCGCTTTTTTTTATCAAAACAATCACACCAAAATCAGCAAAATGTAATTACTAGATTAACAACTAATCGATTATTTTTTGTTCGCTGTGCTGTCATTTTTCCACCAATGAGAGTGCAGCACATGTTTGAAACGATCGGTGATGATCCTCTCGAGAAGTGAATGACGAGGGGCACGCAATACAAAGAACCGGTGCGTTGAAGTTAAAATGCAATCAAAAGTACTTAAAGTAATTAATAAGTTTTGAAGTAGTACTGACTGTAATTAAAATTAACTATCCGTACTTAATGTAAATAAAAGTATTGAAAATGTAATTAATGTACTCTAATAACGAAAAGTCGACTTCATTAATGGACTTAAAAAGTCGTTAATGTTCTACACTGTTTAATTAATGTAATTAAATCAGTAATTAATGGAATTTATTTAATTCCAGCCGTTGCTTGCGTCGGAGTTAAAGGTTCTTGCGTGTTCCTAGGTTAATGCTTATATCGGCATGATTAAACCGATTACAAATATTTTACTTTTCGGTTCGTTAATCGATTAATCGATTATTCGAATGAAATCGGCCATCACAAGATGAATGTGAAACGTCATTTGAAATATAAGGACCGTACATAAATAATGATACAATTTGAAAGGGACCGGCACTAATCACAAATTACGTCCCCACGGTAACTGAAATAAACACGAGTGTTCACCGGTTGGTCAATCGGTGCCGAAACCAACATTTCAGTGCCAACATTTCAAATTGGCGTAATTGCTTTTGTAAACAATGGCTTCAGCCGTCGATTTATCACAACTAAAAGTTTACATCTCCAAAATAACAATGCTAACTTGTAGAGAAAACATTGATCTACCTGTTGGTGTCATTATGTTTCATGAGTGAGCTTTTATTCACGAAAAATTGACGACTAACGCCATTGTTTACAAATCCAATTACGCCCCTTTGAAATGTAGGCACTGATTTATCCTATTGCTTGCCTGTCTTGTTGCAATATGCCTGGTTGAGGACTTAGCTTGATCGGAAACGAGAAACAAAAACATAACAAAAAATTCCCATTAATGGGGTGTTTACATCCGCTAGCGCTAGTGTACTAACCAACTAGCACGAATTTCAGTTGCTTCTGAAATCTCATGCAGGTAGACGCTGATGCCCTGTTTACATTATGCTGGTGAGCTTTTTTGCTAGAAGCTGGCTCACTAGCGCTAGTGAAAAAGTGTAAACAACACGTGTATCATCTTGAGATTTACTTCGTGAAGCAGCTTGCCAACAATTTGGTCGTTTCCTTCTACCGGCCCGAGCGAGCTTTGTTCCAGGGACTGTTTGTCATGAAAAAAAGGAAGAAGGAAAGGGCAAGTCAATTGATCAAGTCAGTTGAATTCAACTGACTTGAACACGAATTGAACGTGTAAACCATGCCATTCAACTGACTTGATCAACTCACTTGAATTGAAAAAAGTTGAACCAGGCTCAACTTTTCAAGCCAATTTAATTCAACTGACTTGATCAATTGACTTGCCCTGTCTAAGCCCAGCTTTATGGTTCGGCTCGTCGGCCGCTTGTCATTTTGTCATTTGGAGATATTTTTGGTTCCTTGCAGTCAAATCTTTGCTTGATTTTCTATTCTGATGGGATTGTGATGCGTTTATGGTTAGTACAGTCCGTGACAAATTAGTTATAATTAGTTAACCTGTTGATCAGACAATTCTGAGTAAGTCAAATTCATTTTGTGAATGAGCAAAAAGTTTCGTCAATAAGCGATGGAACTTAAGGCTTACGATTTTTTTTTTTGCTTGCCGGAAAGTAGCGTCCTGTATAAAAAAGCCGGCAGAGCAGTAAACCTGAGTATCTACGCCCTCACAGCGTTTAACAAGGGTTTAGAGAGCATGTTTCGTCCAAGTTTAACCAGGCCATAAGTTCTATTGTTGAGAGGACATGGGTAGTTGATGGACAGTGGAGTCATCTTTGCGAAAACCAAACCAAAGTAGCCAAGTTCGAAGCACTTGTTGAAAATCAAAGTAAGATAAAGGCAAAAGTGATCGCTAAGATGTTGTAGCTCGACGTTTAGGATATTATTAACGCTTGGAGCCTTGGAGTCTTCATTATTTAAGGGGAAAAGGGACGTCATTAATTTTAGGAAATTCAAAAGGATTTTAATAGTAGTAGTAATGAACGAAATTTTGGTTTTTAACGAAAAACCGGCATTTTAATTTATGAACATTGATGACGTCCCCTTTCACCTTAAGATGTTTTGAATGCTGCTATCACCTCATCAGCCATCACTCAATGTTCTTCCTTTAAGTTTTTGGCACACATTTCAACGCTGTGGAATGTTTTCTGAATTCGAGATCTTCAAGTGAACCTACACACTAAGATTATTTTACCGAAATCTGTGAAATTTTACCGAAATCTCAACAGCTGAACGTTCGGTAAACAGTTCGGTGATTTTTCACTGATTTTCTGTAATCATTCACAGATATTCGGTAAAAAATTCCAGGAAATCTGTGAAAAATCACCGATCCGTTCACCGAGCGTTCAGCTGTTGAGATTTCGGTAAAATTTCATAGATTTCGGTAAAATAATCTTAGTGTGTACAATTCTATTTGTTACCCAATTGGTGCGATCTGCGATTGTGGTTTTCAAGGACATTGTTGTTCAGCAAGTGATAGTAAATGTCAACGGTGGTCTCAATCTTTAAATTTGGCAATGTTTCTGTTAACAGATTCTCAAAAAGGCCGCGGCTGACTTCACCCGATTGAAATTACGACGAGATTCGCCCTAGGGGTTGGTTGGTCGGGTTGGTCGGGTTGTTGATTGCAAGGATGTTTGTAATGTAGAAATCGAGGTTTGAAAAATTTCCCGCGTTTTGTATAAAAAGTGGATCTGATGGGAGCCAAGATGTTGTTAGAGCGGTTCAGTTTCAAATGAGGCATTGTTTCGAATTTTTTAACCGACCGTTACTGATTAAGTTGAAACTTTGCACTCGACCAACAGGCAAGAAACCTCGCGTGGACGATGACTGCGACGAAAAGCGAGATGGTAGTAACCAACCGTCCTAATGGCTGAGTTCTCCAGTTACTACCTCGCCACCATCAACATCAACAATATTACGAACACAACGAAGATTTTCGCTCTTAGAACATTTGTACGAACGCTGGAGCTGGATATCGTTTTCCTCCAGGAGGTGGAGAATGAGCAACTCTCTATCCCTGGCTTCAACGTTATCTGCAATGTGGACCAAGGAAGGCGGGGAACAGCAGTCGCGCTGAAAGACCACATACAATTCTCGCATGTGGAGAAGAGCCTGGATGGTCGTCTCATCGCTTTGAGGGTGCAAAACACGACGCTCTGCAACGTATATGTGCCATCGGGGACAGTTGCTCGTGCGGAAAGAGAAAGATTTTTCAACGGTGTACTACCATAGAGGTAACTCTAAGACTGAAAGGTCCCGAAAAAAACGCCATCCTCGCTGGAGATTTTAACTGCGTGCTACGTACGAGCGACTCAACGAGTTCCAACACAAGCCCGGCACTCCAAGCGACCGTACAGCAGCTAGAACTTCACGATCTGTGGCTGAAATTGTACCCCACAACCCCCGCACCCACGTACATCAGGCAATATGCAATGCAGCATACAATGCAGCATCCAGGCTCGACCGCATGTATGTCAGCGCTGGGCTTTGCGAGCATCTACGGAGTGCTGCGACGCACGGATCACAAAGCTCTAACAGCGCGCATTTACCTTCCCCACCTTGGCCGCGAACAAGGACGCGGTTTCTGGTCCCTCCGCCTTCACCTCTTAACCGCCGATAACTTAGAGGAATTCCAAGTGCGATGGCAGTTTTGGACTCGCCAACGGAGAAACTTCCCCAGCTGGATGACATGGTGGCTCTCATGCGCGAAGTCAAAAATTAAATATTTTTTCTGCTGGAAGTCAAGTGAAGTTTTCACGACTTTCAACACTTTACAACAACGTCTCTACGAGCAATTACGACTCGCATATGATGGTTATTACCAGAATTCCACCATCAACGTCCATCAAATGCTCACGTTGCAGCGGCAGTTTGGACAAAACTTCATCCGCATCAACGAGTCGTTTAAGGCCCACGCACATTAGATCCGGATCGGACGCGTTGCGGTAAAGTGACAGCTAAATCTATTGTCTAACTGTCAAATTTACGTCAACGCAACGCAAACGGATCTAATGTGGGTGGCCCTTTATAGCCGGTGAGAGCCACTGGTTTCGCAGTATTGATTGTAAGAGGCCATCATGCGGTTTAATGGCCCATATTTTGCATAATTTGTACGATGATGTTTTATGGCAAATAAATTTCGATTTCGGAGTTGCCGAGTAGGTGCATGGAAATTTAATTTTGATAAAAGTTCTGTGGAGTCAATGCGTTGCGAAACGATATCGTTTACAAATGAAACCATTGCATATTCACGACGCTCTTTTAATGTTTGTATGTTTATAAGCATGAAGCGTGCTTCATATGATGGAAGAGGAAATGATGTCCAACCTAATTTACGAAGACCGTATAATAGAAATTGTTTTTGTACGGATTCTAATCTTTCTTCGTGCGTGATTGAAAAAGGAGACCATACAATGCTGCAATATTCCAGTATTGACCTCACATAGGCGATATATAGTGTTTTAATTGTGTATGGGTCCTGAAAGTTATAGCAAAAGCGCTTGATAAAGCCTAGCATGTTATTTGCCCTGTGAATAATTGTGTTGTAATGGTCTATGAAAGTTAGTTTAGAGTCTAAGATAATTCCTAAATCCCTAACTCTTTCAATTTTTTCTACATTTTGATTTCCTAGTGCAATTGAAATATTTGAAGTTGTTCTTTTCCTGCTAAATGATATTAAGTTACATTTTTTACATTCAATTCTAGTAGACTTTTTTTGCACCATATGTAGAATATGTGTATTTCATTCCGGAATATATTGATGTCTTCTTCATTTCTTATTTCTAAAAAGAGTTTCATGTCGTCGGCATAAATAAGACATTTAAGTTTTTTGAGAATGAAAGAAATGTCGTTTACGTATAGAATAAAAAGAAGAGGTCCCAAATGAGAGCCTTGGGGGACGCCTGAAGTGACTTGAATTGGACTCGATTTCTTTCCGTTGAATTTAATTATTTGTTGGCGGTTAGTTAAATATGATTCAAGCCATTTTAGGAGCCCTGACTCAATTCCAATTTTTAGCAATTTAAAAAGTAGCATTGGTATGTCTATGCGGTCAAATAACTTGCTAAAGTCTGTATAGAGAGCTTCTACGTGGTTTCCATTATCCATTGCATTCAATGAATAGTCTATAAATTCAAGTAAATTTGTCGAGGTCGAGCGACCCTTGAAAAAGCCGTGTTGCATGTCAGTAATTCTATTTTTGATTTGGAGAAATAATTTTTCGTTGACAATTGCCTCGAAAAGTTTAGGGATGCAAGAGATAATGGCTATACCACGATAATTACGTACGTCAGATTTTCGGCCAGATTTAAAGATAGGCACTAGGAAAGGAATGAGCTTTTCCAAGTTTTTGGGAAGGTTCCAGATTCCAGGGACATATTAAAAATCCAGAACAATGGAGCAGTGAGTTCCATTGCTAGACATTTAATAAAAACTGGAGGAATTCCGTCAGGTCCAGGACCTTTTGAGGCGTCTAAATTTTTTAAAGCCTGCAAAATATCCTGCACTTGAAGTTGATTGAGGCCAATGTCCCTTGAAAATTCTGGAAAAAATGCAAAATAATCGCGGTCGCGATCTTCTTCAGAAAATGTCGTATAGATTTCTTGAAAAAAAAATTTGCAAATAGATTGCAGTTTTTTTCCGAGCTATCACCAACATTTTCGTCGAGTTGCATTATTGAAGGCAAATTGTCAGATTTTAATTTGGTTTTTACGTAATTAAAGAAGTTCTTTGGACAGGACTTTATTTCATGTTCTGTTTTTGCATTATATTCTTCAAATGCAGTACTGATAGCTAAATTCAGTTGATCGCATAGATCCAAATAAATAAATAAATTATTACTAATATTGTGTTTTTTATAAATTTAATGTGCTTTTTGTTTCCGGTTTTTCAAGTTTTTTATTTGTCTGTTATACCAGACTGGATTTTGTGTGTTTCTGTTGTGTCTTTTTTTCTTCAAAGGAATTTCTTTCGAAATTATTTCTGTTAAAATTTTGTAGAACACGTCTATACCAATTTCGACATTTCCTACATTCATTAAAATTAATTGCCAATTGACACTGTTTAATTTAAATTTTAATTTTTCGTAGTCTGCTAATTTGTATTCAAAGACTTCTTCGTATTCGCAGTCGTTGGGTCTTTGGTTTTCATGCACAAATAAACAATATTCAATTGCTGTGTGAAACGCTTAATTTTTCCACAGTGGATTTAGTGATTCGGTCACACAGAAATCTTCATAAATATTCGTTAGTAAAAAGTCCAAATAGCAATTTTGTTGGTTTTTGATGTGGTTAATTTGGTTCAGTCCTAAATTAGCAGTTTTGTCAAAAATGAACTGCAATGTTTCATTATCCCCAACGACTGGGAGTAAGAAACATTCATTTTCAGAGTCCAGAATGAAGTCAGCATGGCGTTGATTAAAGTCTCCATAGATGTGAACTTTAACCTCAGGAGGAAGCTCAGATAGAATTTGTTCAGCACTTTGGAAGAAGGCTTCATAAGTGCTTTTATGTGCATGGTCTGGTGGAAAATACACTGAGGCGAACACGTGCGTTTCACCGGCTATGTGTGATTTCACCCAAATATGCTCAAATTCTGTAAATTTTGGTGTAATGATGAGTTCTGAGTTAAAATTGGTCGAAAGAGCTATAAGGACTCCACCGCCTGACTTCTTCTGAGTTGCATGAAAATGTCTGTCGTCTCTGAATACATTAAAGGCATTTCCAAAGATTTCTTCACTTTTCACGCTTTCGTCCCAGCTTGTTTCAGTTGCCAGAATGACCGAGAAGGATGAGCATAATAAATTTTGATAGTAATGATAATAATAATTCATTTTAGCTGGGCTTTTCATGCGATTGAAATTTTGACAGTAAATCAAAATTTCAGTCGCATTCTGTTTATGTGAAGAAATTGTTGGAAGTACGTTGGTTGATAAAATATTTTCATTATTATTATTATTTACACTTACATTTCCATTTTCTTCTGAAAGTGTCCGAAGAGTGTTGTCGTTTGATGAGGTTTCTTCCGAAGTGTGCGTCAATGTCGAGGAAAATTTTGGGTGCTGTAGAATTTATATGCGGCTTCCCGTGTGTGCTGCAGTCGTTGTGTGCGTCTACGTCGTTGTGTGCGTCAGTGTTGTCTACACTGGCTTGACGAAATGGAAATAAATAAATAAGTTCACTAGATAAGAACGCACGGTGTGATTCCAGGTCTGCCAGGGCGTCAATGCGTGGGATTCCAAGTTCTTCGTGGACGTCCAGAAAAATTTCGCGCAAAAGTTGTGTGTCCGTTGGTAATCCTTCGGCTGCTAGCATTAAAGTTGAACTTGTTTTCGTTATTCCGCGGACACATACTGAAGGCGGTTGGTTATGCAGGAAAGACAGATAGGTTCGCACAGTATCCATGATTTTAGGGTCCCGCAGGCGTGCCTTCAAAAAGCGTCTGTCGCCGGCTGCAGATTGTTCCGTAAGCCTTACGACAGGCGGGCGCATAGGGTCTAGGAGTGGTGGGTTAGGTTTTTCTATGCGTTAAGGGTTAATAGTTTCCCCTTTTTGAAAATTTATAAATTTTGGTGTACTGTCTTTACTTGGTGGTCCAGAAAATTGTATGCGTGCTGCGGCTAATAATAACCTGCATTTCCCCTAGTAAGCCAATTTAAAATCGTTAGTTTCCATCGGTTGGTATTACTCCATCAATACTGAGAAATTATGAAATATTCGGTTTTGATACAGTTATCATTCTTGCCTTCATCGCAAGGAATCGATTATAATTGAAAGGTCCCGCTATTTATACCCTTCGGTGTGTTGAAACACCCTCCAAAGGCGCGCCCCTTTGTCAGTTAATATTGGATTCCTTAACAACAAATTTAAGCAATGACACCGATAATGACCATGCATCAGAACCCTAGTCCAGCTCGAGGGGGACGACTCTATCTACGATGCAGGAAATATTGTGTTTTGCTGTGGCTAGCTGCGCGTACGCTGAGTAGATAGAAAGAAGATTTATCACGATTTTAATGATTTCCTGCAAAAAGATGATGCGCGATGCAAGTAGATGCGAGAAATGAAAGAAGATTTTTCGAAGATTTATTCGCTAGTGTGAGATTTATTGAGCATCTAAAATTGAGATTTAGATGTGTCGCCCCCCTCGGTCTAGCTTCAAATTAGGGAACAACGAATAGAAGATTATGAATCACATAAATGAAGACTAACTTACTCATTTTTTCCTTGTTTCCAGTTTCACTTTAACATCTCCATGTAATTGTGTTGCAGAAGTCATTTAGTTTCATTACAAATTTAGGTAATAAGAAAATCTACACATATTCATCACTGACAGTATTGTCACTGACAATTGACATGGTTTGCCTTGACGATGACTGTTCGCTCAAATGAGTGACCAAAGTAGAATAGTCAATATCACCGTGTATTGTCGAGATTTTTCAGCACTGCTTGTCACTATCAACAAGGCATAAAAAGTAACAGGGACTAAGATGTGTTCCCTTGATTACTGAAAAATCCTGTTCTTCTAGTTTGAAGTATTTAGGAGTCAGGACTAGGAATCGGTGGTAGATCCTACATCCCGTATAATTGCTACCCTTAAATACTAATTTTGGACAAATAAAATAACTATTACATCACAATCACAATCCATCGCAATCAACTATACAAAACGTAAACAAAACCCAATTCCATTATCAATGCACAACAGCTGTGTAGTAGTATAATCGATAGCGATGGCTGTTCTCCCGATGTGGATCTAGTCGATACCACCACGCCAGGGGCATTTGTGTTTACCACTTTCAATATTCAAAACTAGTAGAGCCCGACGCCGATGGCGCAATCATATAGGTTTCTGGTCCTTACACGTCACTCAGATTCCAAAAATACCCATATTATGGGGATTTTAACAGTATTACCAATCGGTGGAAACTAACGATTTAAATTGGCTCACTGCTTGACTAGCCTATTGGTCCCAAGCAAATCGATCATCGTACCCAATTCTAGTCGAAATTAAAATAAAATAAATTAATAATATATATATATAATAATAAATTAAAATAAGATAAAATGAGAGGTTCGTGGATTTTCCTGTTTCGAAAGGTGCATCGATTAGCTTGGGACCGAAGATAGTACCAGAGCGGAGCCAAAAAGTTGAGCACGTTTCTTCGAAACCTTCTGGTCTTAGAGTTACCTCTATAGTATTAACCAGTCTAAAATGGTCGGAAAATGACACGGTACAGAAAAGGTGTGTTTTCCAAGAAAATCATTTGTTTTAAATGGTCATTACCTCTTTTATTTTGCAACATGTGGTTGAAAAGAATCTTTGAATCATGATTTAAGTCAAAAATACGATACCGTAACCGTGATAATGTGTGCACCATTCCTGAAGGGGATAAAGTGAATACGGAGGCGTATATCGCCATTCTTAGTAAGTGTGTGCCCTTCGGTGGATTACTGAGCAATATGGACCGGAGCCGAATGTGGTCTCTAAGCAGTGTTGGAAAAGTTCGCGATATTTCACGAAGTTCACCAAGGGAAAAGTTCGCGATTCATAGTGAGTTTTCGTGAACTTTTCCATCACTGTCTCTAAGCAAGACGGAGCACCATGCCACACCTCGAACTGCACGCAGAATTGGCGGAAGGAACATCTGCCTTGGATTATTCAGTGTGGCGCAACATGAAGGCCAAGGCCTGTGCCAAACGCCACTCCAGTACAGCAAGCCTCAGACAAACATTGACCCGCACCTGGCGAGATATGGATCCGGATTATATTATCAGAACCTGTTGAACATTCCGGAAGCGTGTTGAGGCCGTAATTGTTAAAAATGGAAATTCTATCGATGATTAACATAGATTAAAGTTCTTACAATCATATCCATTTTGAATAAATGATTTTTTTACACTCTGAAAATTTTCAGATTTTTTGTTTGTTTTATCATTGTTTAATGCTGCCAATATTATGACGCATACGGTACATAGAAGAACCTGCTACATTATTTTTTGAAACAATTTTTCCCATTACCAATTATTGGTGCTTGTATAATTTAGCTTAGAGGTTTATAAGTTCTCATTGATAAAATGCTCTTCCAAATCATTACTAAAATTAATCAAAATCATAGACAAAGAATTCAACGTGAATTCAATTTTGCTCTGGAGACCAAAGAAACAATTGCTTCCACTATTATTGGTTCGACTCCCTCTTTCTAACTCAAAAGTTTACAAAAAGTTGAACCAGCGAGATACTACGTGACACCGCGGAACAGACAGAGGGCAACGTCAAAAAAAAATGTCAAAGATGAGTTGCTCATCGTTATTCATTGGAATTCTTAGAACCCATCTGCTGTACCTTTGACGACGGAAAGAGCTTTAATTTATTAAAGCCTCTGCGATACACGATGCCAAAAAGATTATCCGTCTGCACGAGAGTGTATCCACTTGATATTGCAGATCTCGCACCTCATAAGCATTCTGCGCTACAAATAAGAACACATTAATATTTTCGCACTGGTCATAAAACATAAATATAGAAATTCATAAAATAAATTTATTAGTGTAGCTTTCCGATACTGTTCTACAGTTGATATTGCATTCAATTAAGACGATTATTCAATTTTCTGGCCTGTGCGGAAAAAAATACTATGTTCTTATTTTTTGCACAAGAGTCTAAAGAGGTGCAAAATGCGCAATACGAATGTTATCTTTTTTTCACATACCTTTCCCTCCTTTATTCCACAACTTTCAAATGATTGCAAATGATTTGATGAACGGGCGCATCATTATGTGTATTCCCTCAAGATGATAAGGGTTCACGGAACTCCTATAAGGGTGATGAGAATGACTAGGACTTCAGTGCCCCGTTGCCACTCTGCAGCTCTCGAATTTTCCTTGTTAGTTCCAACTTTTGCCATTCTTCTTTTAGTACTTTTTGGCACCTCTCTACAATCCCACCAATTTCCTAGAGTATTAGAGTTGATGCGTAACGACAACACAAGAAAAGATCAAACAAACAAATATTGCACCCTCAAAACAGAACACAATGCACAAAGCTATGTTGTAGAATCGATCTGTCTATATCTATAGATAGGTAAAATATATTATATATATGATCCAGTAGTGTTTAGTACCATTCTTTGAATCCTTTTAGAGAAGAGTGTTATATTAAAAATTTACACATCTAATCCTATATAACCGATCTATATACACAATCCAAGACATTTCCCTAATCGAGTCTTAAAGAGAAAAACAAAACATCTATTTAAGCAAGTGTTAAAAGAAGAATCAAATCAAAACTGTGTGGCAAATTCAACAATGTTAACGATAACGTTGGAAGGATCATTCAGTAGAGCAAGTTAATTGTATAGGAAACTTTACGGTGTTCAGTATACACGACATAATGGTTAAAATTAAAATTACAAAACAAAGCAACAACTCTCAAAGTCCTAAACATCAAAATTGAACTACTGCTAGGCATAGCATTAGATACTTGCTCAATCATACAGCATTTTCCTTTTGTCAATTGTCCTCTTTATCATAAAAATTAAACAAAAAAAATTAAAAAAAATACAGCACACACGCGAATGCAATACAAAAAAAAACACTCGAAACGATCAAACAGCACAAGAATTAAGAAAAACGCACGCCAACGCAAGGAATGGAAATTAATCACTTTAGATAGAACTTTTAGATTGATGCAATCAATGACATTCGTTTTAAGTCAAGGCGATAGAATCTTCTCTCAATCAGTGATCGGAAGAATAATCGATTACATGGTACAAGTCACAGTTTACGCTTACACGATTTTGCTTTACGAAATGAAAAGAAAAAAGAACAGTGAAATTAGTAGAAGCAAGTATCTCCAACAAACATTGTGCTGGAATCAAATAAAACTGGAAAATCTCAAACAAGTAGTTGATCAAACGTGTGCTCATACACTACTATTTGAACCGGTCGGTAGGTTGAAAATGGTTTGTGAGTGAAATACTGCAAGGGAGAGTAAAAAAAAAGCAAACGCAAAAATTAAAATAACATTAAAAGACTAATTAACATTAATAATGTTGCATTGCAGATAGAGATGTATTATATATTTGAATTATGGAAGAGAACAGTATCTATACATCACATGTAACGGAGATTGTAAGCTGCTATAAAAAAAATTAAAAGTTTGAGTTGCTATTCAATCAACGGGATGACATTCCTTTCCTGCACGCTTAGATTTGTTTACAGAATTCTGTAAATTTTAAAAAATACAAACAGATCGGTAAAAGTTGATCATTTTAAATCAACCTGTCATAGAATTGTGTTTGTGTTTATTGATATTTGCTACGTGATTTCGATCAACGGTGACATATTGCATATTATCTAGTGAACATAATTACTTACATCGTTCACCACCGAGCAATATTCTGAAAAACTCCGTCCAGTTTTATGAAAACCCTTGAAATTATTTCTACTTAAGTGTTATATTTGCTGCAGTGTCGAAACTTCATTCACATTATTTCTTCATTTTTGGAGTACTTCATTTGAAAGGTAACAATTTTTGCTTTAGATAAAAAAAAAACTACAAAGGACAGCCCTATGGGGTTGTAAAGGGTGTCCACGATGAAATTGCCACACACAAAATTGATTCGCAAAATTCGAGTTTTCATCCGATTGCCATCAAATTTTCAGGGATTGATAAATAACTATTAAACTTCATTTTACCATTTTACTCGTATTTTATTTACAGTCCATACGCAAATGCCCGGACTTTGGCCTTAACCCCGGCCATAAGATTCTGCACAACCTGTGAATCAACCGTTTTTTGCATGTAAACCCATACTTTCTTCAGTTCCTCGACTGTCTTCACTACCTTAGGTCGTTTAAGAAGGTGCTGCTTCATAATCGCCCAGTACTTCTCGATGGGGCGGAGCTCCGGAGTGTTGGGAGGGTTGAACATTTTCGGCACGAAATTGACCTTATTGTCCGTATACCACTTCAGCACGTCCTTGGAGTAGTGGCATGAGGCCTAATCCGGCCAGAAGATTGTTGGGACGTTGTGGGCCTTCAGGAGAGGAAGCAGCCGCTTCTGGAGGCACTCTTTTATGTACACCTGTCCGTTCATCGTGCCCTGGGTCACGAAAGGTGCACTCCGCTTCCCGCACGTGCAGATGGCTTGCCAAACCAGGAATTTCTTCGCAAATTTGGACATCTTCTAAGTGCGGACATGCTCCGGAACGCTGAACTTATCCTTGGCCGTGAAAAACAGGTTGCCGGGGATCTGTTTGAAGTCGGCCTTCACATATGTTTCGTCGTCCATGATGCAGCATTCAACTTTCGTCAGCATGTTGAGGTACAACTTCCTGGCACAGGTTTTGGCGGACTTGTTCTGCTTCTCGTCGCGATTAGGGGCCTTTTGTACCTTGAACGTTCGAAGCCCAGCCTTAGTTTTGGCCTTCTGAACAAAACTTCGGCTTAGGTGCAGCTTCTTAGCCACATCCCTAACGGAGGCGTTCGGATTTCGGTTGAAGGCCCCAACAACGCGGTTGTGATTTTTGGTGTTGTACGGAATACTTTTTCCTTCACTTCTGGGCTTCCGATCGGTGGTCAACCGTTCCTCGAACCGCTTAATCACTCGCGACACCGTGGAATTCGCGATTCCCAACGTTTTAGCGATGGAACGATGCGAGAGATCCTTGTTCTCGTGATGAATGCGCAAGATTTTATCACGCACGAGCTGTTCTTTCGACTCCATTTCCACGAGTTTTGATCACAAGACTTTAAAACTTGCAGGATGTAAATAATGCACTATGAACTAAATCCACCCAAATTTTCATTAAATTCTACTCAACGGTTAAAAAGTTAGAGCAATTTCATAGTGTGGCAATTTCATTGTGGACGCCCTTTACGCAATGGTGACGTAGGACTACGTGGTCTTATATAATAAATCTTATTTGTTAACTGCAACAGGAGCTTGTGTTTTGTGTATGAATAGGAATTTGAGCGGGGTTCTCTCTGTTTATACTCTTTAGTATGACGCGCTTTAAAAAAATTGCCCACTAGACTGATGCAAAATTTGAAATATTCGCTCCACAGTGTTCAAACGGTTTCAAATCGGGTCCTGATTAGCCTCCGAAAGTTTAAACTCATTTGATAAGAAACTGACATGGCACAAACCTTTTGAAGTTTATATGGAAATTACTAAGGGAAAACAAAACTTTTTGTTCATTGTCTTCTAGCCTTTTTACATGTTGTACTGTTATTGTATTGCTATTCTTATGGAAATTTGTATCAGCTACAACTTTGCAGAAAATCTTTTTTAAGCCAAACGTCAAATTAAATAGTTATTAACTGTTTAAGAGATTGATAATCTTATGCCTTCATTCTTGTCCTCTATTCTACGCGCCATAAACACCAATGTGGCCTGCTGAACAGTTGATTGAGCATATTCATAAGAAATCAGTGACTTGAATCATTAATAATTTTTGTTCCTTACATTTGATCGAAAAGTGGTCTTGAACAAAATTGTAGCTGAGAAAATTTTCAACAACCTCAGCTATCATTATCTAAAGTAGAGTGAACTGGTGAATTTTGAGATAGATATGAACCGAAATTATGGTTTCGCCTTAGTAATTCCCATATAAACTTCAAATGGTTTGTGCCAAGTCAGTTTCTCACTAAATAAGTTCTAATTTTGTCTAATCAGTCTAATGGCCCACACCAACTCACGAAGAGCTACTGATTCCTAGCAATAGCGATGCGGATTCTTCCTCCTTCTATGGATGCTCATGTGGGCTGCAGCTCACTGCTTGCAGGCAGGTAGGTAAGCGTGACTGCTTTCTAACACCCCGATGGGTCTGGGTTCAATCCCAGCCGAGGTCGGTGGGATTTTTCTGAGGCATAAAAATCTCTGGTCACGTCTTCCTTCGGAAGGGAAGTAAAGCCGTTGGTCCCGGCCCATGTGTGTTGAATGGGTGCGATATCCTACGCAGGTGTGGAAGCTGTCTTCCTTGCACATTCGATTGCCGTCATTGGATGGCAATCGATGTCCGTCGGTGATTGACACTAGATTGCGGAACAGAGACCGACGTTAAAAAAAAAAAAAAAAGAAATCATGTCAAGTAATGAATTCTGTAAAAATTCCATTTTAGGAGCAGTAATGCTTCCTGAGTCAAAATTGTCAAAATTTCCGTTAGAACGTTGGTTAGTATTTTGATTTCTACCCGATGCAATAGCAGCATAGGTAGCTCCATTAACTCGCTGAACATTGTTAGCAGCGAGGGGGAGTAGGTACAGATGAAACATTTGAAGCAGGGGTGATATTTGTACCTACGGGTACGAATGTAGAATTTGTTCCTCGCTGACCGTTGTTAACAGCAGAGGAATTTGTACCTGGTCGGAAACGTGGAGCATTTCCTACCTGTCGGTTACAACGAGATTGTAGGATCGCTTTGCGAGTCTTACATTCCCAAAAATTGGATTTGTGGTTTTCATCACAATTTGAACATTTAAATTTCTTAGGATCTTCCTTCACAGGACAGTCGTCCTTTGCGTGAGAGGAATCACCACAATTCATGCATTAAGCTGGCATGTAGCAATTTTTAGTTCCGTGACCCCATCCCTGGCACTTACGGCACTGAGTGAGGTTTTGGAAATTTCCTCCAGTCTTCCTGAAGTGTTCCCACTTCACTCGGACATGGAGCATAAGGCTAGCTTTTTCTAAGCCCTTAAGGTTGTTTAGTTCACTAGACTTGAAGTGAACTAAATAAAAATCATTAGAAATCCCGTTGCGCGAATCGCCAGGACGGGATTTCATTTTCATTTTGATTACTTGGAGTGGCACAACTCCAAGTAATTTTGCCAGTTCATCTTTGATCTGATCCAGGGATTCACCACTGGGCAGTCCTTTCATGACAACCTTGAACACACGTTCAGTTTTGGTGTCGTAAGTAAAAAATTTGTGCTTCTTCTCAGTAAGATACTTGAGAAGACATTTAAATCCGTCCAAGGTTTCAGCCAATACACGGCATTCACCCCGACGTCCAATTTGTAGTGAAAACTTAACTTTCACGAAATTCAAAAGTTCCATGCGAAGAGCATGGAAATCGGTAGTGGTTATCACAATAGGGGGAATCTTTTCCTTCTTGGCATTAAGCCGGGAAAGTTTACTAGAATTTTTCTTGGATGATGGATCATTCTCATCATCCGTGAGCAAATCAAATTGATTACTCAAATTAATTTCATCAGAAGGGGGGTCAAGAGTTTGCCCCTTTCTTTTGAGTTTAGGCGCCATGGCGGCAGTAAATTTTTATCCAAATCGACTTCCAAGCAGATTACTATAAGAATCTGAAGGATCGAAGAGGAATTTTCCAAATCGATATCCAAGAAGGATTACCTCGGGTAGGGTCCAAACAAGGATCGAAGAGGAATAAGAGGAGTTGAACAAGGTAGAAAATTTTTACAGGTTGAGCACTGAAAAGTGCTGTTTAAATTTGTTGTAGCTTTAGGTAGTAGTAACACTTCCTTAAGCAAAAAGCAAATAGATCCGCACGGCAAGAGAGCACGATGCGGACTGGGGGAGGCTTTCGTTGTGTATTGGAGAACACCACCACTCACCATGCGGTGATTGGATAAACACCGTTTGGTGAGACTGGATGGAATTTAACTTTGAAATCTGTGTTAGGGAAATCGCTTTTCGCAGGCAGTCGGTGATAATTTTAACTATCAAAGCAAGAGTTGCACATTCGTGCAATTTTCAAAAGGTAACATTTTGCAAAATGATAAAGTCTTAAATTTTTCAGATACGTGGAAATATATCAGATCGATTGGTGTAAAAATTATTGAAATTGAGTTATGAACGTCCAAAATCTTTCATAATTTTGTTACATGTTCCATTTTCGGTTTTCACAAAGTGTACTCCCATATAGAAATCATGGACGTAGTCCTACGTCAAAATATTTTTTTATTTCTTGATTACATTGATAAAAATCTAAAAAAAATTGTAGATAAGGTCATTATTATTATTAATAAAAAAAATAGTCTACAAAGGTTTGAACCTCGCACGCGTATTACGGATATAGAGGACTGAATTTAACATTGAAAAAAAAATGCAATGTTGAAGCTTATTTGGAAGATACCTCGAGTTATTAATAAGTTTTCTGGAAAATTTTGGGGGTTCATCGAGGGGGCGACTCTATCTACGATGCAGGAAATATTGTGTTTTGCTGTGTCTAGCTGCGCGTACGCTGAGTAGATAGAAAGAAGATTTATCACGATTTTAAGATTTCCTGCAAAAAGATGATGCGCGATGCAAGTAGATGCGAGAAATGAAAGAAGATTTTTCGAAGATTTATTCGCTAGTGTGAGATTTTTTGAGCATCTAGAATTGAGATTTAGATGTGTCGCCCCCCTCGGGGTTCATGAGCATTCCTGATATTGCTGAAAATTATGATAGCATCAGATTGCGGGGTTGCTAGTGTAATAGGATGCTTTGTTGATTGTTCATTAACTCTTGATTGCTTGTAATACTTATGAATATTTTAGGGAGACAAAAAGGTGAACTAAGAGGTGGACGCCTGAGCTTTTCCACATTTATATCGCTGTGAAGCAACTGTAAACTCTAGAGGGAATATGTATCTGTAACTGTAACCAGTTCAATTTTGTTTGCTTACCTGGTTAAATGTCACATTTAATTATCTTAATGATAAATCGTACCCTTTGTAGGGGTAAGTGGGACCATCATCATTTTAAGTATAATAAATGTTGTTCTATCTCTCAAGTAAACAAAGTAATAGGGTAAAAATTGAGTTAAAACGGTAGTACCCCCTTAAAAAGGGTTATTTTCCATATTCTTTTGTTAGAATTTTCTCATTTTTTTAATGTTGTACAAAGCTGTACGCGATTAAGCAGTAGCACATTTTTGCAGAATAAAGCAAATAGTTATTTCTCCGTTTTAAGGATTTACGGCCGTTTTTTTTTATAATTGTTTAACAATATCTTTAAGGGGTTTATCTTGCAGATTAGTAGGAGGGACAACCCCGGCGTAGTGGTTAGCATCCATACCTCTCACGCCAAAGTCACGAGTTCAAATCTCACCCCCAGACAAGTAACGAATGACCCAAGAGCGTTAAAGCGAAGACAAATATCAAGAAGACTGGTAACTTTTCCAGAATCCAAGCGACAGATACAGTAGCGATGCGCTTGGGCGAAGGTGGAAGTAATGTATCGAAGGATAATCAAATACACATATCTTTCTTCTATGGTTGGAATCAACACATTCGACCGGAACATTTACCTTTGAGCGGCAGATGACGCGATTGTAACTGGCTCATAGCGGACGTATGAGAAATTGGAAGAGTTGCCAGTCTTCTTGATATGTGTCTTCGGTTAAAGTGACTATAATAATAACAATAATAAAAAAGATTAGCTGGTATCAGCAGCTAATCTCAACGTCGTTTACTTTGCGTGCGTTGCGTTGCGTGTGTAACGGAGTTATTCGTAAATAACAAACTGGCAACTGTCATGTATCAACTTTAACATTCTTATTCTGATTGCTTACGGAAAACTATTTGAGAGTGAATAGTTCTCCAATCAAAGTTGAGAACATGACTATGATCTCTCCATGAAACAGTATTTGTGCTGAAAAGTACCAACAAGTCAATTTCAATATAAGATTTTTCACTGATGGATCCACAGGCTTCGGCGTCTTCAATGAATGCTCAACCGCCTTTCGGAAACTTCAGGAACCTTGTTCCGTTTATGTTGCTGTGCTAGCAGCAATCAACTTCGCATTGGGGATTATTTTCCGACATGCCCGCAGACCATTACTTCATCTTCTCGGATAGTCTCAGTTCGATTGAGGCTATTGGGTCGATGAAACAAGGTAGGCACTCATCTTATTTCTTTTCAAAGGTAAGGGAGCAGATAAGTTTGTTGGTCGAAAGTTCATATATGATTACCTTTGTATGGGTCCCCTCACATTACTCAATCCCAGGCAATGAGAAGGCAGATTCTCTCGCAAAGGTAGACGCACAACAAGGTGAGATTTATGATAGAAGAATTTCACATGATGAATTTTTCCCATTTGTACGTTAGAGTTCTCTTCTAAGTTGGCAAACCGATTGGACAAGTAATTCTCTTGGGAAAAAGTCATCCGACAACATTATCGAAAAATATTTGTTTTATAGTAGATTTGAAACGGTCATGTCTCGACCAAGTAGATTCTTTGCTGGCATGATGAAGATAAATTAATAAAGAATGAAATTGGGTTATTAGCGGACAGCGAAAAAGGTTATCTTCCATTTAATTCCACATTATTAATTTTTCTATCCATGACAGATACGTATTTCGACTACAATGTGCAGTCTTCATCAGTGTTATTCCCACTTAAGACTTATCAAAAACCTAACCCCCTTAAGTATTCATCCCTTAGGTAAAAATGTCAAGATCACAGGTATAAAAATGAAACATAAATGTGTAGAATCGGAACATACCTAACTAATAATAATTTTAAAATTAAATGCTCAACGATCTTGACACCAACACTAGAACTTTTTGTCACGGTTAAAGATTTCCAAATATAAAAAAAAAACAGAATGGCTCACTGCCTATAATCCCATATCAGTCCCATATAGAAAAAGTAGGCATTGAGCAAACGACAGTTGAAGTTAAGAAGTGCAATTCCCATGTAAATATTTGAAAAATCATAGAAAATTAATTGATATTTTTTCAAGTTGAAATCAGCATGAATGAAGATAGCATGTTTTATTATATCAGAAAAATATGGCAATCCAAAAAACAGACTGTAATTTGACTTATGGACGATTGAATTTCAGGATGGGACTGATACACCGACAAACCGACATGAATTTCTGCTCAAAGCACAAAACTGACATGTGCCACCGTGTTCGTGGAAAATGTTTATCCTAGCACATTTGAATCGGCCCTTATGGATTCTCGTTCAAGAGTTAAGTTTAAGTTTCATGTCGGTTTGTCGGTGACTGATATGCGATTACTTTGCTTAATGAGACAAACTGACTTGATGTTGTTTTGACATTTTTTTATGGTCAATGTCCGTAGTTTTATCACGTAATATGAAAGTAAAGGGTGTCCACGATGAAATTACCACACACAAAATTGATTCGCAAAATTCGAGTTTTCATCCGTTTGCCATCAAATTTGCAGGGATTGAGAAATAACTATTAAACTTCATTTTACCATTTTACTCGTATTTTATTTACAGTCCATACGCAAATGCCCGCACCTTGGCCTTAACCCCGGCCATAAGATTCTGCACAACCTGTGAATCAACCGTTTTTTGCATGTAAACCCATACTTTCTTCAGTTCCTCGACTGTCTTCACTACCTTAGGTCGTTTAAGAAGGTGCTGCTTCATAATCGCCCAGTACTTCTCGATGGGGCGGAGCTCCGGAGTGTTGGGAGGGTTGAACATTTTCGGCACGAAATTGACCTTATTGTCCGCATACCACTTCAGCACGTCCTTGGAGTAGTGGCATGAGGCCAAATCCGGCCAGAAGATTGTTGGGACGTTGTGGACCTTCAGGAGAGGAAGCAGCCGCTTCTGGAGGCACTCTTTTATGTACACCTGTCCGTTCATCGTGTCCTGGGTCACGAAAGGTGCACTCCACTTCCCGCACGTGCAGATGGCTTGCCAAAACAGGAATTTCTTCGCAAATTTGGACATCTTCTGAGTGCAGACATGCTCCGGAACGCTGAACTTATCCTTGGCCGTGAAAAACAGGTTGCCGGGGATCTGTTTGAAGTCGGCCTTCACATATGTTTCGTCGTCCATGATGCAGCATTCAACTTTCGTCAGCATGTTGAGGTACAACTTCCTGGCACGGGTTTTGGCGGACTTGTTCTGCTTCTCGTCGCGATTAGGGGCCTTTTGTACCTTGAACGTTCGAAGCCCAGCCTTAGTTTTGGCCTTCTGGACAAAACTTCGGCTTAGGTGCAGCTTCTTAGCCACATCCCTAACGGAGGCGTTCGGATTTCGGTTGAAGGCCCCAACTACGCGGTTGTGATTTTTGGTGTTGTACGGAATACTTTTTCCTTCTCTTGTGGGCTTCCGATCGGCGGTCAACCGTTCCTCGAACCGCTTAATCCCTCGCGACACCGTGAAATTCGCGATTCCCAACGTTTTAGCGATGGAACGATGCGAGAGATCCTTGTTCTCGTGATGAATGCGCAAGATTTTATCACGCACGAGCTGTTCTTTCGACTCCATTTCCGCGAGTTTTGATCACAGGACTTTAAAACTTGCAGGATGTAAATAATGCACTATGAACTAAATCCACCCAAATTTTCATTAAATTCTTCCCAACGGTTAAAAAGTTAGAGCAATTTCATAGTGTGGCAATTTCATTGTGGACACCCTTTAGATGCCAATTGATAGTGGATAGCGTTGTTATCTTAAAATTGACGAAAATCCATATGGGACTGATATGCGATTACAGGCAGCTCACTGCTGTTATAGTTTCTGTACAACAGCACATGGACAAGCTAATTTATGGCAGTTGCTGTCAAGCAATAAAAAATCAAATTGAATCAATAGCTGATTTCCAGCAGAGCGCAATAACACTCCATAAATTTAATATTACTCTTAAAGAGGTTATGAGAACCTCTTGTAGGGTATGGAGATTGTTGTTGTGCAGCTCTTAGTTTTATTAACAGTTTTAGAAAATTGATCTTAAAAACCGTCAAACCGACAAACAAGTCGAACAAGCTGGTGTTTGTTCGAGGTAGGTTTATTTTATCTAGTTCGTTTAGCCTTACAACTCAATCGCATTAGCTTTACGGAGCCGATAATTCATTGATAATTCACAAACAAAAAGTAACAAAATTCACTTAATTCTATGTCTAGTACGAGTTGGGCCGAATACCCGCGGCTTAACCGAGGTTAAAGGGGTACATTATCGAAGGATAAGAAAAGAGGAGGAGTTTGAGGTAGGTTTAACAGCTATTTTACCAGCAAATCCGAGTAAATGTGGGCAAGTTCAACAAAAAGCGAGCCGTGACATTTTTTTTTTCCTCTGTTCGGGACATAACACCACTGCGACCAGTAATTTGATATATTGTAGTATATCCCGTGTCCTTAGTTTAGTGCATGTCGTATTACTCCATCACTATTGAGAAATGATGAAGTATTCGGTTTTGATACAGTTGTCATTCTTGCCTTCATCGCAAGGAATCGATTCTAACTGAAAGGTTCCGCTATTTATACCCTTCGGAGTTGGAACACCCTCCAAAGGCGCGCCCCTTTGTCAGTCAAAATTGGATTCCTTAACAACAAAAACAAGCTATGACACCGATAATGACCATGCATCAGAACCCTAGTCTTAACCACTTCAAACTAGGGAACAACGATTAGAAGATTAGGAATCACATAGATGAAGACTAACTCATTTTTCCCTTGTTTCAAGATCATCCTCGGTCCAGGCAACCCGAGGACTTATCACTATCAACAAGGCATAAAAAGTAACAAGGACTAAGATGTGTTCCTTTGATTACTGAAAAATCCTGTTCCCCTAGTTTGAAGAAGTTAGGACTAGGAATCGGTGGTAGATCTTACATCCCGTAACGTACCACGAAAAGGTGATCTACCCACGTTACGGGGCAAGCTTGTGACATTATTCACGCTCCAAGGGGAGAGGGGGAGATTTTGTGATGAGCAATGCATTCTTCTTCGTCTTCTTCGCATTTCAAGCTTATTGCATGCTCTCAACTTAGTGTTTAGATGCACTTCCACAGTTATTAATTGAGAGCTTTCGATGCCTGTACCATTTTTGCATTAGATTAGTATAATTGTGTGGCAAGTACAATCATACTCTATGCTCAGGAAAGTCGAGAAATTTTCCAACCCGAAAAATTCCTAGATCGGACCGGGAATCGAACCCAGCTACCTCCAGCATGGTCTTGCTTGGTAGCTGCGTCTTTACCAACTGAGCTAAGGGAGACCCCCCGAGCAACGCATTAGGTATCGGAAAAGGGAGGAAGGGCTTAACATAATTAATGGGACATGTAACATTCATCCTTATCTTCACTTGTTTGTTTTGGCTACCCATATCGCATCAATGAACTAACACCTGGAAAAAAGCAGCAAGCCTCTAAACAAAAAATGCCAAGTGTTGAGCGTGCTTTACGTGGTTCTTCATTCTATTTTATAATTGACTCTAAGTTGTTTCCAAAATAAAAAAAAATTAAAAACACCCGACATAAGAAAATGGAAATACATATTTATTTCACAATCATATCTTTACAATAATGATATAATTTGCATGATATATTGTACTGAGATGTACTCATCAATGAGTAATTCGTCATGTCCATTGAAGTGCTGTAAAGCCATAAAAAAATACTAAAATAATGTGACGCGGCAAGGAGATTGTTCGTTGCAGTTTGTGGGGATCTAGTCAAGGCTGGTTGCTTTCTTCAGAACTACTTTAATATCCATTGGCGGAAAATTTTGTAGCAGCTTCACGTTGTTGGCAAAATCGTTTTCCAAAATTTGTTCTCGAAGTAACCTGAATAGAAGCAATGTGGTAACAACCTACATACTGAGCAGATACAACCGAACTACTTACATGATCATTGCACAGCATACTTTTACCAAAAAATTGTAGCGCTTTTCATCAGCAAATACCGAGTCCCAAATCCGTAAAACATCTGGCAGTGGGAATTCTTGCGATAGTAAAAGAGTCAGCCATCGAAAGCTGTAGTACTGTGGATAAAGTTCCTGATCCTTCAATCTGGTCCAGACTTCCAAATCCTTCTCTCTTAGCATGTTCGACAGTTTTGCCATCATGCCCTTAATTCCGTCGACAGATTCATCGAGAGTTTTTATGAAGAAATCTCTTATTTCACCCATCAGTGCAGTAAAACAAAAGAAGCAGTCAGCCTCGGCATGTTTACGATATTCTAAGTTAGGGTCGGAGGCCAATACGTAATATATCGGACCGATGATTTCATTCATGCCTTGTACGTAACCTTGTCCGGGATTCAACTTGGCGTATAGGAACAATATTCGCTCGACCACTTCCCAATGCGCTTCCTGTCCTTCGTCCATTGCTTCGTAGCTCTCGATGGCTCTTTTCGTTATCAAATTGATCTATTTTCGAAAATACAAAAAAAAAATCTTAGAATCGGAACGCCATCATAGAATCAAACTTACTTGCTACAAATCCATTGTTGGGTTTGAGTTAGTGAGCGTTTAATGAATAATTAGTAATTCCCGCTGATTCGCATACAAATATTGAAAAGTAAAAAAAAAAAATACCAACCTTGGTCACTCCTAGCCCCTTCCTTTCAACGTTAGCCGAACTGAGAGTTGTTGGTGCTACTCTAATATGCAACTTTCGCTCGCGATTGTGACTAACTACTGATTCACAAGGGAACTCAGTCGCCTGAAAAAAGAAACAAAACACAATGGAGAGCTCAGTTGCTAAAGTAACTTTTTCAGCATTATTGTATGCACCCATGTCACCTATAGCCCTAGGGAATGTTGTAAAATGCTGTCCAGTTAGTACATTATCTAACATATCAGTTAATTTGACGTGAAAGCAAAAACTCTACAAAAAAGCTAGATTTGGATTTTTGAGATTTGATATTATCATTGACAAAATTTAAAACAGACATTCAACCTCCGTTCCTTTCGGCCTAAAAATTTAAGTAGTTTATCACCAGAAATGGAAAGAACAGCATAATGAATAATCATGAGCGCCAATCCGTGCACTCACTATTCACACGTGAGCCCCCCCTCCTAGGATTAATGTAGCCCCCTCTAGAATTACTACTACAAATACTTATTTTCCTTACACAACAATTTCATTGGGATGACATATCATACAATGAATTTGTTACTTGTCGTTGCATAATCATATGACGACTTTTAGTCCATATACTTTAACCTAAGTTAGTTAAATTCTGTCTCGATGTCCCTTTAAACTGTTTATTCCTTGCAGATGTACAGGAGCAAAGGAGAAACCCGATCGATGATGAATGAAATTTCTGTCTATTAAATCCTCCCCGACTAAAGTAAACCCAGAACTTGAACGGGCGAGAGTTCAATCTCACCCTAGAAGTAACATCGTCGAATCAGTTTTAGATCATCTGATCGACTCAGAAGTGCAGGTCCTTAAAGATATCACCCAAGCCTATCGTTTCGCTGATTATGATACCTTCTACCACCTCCTAATTACACACCACCAACCGTTCAAGCCTACCAGTTCCTACTGCAATGTACCACCGATTAAAACTATCAAACATCTAACCCTTAGGATCTGTCATGCTACGAAAATAGGATTCATCAGAAGTGATTTACCCGTCGCTTGTAAGTATGTATAGAACTCGAGCAGTTTTTGCTCAATCCACTCAGCGCCAGACAGATGTCAAACGTTGGTAATTTATAATTCAAGAGCTTATATATTTTGGGATCAATACGTATTGGCATCCTCCACCAGTACTGAGACTTTTTTTCAAAATTATGTGGTCAAGCAAATAAACTCCAGTGGATATACCATCGAAGTCCATGCCAATTGAGATTAATGGCTGGCAAGAATATCCGAGAAAAACGGCGAGATTTTTTGACGTAGGACTACATCTTTGATTTCTATATGAGGGTTCACTTTGTGAAACCAAAAATGGAACATGTAACAAATTAAGAAAGATTTTGAACGTTAATAACTCAGCTGCCCCTGGTCCAATTTCAATAATTTTATCGCCAATCGATCAGAAATATGGCTACGCATCAATAACAATGCTTCCGAATGTTGATTTTCAACAAGAAACTATTGAAAAACTGGTAAATGTCCAGAATTGTCCAAAAGCGTCGAATTAACTAACAAATCCACCAATTACCTACATGCATATGCTGCTTCCCCAGCACAGCCGTCAGAGAGTAGTAAGTAGACGAAAGTGGCATTCGCCTCCGATCCTCGGGCGCATGCAAATAGGGAGGATGTAATTGCGTAATATTTTGCACACTCATCGCCATACTCAGAACCACACGCTCCCAACGACCACACCACTGTGTGGTGGTGTTCGGTCGTCGAAATTAGTAGCAGCAGTAGCAGTGCTTTCGGCGCGTGGCGTTGAAAATTTTTCTCCAGTAACAACGAAAGTCTGCCTGCAAGTAGCGAACTGCAGAGCCCACATAAGCAACCATCAAAGGAGGAAGAAGCTGCACCGCTATGCTATGGATCGGAATCAGTAGCTCTTCGTGAGTCGCTGCGGGTCGGTCATCTATGCCATGCGTGTCACCCTTGCTCCAAACGACATACAGCTCGACAGCCTCATCCGTGTTGAACACCCAGCTCAGAATTGCTGAACCATCACTACAAAACGATCCTTTCAGGGCCACCAAAAATTGTTAAAGAGTATTATTTGGATATTGGTCAAAGTCATCAGTTCCCACAAGCAGCTAGCTATCAAGGCTCAACCTGTCTATAGAAGGTGTGGAATTGTAGACCTGAATATATTGTTGCAATTAGTTTTTCCTCGGCTTTCATTCCGCACGATTCGTTTCTTTCGTTTAATCAATCACCAATCACCAAAGATTGTTTCAATCGGCGCTTACATACGAAATTTAATTTGGATTATAGAATTTTTTGTACGTTACCAAAATTAAAGAATGGTTTGCCACTAAATGTTGAGATAATTTATTGATTATTAAATTATATCACTGAATACCATGAAAAAGCAGCCTGTATGTGAGTTTTTGCCTGTTTTCAAGTAAGGAGTTATCATAAAAAACAAATCGCCAGCTGGTATTTCCCGGCGACTTTACAAATAAATTAAATCAAACAAATTCATCATGCAGAACTAGCTAGGATTTGTTTTACTTCATATTTCACAAAATTGCTTTCGAGTGTTAAGACATCGTCTCCCGCAACGTTTACATTTTCCCTTTACCAACCCATACATCAGGGCTAGATAGATCTCCACAGAATCTATAGAATTCACGCAATTTCAAAAAACCAAAATGCACAGAATTACGAAAAGAGGTCAGGTTTCGACCAATAGCAGATAGATTTTAATTCTAAACAAGCCAAACGATTGAAAATTTATCTACCAATCTGCTAAAATGAACACTTAGTTAATTTTCAATAGGTCACTATTTAAAAATACCAAATGTCCAACTGTTGCAATAATGATCAAAATTATCACCGAATGTCTGAAAACAGCGTATTCCCTAACACAGACTTTAAAATCGAATTCGATGCGGTCCCACTGAACGGTGCTCATTCAACCACCGTAAGTGGTGGTGTCCAGTCCAGCAACAGTAGTAGTGGTAGCAGCAGCAGCAGCAGCAGCAGGAGTGCTTTCATCAACAACAACAACGAAAGGTTGCCTGCAAGCAGTGAGCTGCAGAGCTCATATGAGCAACCATAGAGAAGAAGGAAGAAGTCCCACCGCTAGGCTAGGATCGGAATCAGTAGTTCGTCGTGCTCAGCTCAGCATTACTCAACCAGCACTACAAAACGGTCCTTTTCAGGACCACCATAAATTCGTTGGGTGTATATTCAGTCCCCAGAAAGCCAATAAAATCAAATTTGTGAGAAAATTAGCTCCCACGAGTTCAATCTCTCGAAATCCCTCCTTTTTTACATATTCTGCACAAACGATACTTTCCGCCCCACTCCATTCATATAATTCGGAAGGAAATCCTGTGAGGGGTAATTGAATACACTTTAATACCAAAATGCACAATGTCGTAAATAACAAAAAAATCAAAATACACCTTTTAAAGTCGGGGTAGATGAATCGAAAATACTCAAGTTGACAGTCCCTTGGATTCTCTTCATCAGCTTTCTCTTTGAAATAAATACTACAAATTTGATACGCTTACAAATAAAAAAAACGGAAAGAGTTAAGATCATTGATGATTGATCAATTAAAAGAACTAAATGTTAACATTTGTTCCGTCCACTAGCGGTCCTACGCCAAGCTTCCGTTCGTGCGCCTAGGCACAGACCCTTCTACATTTTTTTAAATTCCCACCCTAGAAGATCCTTGGCAAGACAGGGATTCGAATCTGGTTGCCCCCTATTAACCAATGCACGGAATGAACTCACCACCAAATTTGACGTTTGAGCGGTGCCGTGTTTACTAAAAATGAACACATGAATCATGTTCGCGTAACATTTAAAAATGTCCTATCAATCTTTGTACACAAAACTTGTTAGGCCATTTTCGCGCGAACCGAAGTACGCCCACGCAAACCAACAACACCATCGGGTAGGGTATATTGTCGCCTTCCCGATAGTGCCTTGGTTTGCGTGGGCATTCTTTGGTTCACGTGAAAAGGGCCAAACAAATTGTTTATAAAGTTGATAGGCACTTTTCTAAAGTTACGTGAGCATTACATCATGTGTTCATTTTGTCAAATGTGGTTGTGAGTTCATTCCGTGCATTGGTCAATGATAAGCTTTGTTTCTTCTTTTTTTTTCCTCTGTTCGGGACCTAACACTACTGCGACCAGTAAATTGATCTATTGTAGTATATCCCGTGTCCTTAGTTTAGTGCATGTCGTATTACTCCATCACTATTGAGAAATGATGAAGTATTCGATTTTTTTACAGTTGCCACTCTTGCATTTATCGCAAGGATCCGACTCTAATTGAAAGGTCCCGCTATTTATACCCTTCGGAGTGTTGAAACCGTTGAAACACCCTCCAAAGGCGCGCCCCTTTGTCAGTCAAAATTGAATTCCTTAGCAACAAAATTAAGGTATGACACCGATAATGACCATGCATCAGAACCCTAGTCTTAACCACTTCAACCTAGGGAACAACGAATAGAAGATTAGGAATCACATAGATGAAGACAACTAACTCATTTTTTTTTGCCTTGTTTCAAGATCATCCTCGGTAGACAAAGCCGAGTCTTGTCACTATCAACAAGGCATAAAAAGTAACAAGGACTAAGATGTGTTCCTTGGATTACTGAAAAATCCTGTTCCCCTAGTTTGAAGTAGTCAGGACTAGGAATCGATGGTAGATCTTACATCCCGTAACGTACCACGAAAAGGTGATCTACCCACGTTACGGGTTTCTTCTTTATTGTTCATTCTGAATAACAGAATTATTAATGTAGCTCAACTCCCGCAGAAGGTTCTGCCTCATGTTTTCCCAGGTTTTTCCAGGATTTTCCAGGGGAAAATTCCCGAATTTTAGAAAATTAAAGATTGGATTCACTCAGTCTATTGGTACTATTCCGAGACTGAATAAAATTTTCGTCAATTTCCTCATTTTCCGGCAATTTTTTTAGGTTTTCCACAGGAAACCATGAGACAAATTTACTCAACGCTGAGTTCCTGCACTTTTGGCGATTATGAGCGAACTAAACTCAAATTTGGGTCGTTCTCATTCACCGTGCAGGGTTGGAAAAATTCACGAGTCATAGTAACGTTTGGTGAACTTTTCCAATACTGAATGGGAGGATTCATTGAGCTATAGATGCTCGATGCTCACCGTTCCAAATAAAAATCCGATCTTCGAAGGATGCATGATATTAATCTTTTCGTACGAATAACAGCATACTGTAGGTGATCCAGCATCCCGTTGTGATCCATTTGATTGATATTAATGAACTTGTTTGTGTGGCCTTCCAAATGTAGCATCAAAGGAAACCGTCTGGCACGAATGGTTACTAGAGGTAACCCGTTTCAGCCGTCTTGACTGCCGTATCGACAAGACACTCTTGACTGGCCGTGGTGTGGATGAACTCGATTGAAGTGAGGCCTGGGATTTTTGTTGTGATTAAAAAAAGACGGATTTTTCTAGATCTGAAAAGATTCACGATTCAGAGCATACTTACAGAATTTGTCGAACGATCCTCAAAATCGGTGGGTTGTTGGTGGATCGTTGTTTCACTAGTTTTAACAGTGATACATTCTCTCACTAGCTTCATTTTTGAGTAAACAAACTATTCAACCGAGTAGTAAACATTGGCAACGATTTGCAAAACGTCAGCACTCAACAGTGATGCCATTTTATATTATATTATATGTGTCCTACTTGTCAAACTGTGCCTTAACGTGCCGAACAGTTTTACATGCTGTGTTTCGGCACAGTGTGTGGAGTTGATTGCCCTTTGCGTAAATCATTGATTTCTGGTCTCTACACAACATTTTCTTCCCAAATACCCATATTGTAGACTATTTAACAGTTTTTCACAAACCGAAAGTCATCATTTTAGATTTTAGAAAACCGGAAGTCACCATTTTGGTAACACATACACATTTTCGATCTTAAAATACGCCTATTTTAGGATATTTAACAGTATTTTTTTTTTGTTCAAAACCAGAAGATGCCATCTTGGCTTTTAGAAAATTGGAAGCCATCATATTCGATTTTAGAATGCATAGCTCTCTCACTACGCAGCGCTAGTAGCAAGCACATGAACAGTTATAAAAGCTATAAAAGTGCCAAATACTCCACAATATGTATATTTTTCGGAACGGTAGTGCCAGAAATAAATGATTGACACCATTTTGGAATACAATGCGGTGACTTCCGGTTTGTGAAAAAGTGTCAGACAGCCAACAATATTGGTATTTTTGGAACGGAGACGACGTGTAGCAACCGAAAAAGGATGATTGACGCCATGTCGAAATAAAAGATGGCGACTTCTGGTTTATGAAACAGTGTCAAATACCCTAAAATACTTTTCGGTTCGAGGACGACGTGTAGAGGCCGGAAATAGATGATTGGCGACATGTTGGAATTCAAAATGTCGACTTCCGGTTTGTGGACAACTGTCAAATACCCTACAAAATAGGTGTTTTCAGCGGCGCCGGTGGTGTAGTGTTAAGCGTGATTACCTCTAACCCCAGCATGCCTGGGTTCAATCCCAGTCGGCGTCACCGGGATGTTCTGAGGTATAACATATCTGATCACGCTTTTATTCGGAAGGGAAGTAAAGCCGTTGGTCCCCGGTTCATGAGATGATGGGTCGATAGGTAGGGTCCCGGTGTGGGAGCTGCCTCCTTGGTGTCGGTAGCATTGGTGCTTAGCACGGAAAACAAGATCGACGGTAAACAAGAGAAAAAAAAGGTGTTTTCGGAACGGGGACGAAGTGTAGAAGCTGGCAATAGATAATTGTCATTTTGGAATCCAAGATCGGGGATTTGGGATCTCCTGGTCTACTTTCAGGAATTGACCATTTCTCTGGTGATTCCGGATATCCACAGGACCCCTCCCGGTAGCAGAATCGATATGGAGATGGCATATTTCCGCTATACTGTTGATTGTATGCAATTTAGAAAAAAAAAATAGTAGATCAATTTGCCTATTTTCAAGAATTGACCTGTTTCCCGGTGATTTAGACTATCCAGAGGACGATTTTCTGGCCACTCGTTAGCAGAATCGATATGGTGATTGCATATTTCCTCTATCCTCCTGTTGTATGCAATTTAGAGAAAAAAATCACGGATCTCTAGGTCTACTTTCAGGAATTGACCATTTTCGTGGTGAATCTGAGTCACCTCTCACGGGTTTTTCCGTCCCGACTGGCAAACTACAGGTCCTGTCGTTTCTGTTTGAAATTAGATAGTCATACCTTAATAACGGCTCATTCTTAAAATTTGGTATCGAAATTGCCGAGAACTAGTCATTTCAACATAAATGTGCTGGGCATTGTGCTGGGCACTTTTCCAGGTTTTTCCGTTCCGGATGGCCAACCACAGGTACAATCAGGGTTTTACCTATTCCAAAGTAGATAGCCATACCTGTCGAATGGAGCCACCATTATTAAAAATCATAACGATTGATCATCGCATTCTCAATAACCAGTCATTTCAAGCATGAATCGACACGCATTTTGCATCCTTGGTACTTTGAGGAAGTTCAAGTTGATGCCTTGGGGTTCTATCAGTTAAATGTGCACACTTTGATTATTTTGCTGAGATGGGCACCACCGAGCAGCTCGGCATTTTATTATGCTGGATCTCAGTGAAAAACTTGCCAAGAATTTGCCAAGATCTCAGCTAACAAACATAAATTTTGCTAAATCTTGGCATGTTTTTCACTGTGATTCAGCAAAATAAAATGCCGAGCTGCTCGGTGGTGCCTATTTGGTAAAGTTATGTAAGTGTGTGGCTTGTTAAATTAATTAGCAGTTAGTCCAGTTTGGCTCGTTTTTGTATAGAAAATGGCTAAACACGCGAACATTAAACGTGACCATATTTACTCATTTATGAATTAGCGCTAACCAAACCTTCGTCACTTTGTAATACAAAATCTAAGCTTTAAACAGAGTTGTTGAGATTGTGTCTCGGTTTGACAAGTCAAAAATAGGACAAAATTAGGATAAAAAGTGCTACAAGTTTTCAAGGAATGCGCATAGTCACAAACTGTCTTCAGCAAAACATGTAGTTTTACCAACAATCAATACGAAACTAACGATTTTAAATTGGCTCACCACTTTAGTAGCCTATTGGTCCCAAGCAAACGATTAACGTACCCTATTCTAGTTGAAATTCTATTACTACACTATGTTTGTTTTGATTCGCTATGAAAGTTTGACAGATAACATCAGGGGTGTGTGGATTCATGCAGAACATGCACTGCCCTTTTCAGCATAGTTGTCCCATTCGTTAAAACAGCAAGCTGAGAAAAACGCTGTTGAAGATTTTTTTCTCCATGAGCTCTTATGGATGGGACAACATAGTTTTGTTATTTTTCGTGACATTTTCTGAACAACGTAGGATTTTTTTCGTGTACATTGTAAAGTGATGGTACTTGACAATCGATTCCAATGTATAACTCATAATCGCCAAAAATGCTAATGGGACTGTTATGCCGCACAGGGCAGTGCAGGGGTGAGTGAAATAGCTTGGGACTGCTTGGGACCGTTGTTCTGGTACTGAGTGAGCCAAAAATAATAATGATTTTCTTCGGGACCCAGTGGTCTTAGAGTTACCTCTATGGTTTTACTGTGTTCACATTTGCATCGAATATTATATGTTTTAAAATGCATTAGAAAATGACGGCTTCGGCATTCCAGACTATTTTCGGCAACCCAAATTGAAACACTATTTTCACTGGATTTTCTTACGAAAACACTTCGCTAATGCATGCAAACGATTCTTTATGCTTTCAG
This sequence comes from Ochlerotatus camptorhynchus, assembly GCF_037179485.1. Lineage (NCBI taxonomy): Eukaryota > Metazoa > Arthropoda > Insecta > Diptera > Culicidae > Ochlerotatus > Ochlerotatus camptorhynchus. The sequence continues at coordinate 235,576 of NW_027040629.1, read as the reverse complement.
CTTCAATTTGACTATATTTTTACCACTGAGAAAAAGCAATCTAGCAAGGTTTTCTTGAAATGAAACACACGCACTACTAATTGTAGCTGATTTCGAGTTGCCGATAATAGAACAGCAGATTTACATGCAGTTCAAATGGAACGGTTGCCGAAGAAAAACTGGTTGCCGACAATACTCGCTCTCACAAGAGAAGATTGGAGCTTTGTAAAAGCGTTTCAAAACAGTTTTTGACAATTCTTTCCACTGAAATTGTTAGAGCAGCTGGCAGCAAAAGATTGTGAACAAACCAATTCTGCATATGTGTGCATTCCTTGGAGAAAAAGGCTACAGAAAGAAGGTATAAAACATAGAAAGTTGCTATTTTCAACAAAGTTTCAAATTTTGAGTAGCTCTACAACTTTGCCCAGGAAAATATCCTTTTATCTCTTTAGGGGGAAAAGTTAGGGTTTTCAATTTTTTCATGATAGGCCACGATACATTATTGAAATTGTAGAATTGTGGCCACAATTTGAGTGAACTATTCCTCTTAATACACTATAATCGCACTATCATGTTTGCCATCTTGTAGGTTAAAACATATTATCTCGCACCTCGCCGACTCTCAAAGCATGCCAAAAACAACAAACTCCTACCTGCTGAAAGAACGAAATATCCGGACAGAGTCTTCTAACATCCTTGTCAATTTGCAACAGCACTTCATTGTCTTTGAAAAAAGTGTTCCAGTTACTCTCCGCTCCGTCGCTCAGTGGATGATCTACACATACAGACCGATCCTGGATGCCATCACCAGGTGGAACCACCATCTCCTCTAAAAATATATATTATGTCAGTATTAGCATTAACTCCCCCACGCTTCATTCACGGACCAATGAATTGTTTATACAACTCGCGTTTTTTAGCCAGAGTCGCAGACCAAGTGTCTTTTTTTGGGCCCAAATATCCCAACATCAGTTTCCAACATAGCGATCGCAATCCACTGCAATCAGGAATACCTACAACAAGAAAATTAAGGGGGCGTTTCGCTTAGTTGTTTTATTTTTGAGCTATCATTTTATATCCTGCATACCGTAGAAACAGAAATCTCTCAGAAATTTCAAATCAATAACATCTTGTTGTAAAATATCTTCAAGACCAGCAACCCTACACAGGAGAAAGTTGTGTTGTTAATAGATTTCAATTAATCGAATAGCATTGCCAATGTGCCTACCTTATCTTGTAGAGAGACATGGCCCGTGCATGAATGATAATATTTAAATGGAATGCGAGAATAAATCACTTCTTCTGTGGTAGAAGCTAACTACTAATGAAGAAACGAAAATAAATCTTAAAATAAATGTATTATATTTTCACTTTTATTCACAGTCACGAAAGTCACAACCTGAGCATGTTTACTGCGTCCACTTTGTTTACAAACTGGTAGTACAGCACGGCGACAACATGGCATATCATGAATGAATTATCTGTTTTGACAATCAGCTGTTGAGAATTCTGAATATTGTGGCTCTTATAATAAATTAGAGTTTTGCGGTGGTTAAAACGTACAGGCAAGTAGTGCGAATAGTCGCAAGATGGCCGGTAAATGAGACAAATTTCATTGGGACGTATCTGCTTGTGAAAATAAAGATTCAAATGTCAATTTGTCGAAACTCTTATCACTCACACGCAAACTAACTCCACCATCTTGTTGGGGAAACATGAAGCATTACCCTTTCTGATGGTGGTGTTTATTTGAATGGGAGTGTTAATAGTGTCGACAAATTTACGTTTGAATCTTCGATTACAAAAGCAGATACGTCCCTTTGAAAAAGTAATCGAGAAATGAATAAACAAAAACCTCAGGCGAAGATCTGCGTAGATGAGAATATCAAATCAATAGCAAGTTTTACGATTAAAATTGGTCAAAAATTGCTAGTAGTTTGATTGACCTACACACTTAGATTTTTTTGCCGAGATGGGCACCACCGAGCAGCTCGGCATTTTATTTTGCTGGAAATTCAGCAAAAAATATGTTTGTTAGCTGAGATCTCGGCAAAATTCCCGTTTGTTAGCTGAATCTCGGCAAGTTTTTCACTGAGATCCAGCAAAATAAAATGCCGAGCTGCTCGGTGGTGCCAATCTCGGCGAAAAAATCTAAGTGTGTAAGAGGTAAAATATCAAAAATAATATCAAAAAATCTATGGGACCATAACTGAGTAATAGAAAAGTCAGTTGTTGCCATATCTAATTAATAATAACAACAATCATAGCAAATTCATATAACATTTTGCCGAGCATTTGGCTAATATATCTCATCAAGTCCATACACAACAATAGGAACCTATCGCTTCTAGCGTATTGCAACCATGTTTTCCCTACTTAAAGAATGGATCCTAACATTGAGAGGCCAAAAATTTAGCGACGCTTAAAAATCATTAATCAATGAATGATAGCCGCTGTTTCTTCATTTACCACGCAAGGCACAATAACAACCATAATAGCATACATTAAATGAATACCCATATTCATGCCATGGTCATTAGAAGTTCACTGCATATGGTTCTAGTGTTGATTGCCAGGTGGCAGCATTGTACCCCAGACAGTGTGGCATTAAGGTAGTTGGATTTAGTAAAGCCCCACAGTAAAAGTATGGACGTCTTGCCAAAATCTAGTCAAATCCAATTAACCACTTCATTCGAGCAGTTAAAATGACGTTTACTACCACTTGAACTTTGAAATAAGACATTATTTTGAGATTTTTTTTTCTAGAACCACGAGAAAAGTAGCCAACATTTGTGCGTTTCATAAAAAATATAGAAATTAGTCAGTTCAGTTTTGTGAAATCGCTGGTAGAAAGTCACACAAAAACTGCTTAACAAAGTGGTCAATTCAGTGCCAACATTTCAAAGGGGCGTAATTGCTTTTGTAAACAATGACTTTACCCGTAAATTTCTCGCGAATGAAATCTTACCTCTCCAAAATAACAATGCTAGCTGGTAAAGGAAACATTCCTCTACCTGCTGGTGTCATTATTTTTCATGAGTGAGCTTTTATTCGCGAGAAATCGACGGCTAAAGCCATTGTTTACAAATACAATTACGCCCCTTTGAAATGTTGGCACTGAATTGTCAAAGTGCACAGCATTGCTCGATTGGAACAACTTTTTTTTTGTTTTCTGGCTTCAGTCGTCCGTACTTTTAATGTAGGGCTTTAGGATTTAGAAATCCTCAGAGGGAAAGATGAGCGGAGATAATTTTTTGAGCCAAAAGAACATTCCTATTAGAAATATTGAGAGGATTTCTTATTCTTTATTTATTGAGTGCATTTAAATTTCAACTATGGGGGTGACCCCGGCGTAGTGGTTAACATCCATACCTCTCACGCCAAAGTCACGAGTTCAAATCTCACCCCCGGACAAGTCACGAATGACCCAAGAGTGTTAAAGTGACCATAGCAAAAAAAAAAAAAAAATTTCAACTACTTTGTGGAATCCATAATAATATCTCAACTCTATTGATTAATTGATCTTCGCTGGATGACGGCTCCCAGAAATAAGCAAAAAATTGCGATGCACTCAATAATTATTTTGCATTTACATCGAATCGAAATGAAAAGCTGATCACAAAAGAGAATGTGAGAGCAGCACTGCGATGCGGTGTTGTTAAAATTTCAATGAGCAATCCGTAAATAGGTAAATTTGTTTCCATTGCGTTAGTTATTGCTAAATTTAATGACCATTTTCCAAAAACAGTCATTCCAAAAGCAATATATTTTTCTAAGTTATGACCGCGGAGTGAGCCAAACATTTTTGAATCCGTTAAAATTCTTCGACACTTAAAAAAATCCCTAAAAATCTATAAAATCCGTTGAATTTTATGGTAGGTCCTTCGATCCGTAGTAAATCTAAAAATGCGTAGATCTACGAATAAACCCGAAGCAGTGTGGTGCGGTGGCAAGTGTAATACCCCGTTCACATTACAACCTATATCACGTAATATAGGCTGTCTTGCAATGAGCACTCATACATAGGATTTCCAGTGAAAACTATATGTATGAGTGCTCATTGCAAGACAGCGTATATCACGTGATATACGTTGTAATGTGAACGGGGTATAAAGGAGAACAGCCTATAATGCACCCCTGGGGTAAAATGTTCACTTATAGAAAAACAACGATAACTTTTCCTCAGATGCATGTTCCGGGTAACGGATTGTGTTTGTTTTCAACTGGAGGTTTCACAAATAATTCCTGATCATAAAATCATATAATGACCTACTGATTCCTTAAAAAAAAAGCATTTTGTTCAAAACATAACACAGTTGTTAAAATCATCGACTTCAAATTAAGAACAGCATATATCGCAACAGAATGGAACAAATTCACTTTTCGTATGTTTTTTAGATGTTCTACTTCATGAATAACAGTTTAACACTCTATTGAGACCTTATTTCTGATGTAACATAAAGGAATAATCATTTTAAATACGTCATGCCTTTGCATTCTCTACTTGCAGCTTATGGCTTGTCTCTATCATGCGGATCATTTTACCCCAATGTAGTGGTGCGTTTTGGCCTGGATACAGCGGAGTCGTTCGATTTTATTTTGCATGCCAATGGTAAACTGCTTGAAAATTTTCTCAACTTTACTCGTTACTGTTTTACTCGTTCTCAGTTGATTCCCACCAAAACCTCATAGCGAGGAGGGCTCGACCCCCCATAACTGCAATTGAAAACTCAACAGTCATAAAAACTGTGCTGGTTTTTATACTTTGAAATTAAGAATGTGTTATCATTTTTATAAGATTACAATGCTTGACGATGAATAAGAACAGTAACTGCATTTGTTGCACATCCCTGGCAATATTTTTGTTGTTGTTGTTGTCTTTATTAGAGAGATTTTTAGCCGTTGGCTAGTTCATCTTTATAAAATAGGGGGCCCCAGAGGAGGGTTCTGCTTGCAAATATTGTTACGGAGTTGGCTTACAATACACATGTACTCAAATAGAAGCAATTTAAACAGATTCCAGTAAAAGACTAACAATACAGGCAACGAAAAAAAGAAATCTGGTACATCAAAGTTATGTAGGGTTCTGAAAGAGATCGGAGCTCTACGGTAGGAGGGATAATCCCATAGAGGTAACTCTAAGACTAGTAGGTCCCGAAGAAAATCATTATTATTTTTGGCTCACTCAGTACCAGAACAACGGTCCTAAGCAGTCCCAAGCTATTTCACTCACCCCTGCATGTTCTGCATGAATCCACACACCCCTGATGTTATCTGTCAAACTTTCATAGCGAATCAAAACAAACATTATGTAGTACTAGAATTTCGACTAGAATGGGGCACGTTAATCGTTTGCTTGGGACCAATAGGCTAGTCAAGTAGTGAGCCAATTTAAAATCGTTAGTTTCGTATTGATTGTTGGTAATCCCCCGTCCAGCAGAGATGTCCCGTCAGCCAAAAGAAAAAAAGGGCCTAAATGATGTTGTATAGCCCAGCGTCCTTCGGAAATAAATAACTGTCGCTCAAGTGGAAGGTTCGTCGCCCAGTATGTCCCTAATGCTGTTGGGAAGTGCGTACTGCTTCCGTAAATGTTGGTATTGCGGACACAGGCACAGGAACTGCGTCCCACCAAAACTATGTGTGGCCTGTCCTAAGACGAGAAACCACCTTCTGGTCCCGCAGTTTCGACATATCCGTCAACTTGCTCGTCGTTCCTTGGATTCTTCGGATGAAGAGGGATTGGGATTGGCACCACTCTGCTTCCCACACACTTAAAAAAATTCATGTAAATTTAGGTGCTCTGAGACTGGCATATACGAGCGTCATTTTTGACATAAAATTGAGTCGTAATAGACGCAAAACTCAGCTCAATCAAACGTACTTTTCGTCGAGTACCGAACTTTTCAGTCTCGGAGCACTTAATTTTACATGACATGTTTGTTTACGTCTCATCCTTTATGTCAAAGATGGATTCCGTCACGTGTAAAATTAGGTATTTCCAAGTGTGCAGGCTTCCCACATTTTGCTGACTATCCATCGCTTTATGTCCTGTAGTGGCACTTCGTCGGTGTAACGGGGGCCAGCTGGTCCAGACCCTGCCAGGCTGTCGGCTTCGCTATTTCCTGGGATACCACAGTGCCCAGGGATCCAGGTGAACACCGTGTTCGAGGGTGTGGCCTTCACGATACCCTGTATCCAGGGGTGAGTATGGTCTCAGATGTAAGGGCTTGTATCACGCTGTAGCTTTTCGTTGCAATTGCTGCGGTTATACGATGGCGGAAGGGCAGAATACCCGCTTCGATGCATGCGGCATCGGCGGGCGTTGACGGAAGACCGTACAGTAGACTATCGTACGACTATCGATGACGGCACTAGCAACCCGAAAACGAGTGTCGCGATCGTTAGACCGGTGGGGGCGAGAGATGGTGTGGATCAAGTTGATCCTGCTGCGGCAGTCGTTGTTGATCGCCTTAAAGTGCTGCTCGAAGTTGAAGGACCCGTTAACAAGTACCCCCAGAATACGGACCGTCTTCTTCAGTAGTAAGGGCTGGCTTTGAACTTTGATTGGTGGCCCGCTGACACGGTGCCGGGATGGACACACGTGGCACCCGACGCTTTTGGTTTTAAAAAAGCTTCATCCTGGAACGGGACTTGAAATCGGGTAGCGATTTCGAGAAAATTTGCTGTCAAATCCGATCCAGTTTCTGATTGGTCGATTTGACAGTAGCAATCGTGGAATAAAAAGGACTCAGGGATCGCATCAATCTGGATGGCAGTGATGCCGAAATCAATGTTGACTTCAATGGAGTTGTTAATTGTTTATATTTGTGAAAGGAAAGTTAAAAAATTGAGTACACTGCATGTTTTAAGCGATGTATATTGTTGTTTTTTATGGTTATTTATATTGTGTTGAGCAAAAATGATGTACAAGCTACTAAACTGCGGTAGCAACTCCGAATAAAATCCAAATTCAAATAGAAAAAATATTTTATATTCCTGGCATCATTGGTCAACTCCGTCAAACACCACGCACAACTTTCCGTAGGGCATTCTTCAAAAACATTCAGAAAAGTGAGATCTTTCCGTCCCAGGGCAAGACTAGTACCAACAATCAATACGAAACTAACGATTTTAAATTGGCTCACTACTTGACTAGCCTATTGGTCCCAAACAAACGGTTAACGTATCCCATTCTAGTATAAATTCCAGTACTACGCAATGTTTGTTTTGATGCGCTATGAAAGTTTGACAGATAAAATGAGGGGTTATTGGTTTTTCCTATGTTTCGAGGGGTGAATCGATTAGCTTGGGACCGAAGAGAGTTCCAGAGCTGAGCCAAAAAGTTGAGCACGTTATTTCGGGACCTTCTAGTCTTAGAGTTACCTCTATGCTAGTACCATAGTGGTAACTCTAAGACCAGCAGGTCCCGAAGAAACGTGCTCAACTTTTTGGCTCAGCTCTGGTACTATCTACGGTCCCAAGCTAATCGATGCATCCCTCGAAACATTGGAAAATCCACGAGCCCCTAATTTTATCTGTCAAACATTCATAGCGAATCAAAACAAACATAGTGTAGTACTAGGATTTTGACTAGAATGGGGTACGTTAATCGATTTGCTTGGGACCAATAGCAAAGTGAAGAGGTGCGACGCGAACACTGGCGCGGTAACCATAGTACGGTGATAGAGGAAATGCTTCACCAAACCTGAGCGTCTGCTCACCATGGAGGTGCGGCTCAAAACGGCGTCTGTTCTCCATGTTAGGAGCGGCTGATCACCGTCCTAGTGCCAGCGTGGGACTCTAAACAGAGCTGTGCACGATGGTCCCCCGGCGAGACAGGGGGTTGGGGCAGGCCCAACAAGCCGCCCTGGAAAAAAAAACAAAGTTGCAAATACCGAAGAAAGAAATACGGATCGGAACAATCGGCACGGACCTACGCGACGAAATAACTACGATTGGAAACTCGGAACATGGAACTGCAAATCGCTCGGCTTCCCGGGTTGCGATAGGTTAATCTATGACGAACTTCAACCACGCAACTTCGAAGTCGTAGCACTGCAGGAACTTTGCTGGACGGGACAAAAGGTATGGAAAAGCGGGCATCGAGCGGCTACTTTCTACCAGAGCTGTGGCACCACCAACGAGCTGGGAACCGGCTTTGTAGTGCTGGGTAAGATGCGCCAACGCGTGATTGGTTGGCAGCCGATCAACGCGAGGATGTGCAAGTTGAGGATTAAGGGCCGTTTCTTCAACTACAGCATCATCAACGTGCACTGCCCACACGAAGGGAGACCCGACGACAAGAAAGAAGCGTTCTATGCGCAGCTGGAGCAGGTGTACGACGGCTGTTCGCAACGGGACGTCAAAATCGTCATCGGCGACATGAACGCTCAGGTAGGACGGGAGGCAATGTATAGACCGGCAATCGGGCCAAACAGCCTGCATGCCGTATCGAACGACAACGGCCAACGATGCGTGAGCTTTGCAGCCTCCCGGGGTATGGTAGTTCGAAGTACCTTTTTCCCCCGCAAGGATATCCACAAAGCCACCTGGAGATCACCTGACCAACACACAGAAAACCAAATCGATCACGTTCTAATCGACGGGAAATTCTTCTCCGACATTATCAACGTCCGCACGTACCGCAGTGCGAACATAGATTCGGACCACTACCTAGTTGCAGTATGCATGCGCTCAAAACTCTCGACGGTGCATAACACACGTCGAAGTCGAACGCCACGACCCAACATTGAGCAACTACGGGACACCGGAGTTGCCCAGGACTACGCGCAGCAGCTGGAAGTTGCACTACCCACGGAAGAGCAGCTTGGCGCAGCTTCTCTTGAAGATGGCTGGAGGGACATCCGTTCAGCCATAGGTAGTACTGCTGTAGCGGCACTAGGTACTGCAATCCCGGACCGAAGAAATGACTGGTTTGACGGCGAATGCAAACTGTTAGTAGAGGAGAAGAATGCAGCACGGGCGAGAATGCTGCAACACCGCACGAGATTGAATGTGGAGCGATACAGACAAGCGCGGAACAGACAAAACTCGGTTTTCCGAAGGAAGAAGCGTCAGCAGGAAGATCGAGATCGCGAGGCGATGGAAAATCTGTACCGCGTAAACGACACACGGAAGTTCTACGAGAAGCTAAATAGTTCGCGCAAAGGCTACGTGCCGCAAGCCGATATGTGCAAGGACTTGGACGGTAACCTTCTCACGAACGAGTGTGAGGTGATTGAGAGGTGGAAGCAGTACTATGACGAGCACCTCAACGGTGAAGCAGCAGAAAACGAAAGTGGCACGGCAACAGACCTTGGAGCACGCGCAGAAGACGACAGGCTACCGGCCCCTGATCTTCAAGAAGTTGAGGAGGAGATCGGTCGGCTGAAGAACAACAAAGCAACTGGTGTAGATCAACTACCAAGTGAGCTATTGAAATACGGTGGTGAAGCACTGGCTAGAGCGCTGCACTGGGTAATTGCCAAGATTTGGGAGGAGGAGATATTACCGGAGGAGTGGATGGAAGGTGTCGTATGCCCAATCTACAAAAAGGGCGACAAGTTGGATTGCTGCAACTACCGCGCGATCACACTGCTGAGCGCCGCCTACAAGGTACTCTCCCAAATTCTATGCCGCCGTCTGTCACCATATGCAAGAGAGTTCGTGGGGCAATACCAAGCGGGATTCATGGGTGCCCGCGCTACCACGGACCAAATTTTCGCGATTCGGCAGGTTCTGCAGAAATGCCGCGAATACAACGTGCCCACACATCATTTGTTCATCGATTTCAAATCCGCATACGACACAATCGATCGAGATCAGCTATGGCAGATTATGCACGAGTACGGATTTCCGGATAAACTGACGCGATTGGTCAAGGCGACGATGGATCGAGTGACGTGCGTTGTTCGAGTATCGGGGACACTCTCGAGTCCCTTTGAATCGGGTGATGGACTTTCGTGTCTGCTGTTCAACATCGCGTTAGAAGGTGTGATCAGAAGAGCTGGGATAGACACGAGTGGCACGATATTCAGGAAGTCCATCCAGCTCCTTGGTTTCGCCGATGACATTGACATTATGGCACGGAACTTTGAGATGATGGCGGAAACGTACATCAGACTGAAGGCTGAAGCTAGACGGATTGGACTTGCCATCAACGCATCAAAGACAAAATATATGAAAGCAAGAGGTTCTAGGGAAGACAATGTTAGCCTCCCACCCCGAGTTCAGATTGACGGTGACGAAATCGAGGTGGTCGATGAGTTCGTGTATTTGGGCTCACTGGTGACCGCCGAAAATGATACCAGCAGAGAAATTCAAAGACGCATTATGGCAGGGAATCGTGCCTACTTTGGACTCCGGAGGACGCTCCGGTCGAATAAAATTCGCCGCCGCACGAAGTTGACTGTCTACAAGACGCTGATTAGACCGGTGGTCCTTTACGGCCACGAGACCTGGACTATGCTCGTGAAGGACCAACGCGCCCTTGGTGTTTTCGAACGGAAGGTGTTGCGTACCATCTACGGTGGAGTGCAGATGGATGACGGAACGTGGAGGAGGCGAATGAACCACGAATTGCACCAGCTGCTGGGAGAACCATCCATCGTCCACATTGCAAAAATTGGGCGACTACGGTGGGCTGGGCACGTCGTAAGAATGCCGCACGACGACCCAGTGAAAATGGTTCTAGAAAGCGACCCAACAGGAACAAGAAGAAGAGGCGCGCAGCGGGCAAGGTGGATCGACCAAGTAGAAGGTGACCTGCGGACCCTTCGCAGACTACGAGGCTGGCGAACTGTGGCCATGGATCGAGTAGAGTGGAGACGACTTCTTCGGACAGCAGAGGACAACAAGGCCTTAGCCTGATTGGTAAGGTAAGTATGGGACCAATCGGCTAGTCAAGTAGTGAGCCAATTTAAAATTGTTAGTTTTCACCGGTTGCTAGTACTCGCTGCTCGTGTAAAATCTATCATTATATAACTATAATTTTCATTTCTAGAAAAAAGTTGTCCTGTAGATCCAGAAGGACCAGAAGGTGTATCAAATAGCTTTTCATTGTTATTTACTTTTTATTTTATTATAATATAATATGAATTTGGCCGGTTGCTTTTGGTGCAGCTCCACTTGGTTATTTGGCTGAGATCATTCCTTTTTATTTATTTATACAGTAACCCCTCCCTATCGTTTAAACATCAATTCAGCTTATCGTTAACCAAAACGAACCTTGCTGCAAACCCTACCCTCTTACCCAACATCCCAGTGACTCCTCGTAAAAGTGCAGAGGATTTCTCGGCTTCCATCAAAGCGAATGTCACGTCAACACATTCCTACCCATTCCTTTCTCGACCTGCGTTCAGGCGCGGCTGGCGCTGGTATTGCCTAATTTGAGATCACCAGTTTTTACACATTGAGGATGATTGCTAGTCCCAAGCATCGTCTATTGGTTCTCTGTGTAATTACAGCTGATCTGGCAATAACAGAGTAGCAACCGTGGGCGGTCAATCATGCTCATGCTCATGCTAGTACTCGCTGATCGTGGTGGTGTTTGTGTTGACAACACGTTTTTAAGCTAAATTCATGTGTGCCGAATGGTTTTATCTCTTTAAATGTTTTTAATGGTGTAGTAATACCAACAATCAATACGAAACTAACGATTTTAAATTGGCTCACTACTTGACTAGCCTATTGGTCCCAAGCAAATCGATTAACGTACCCCATTCTAGTCAACATTCTAGTACTACACTCTGTTTGTTTTGAGTCGCTATGAAAGTTTGACAGATACAATGAGGGGTTAGTGGATGTTCCTATGTTTCGAGGGGTGAATCGATTAGCTTGGGACCGAAGATAGTACCAGAGCTGAACCAAAAAGTTAAGCACGTTTCTTCGGGACCTACTAGTCTTAGAATTACCTCTATGGTAATACTGCTATTACATCCAATTATAATGCACTTCATTTTTTGGCAACGATAATTCCTGTTAAACACGGTAAACAGCACCTATAACACAACAAAAATTTTAAAAAATCCTTCCCGCCGCTCGCGAAAAACTTTCCTAACAACATATCATGCATGAACAGCGCTTGTTTGCAAATATTTACAGTAGCTGTCAAATGTTGACGTAAAATCGAACCAGAGAACCAGAATTTTTCAGCTTCACTCAAAGTATATGGGAATGACATTTGTGTCATAGATGTGATTTGTTACTTCTGAATGTTTGGCTCCCGTTTGACAGTTCACACTGGCTCCCAAGTGACAAGCACATTGAGTGAATCCGCAGTACTCAGGTTTTGGCCATTGTTGTCGTGTGTCTTGCCTCAATGTTCTGTTGCATATTACATTATGAATCAGGCGTTTTGCCCTCTATCATTTTGGAATCGTTTTGTAGTTCGAAATCACGCGATCTTCGTTAAAAACATGGTACTGAACCATAAACCATTACTTTCTTGATTATAGCTTCCATACGCTAGCAATTGACGATTTTGCTGATTTGCAAAACCATCGTCCAGAACGAAACGTTGCGAAAAGTACCAAATTTTAAGGAAAAAATGTTAAAAAGACTACTCTTTGCACCACTGCAGTGGGAAAAATTCGGCATTTGTTACCCTTAATTGATTTTCTCAACACGCAAACAGTCCCAACCAATAGAAGAGCACTTGTTTATGTAAATGTCTAGGGAATCGATTGTGCTAGGTCTCGTAGATAGCAGAGCACGGAAAATTCCCGTTTTACCCCAATTTCCTTATGATTTGTGGGTATAACCAGACAGCTTCCATTATTTTTCTTAACTAAACCACACGCATTCATAAAACCTACTCTAATCTTACGTAAAAATGACCAAGGAATCAATTGCCGTTAATTGTCCCGCTTCGCCACAATTTCCGTATATTTAGCACTGCTCACTGTTAATTTGATCCATTTCATGACTTTGAAAAGTATATGATTGATGAACTCAGCTCAATATACCATACAAAGTCCAAGGAAACGACTACAGTCACAGCCAGCACTGTGTGCCATCACAGTCTAGTAACCGTTTTACCTCAATTTCCCCATGATTGGTGGTGACTAAAGCGAACCCCACACGTATCAATATATTGACGCGAAGGGGAATTATTGACAATAATATTGATGATGTGAATACAGAAATATTGACAATACCGATGTATTGACGTCAATATTGAATGTATTGACAATACGATTATTTGTGTTGTGAATGGCTGTTCAGTCTCGACAAAATCAAAATACTGCTATTTAATTTTTGTCCAACGTTTCGGTCCGTTTGGGACCTTCTTCAGGGACTCAATTTTTACAGTTTTCTCGTCTAGTGTGGTTCTGTGGAACCTGAAGATGTCCCGAGGTCAGAGTTTTCCCGCTCAAACACAAACGGTACGAATTCATTTATCCGTCGAAAACCCTTTCCAATTTCTACGCTCTGGAATTCAGTACACGGCACTAGAATGATCACCATTGCTTTTCTACCCAGTCAACCCGATTATTGTCAATAAAAGCAATCGTGTAGGGTCCACTTTAAACTAAATAATTTAGTTTGTTCTTCGTAACTTAAACATTTGTTTTTTCCTAGGTTTTTTCTTTCGAGAACAAATCAGTAGACCCTTATGTACTGGATAGTTGGCCATGAAATATAGTTCACGTGTAGTTCTCGAGCGCACGTGCAGTGCAGTAGTACGTATCAATTAAACGTCAAAAATATTCCATTGCATAGTAACATTTTAATTGTTGCAGCAGAGGAAGGGAATCATATTCGTGCTATACTGTGAAATCATAAACCAGTTATGATGTTAACGAATCGATATCTATGTACGCTCTACAGTGTGGAAACAGTTTTTTTTTTAATTCTTTATTAAAGAAATTTTTAGCCTTAGGCTAGTCCATCTCTAGAAGTGTGGAAACAGTGAAGATTCCTTGCTAAAGATTCTTTGCAATAGAATTGGTGGCAAAGAAAGCAGACATCTTGTGCTATGTTCAAAAATGGATCAAGAGTTTCAATTATCATCGGAAGAAATTCAGCTGTACTTCGCGTTGTATCGAAAATGGAATCAAATGGTTGGATTCTACGTGTTACGTAAGTGATGAATATGTATACCGTAAAATTAATAATATTTTCCTAGCATCTGTGAGTTAGGCAAAAAAGATTCAGACAACCATCTTTTCTAGTCATTTTGACACTATTGACCTAAGATTACAACGTTAAATATTTTAGAAGATATAAGATCGCCTTTTTATTTTATTATCTATGTAAACCTTTTATTTCTTTTTATTTAATCTTAGGTTGACTTGATCAAGCTAACTCCTCCAGCCAAAAAAGGAGTTAAAGCTAAACTGGTCCCGCAAACTTCTTACACTAATGGGCGTGACAAGTCGACGACGACATTTAGTTGCGGTCCGAAGCCCAAGTCATTCGACAAACTATCAAAACGAATACAGGAAAACCGCTGTCGGCTCATGGAAAGCAAGAGTCCTATGAGAAAATGTTGCGATCGGCAGAAGAAAAAATGCTCGTTCGAATGGAAACCATGCCTCAGCTCAAATATTAAAATCGTTGAGAGAAGGCGGTGAGTCATGGGCTGCGGAATCATTGAAAGTTTTGAACAAGCTGAAGGATTTTGCAGACAAAGCAAGTTCCGGCAATCTCTTCGAGAGCTCACTAATGCTGAAGATGCGTTTTGGTCTTAGCAAACGGAAGTATGATGGGATTGCCAAGTATGCCAAAGAACAGCTGGAGGTGCAACTTTTGGAACCCTGGGCAAAGATCATGAAGCACCGAAATGAAATCATTCCTCGATTTTCACCTCCGAATTGGGATAAAGGATACTTGGCGGCCGAGGTCACTGTACGTGAGTTAACTACATCAGATGTCTCCCGTATTATCCAGCTAAAAGACGTGGCATCAAATCTTGAAAAGGTTAGTATTGCTGAAGACGGTTTTTGAGACTGCACCCTTCACGTTATAGGTGGAGCGGACTCAGCCACTGGATTTTCCCATTATGATCAAGCAGGTTTACTAGGAAAAGATGACTCTTTGCTTTCGGAACATTTTATGTCTCTTCCACTTGTAAGTGACAATGGCGAATGTCTCTGGGAAAATCCAACTCCGCAGTCCGACACACTATGCCGCGTTCGTTACATGAATTGGACGAAAGAAACAGATATTCTTTCCAATAAAATGTTCATGGATTTCTTCAATTAAATTTACATTTTGAATACGGATCCCATAGTGGTGAGTAATGGAGATGTCAAGGTGAGAGTTCATGTGTCCGGTATATGGAAAAGGTTGCAAATGCTGTGGCCCAAAATTATGACATGCGTATAGGGTCGTCATTTTTTCATTCTCGTTTAAATGCTGTGGAACGGCTGATCCAACAAGCAGCAACAAAATAGATGGGAATCCAGCTTTAACTCATCCAGTCGTGGGGAAATATCTCAGAGACTGGTAATTTTTTTTTCTGCATGAAGTTTGCGGAATAATTAATAATGCTTTTTATTTGTTTAGCCTTATATGATGAACATCGTAGATGAGATGCGTTCTCCGATGCCCGGAGAATAGGCTGTGCGTGTGTTCGAACCTGACGTTTGTTTTTTTTTTCGTGGAGTTTTTTTTTATCTATAATTGGTTGCTGATCTGGCCATAACCAGGCCCAGGAGACAATTTCTAGGTCTCTATTATTTCCTTTTCATTTCTTCTTCTCTTTTCAGAAAGCGAGTAATGGCGCTATAGCCAAAAGTCATAAAAGGCTAGGACAAGAGTTAATGCTCATGTCCCAACCGTCAGAAAAAAATGGAGCATCACTTAACCTTTCTAGCTTTGATGCTTCCAACGACCAACCAATCATATAATTACATAAAATTCGGAACGTACGGTACGAGATGTCCACGTTTCATCCATTTATTGGATTCTGAAGCATCGTGTTTAAATCTTCAATTTAAACAGGCCCAATGTTTTCTGAATCATCTTGCCCCTTAAATGCTGCACAGTAGGCCTGGCCGTTTTGATATGTGTGACGCATCTTCAATGTGGAACATATATCAAATAGACAAGAAAAATGATGTAGGTATATATATCATTTTCCAGGATGGTTTCAAGAACTGGCTGTGTTGGTGTTAGATTAGATTAGATTAGATTTGATGAACTTCGTAGATGAGCAATCTGGAGAAAGATGCCACAAGAGATATAAAAGCAGGAGAATGAATCTGTCACGTAAGACATCTGCAATTGACAATCTCACGGACATGATGAAGACAGCGATAGCGTGGACAGATGCCAAGTTTTATTGTCTAGAACAATTGGCGAGTCACAGGAAAAAACAGTGCAAGGATAAGTAGTTTGAACTACAAATGGAAGATTGCTTGGATAAGGGTTTTGAAACTGATATCGAGATGCCCACAATTTTAAAAGAATATCTTGAAGATTCTAGGTCAGAATCTGATTACAGCGAAAGTGGTGATGAAGAGGATGATGAATAAAAATCACCAGAATATAAGTATCATCAGATTGTTCATAATGGCCTACTTATTTGTTTCTCGAAAGAAAAAAAATTGTTTAAGTTACGGAGAACATATTAAATTGTTAAGGTTGAGTCTCCACAAATCACGTGAAAATGGGGGTAAACCGGGCATTTCCTGAGCTCTGCCGTCTGTTATACCTACTGTAATCGATTCTGTGATCATTTTTGCATACGAAAAGAGCTATTTATCGTTTGCAATCGTATGCGTTATGAGAAAATGTTTAAATTCTTAGCAAATCTTATATTTTGTAGAGAAATCGGGGTGAAATGAGAATTGCCGGTACTCTTCCGCCTATTAAACCTACTGTTATTGATTCTTTGGAAATTTTAGGATACGAAAAATGCTATTTTATTGTTTTCAATCGTTTGCGTTTTGAGAAAATGTTGAAATTCATAGCACATTTTATATTTTGTATGGAAATAGGAAAAAACGGGTCTTAACAGTGCTCTGCCGTCTGTTATACCTACTGTAATCGATTCTTTGGACTTTTGACTTTGTTATTTTGATACACCACCCCCTACCCTAGTGCAAATGCAATAATTAAAAAAAAATTTGAAAAACATTAATTTTTTTAAACAATAAAAAAAACTATCAAAGTTACCCCGTTCTACGGTACGATGTTTTGCTTGCCACACAATCTACGGCTACAAATAATAGTATAAGCGTAGAAAACATTCAAATATAAGCTGAGAAAGTATTTAAAAACTTAAAAACTAATGATGAAAAAAAGTTGAATTAGGAAAGTCGCTAATTTTAGTGAACAAGGCTGTTATTAACGTTCATTGTTTTGTTTATTCATGTTCCCCACTAGTTGCAAAACTGGTTACCTAACCCATAGGCAGGTTAAGAGTAGAACCAGACTAGATGTTAAGGGGACGTTTACCGCCCCGAGAATATTTTTTTTCCGGCGCATTTTTATTTTTCGATAAATATTGGGAAGAAATATAAAAAAATCTAAGAGAACCAGTTTTTTCCTTAGTTTCCTTAGAAAATTATCATGTAAAATACTCTATTTTATATCATCATGGAAAAAATTGGACCCTCAGCAAAACCGAAAAGTCGATGTTTTGTGACTTTTTGAGATCAACTTTACACCATAATATTAATATCTTTTTTCAATGTTTTTAGAAAAATCAAAACGTAATTATTTTTTTCGGAGCGGTAAACTTCCCCGAAACAAGATCTGAGAATGTTTGTTAACGTTGGGTTTTGCAACTTTAGGAGTCAGCATATGTTGTGACTAATTAATTTCTTCATAAAAACCGTGGATCTTCATGAAATTAGATATTATCAAAAATGATATTTCACTTATATGTTCATGAAAAATTAAGCTCGTTCTTCTAACCCACACACATTCCATGGCGTAAGCTCCTTAATTGAATTATAAAACATTAATTCCATTCCAACATACGAGAATTGCCAACGTAAGCATTCGAACCACGTCGTTAAGATAATGAACGTATTTTTAACTCAAAATGAATGAAATTCTCGCTCCACTTATGCAACGTTGGCATCGAGCTCAGAAGCTCAGTGCTAAGTGTAACGATGGATGCACGCCTGTCTTTGGCCGAATACTCATTTGGGCTGATACGCTCGCGCCGCCATGATATTTATTTACTCATTCATTTTCTTTATTTGTGTTTAATTCTCGTATCTGTGAAAATGGTCGAAATAGCTACCACATCCGTCCTTCTGGATCTCCGCAGCACCGCGTTCATGTGTGCTCTACATAATAAAATGTGCCAGCTTCGTACGACTATCTATATCGATGCCAGCTAAATATATACCACCGGGAGAACGCCAGAGAACGCAAAGATATGGTACGATCGCTTCTAACGGCATAACGTGTCGAATTCACGAAAATTATCTAATCGTTTATATCTGTGCCGGACTTGTCTAGGGATGCTCGCTTCAAAGCTGGTTTGTCAATTTCCATCTATTTCATTTATGTTTTCGCATTTTCTGACCCAAATATTCTATTATAAATTGGAAACATATGGTTGTGGGGTAGAAGGTCGAAAGGTCGAAAACAAGGGTCGAAGGGTCAAAAATTCTAAAAGCTGATGCAAATATTCTGAAACTGATAATTAATATCTTCATACTAATTCAAAATATTACTTTATGCTAGGTATTATCTAGAAATACTCAGAGGGAGAGATAGGCGGAGAAAACAAAATACAATTCGGCAGCAGGGATTTGTTCCTAAATTATCTTGCAACCCTTGCTAGAAGCTAGCATTTCAAATGACTTTTATTTTTTATTTGATTTACGTGCAAAATAATAATTGATTGCATCGCAATATTTTGCACATTTCTTGGTGCCATTCATTAACCAACGAAGATATAGTTTTTGGTTCCAAAAACTAGTTTAATTTGAGAAGCACACAAAACATAAAGGTGATTGAATTTCTGTTCGATTGCAATACTCTCAAATTTATTCTAGTAAGAATAAAAAATCGTCGGAAAAAATTCTAATTGTAATGTTCGATTGGCTCAGATATGGACAGTTCATTTGGCTCAAAACATTATCTCCACCCATTTCTGCCTCTGAGTATTTCTAGTATTATCCGGTCTTTGATCGGCTGATCGTTCTTTAAAATTGGGTTTTCAGATGACTGTGTTTTTTACTTAGAGAGAGAGAGAGAGTTTAGTTATTTGTACACGGTGTTTCACGAAAACCCATTAATAGGTATAAAAATACCCATTTCCGCTAAAAGTGCCCCTCCTCATTTACTGGGTAAACTATGGTTTACTCATAAATGGGTAAATGGGTGGTCTGTCAATAAATGGGTGTTTTTTCACCCATTTTCTTATATTGTGTTTACCGTAAAATGGGTGAAAAAATACCCATTTTTACAAATGGAGGATGCAAGCGCTTGTTGATGTAAAAATGTTTTTAAAACATTGAAAATAAATGCAGGTGTTCCGCTCAAATTTTTCTCGAAACATTATAATACAAATTATCCATTGTATTGACTTATCCGTAAGCCTCTCCAACGTTTTGGATTCTAACATTTTCCGGAGATCGTTGCTGCGGACAGTAACTGTTTGCATCGAGGTTTGCATTCCCAATGAGCCGGTGACGGAAATGAGACGATAAAATTTCGAAGTGTTTTTTCACCCATTAATGGGTAAAAAATATACCCATTATTCAACCGTGAACTGATTCTTTAAATGGGTATTTTTTCACCCATTTTATGATTTCAAAATTCCCCCATTTTTTGACAGCTGCATGCATGGTTTGAAAATGGGTATTTTTTTACCCATTAATGGGTTTTCACGAAACACCGTGTAGGGAACGGACTGAAAATGATATCATTCCGCAACCATAATTTTCCTAGCAGTTTTCAGAGAAAAAATATATAACAGCGACACTTATAATCGCAGCAGACTTATTCATGAGCTTCAGCATCAATCGTCATGGTTTATGATTTGCAACTATGAGGAATTAATGCCAATCAGAAAGCTCTCAAGTAACAAATTTGATTTTATGAGGGTTCTGTAGACCATGATTTGTAAAATTCTTTAAAACCTCGATAAAACTTGCAATGTTACTTGTGCTATAGGAAAAGTTGCAGCAACTTGTTCATGACTGATATGTATAAGTCGTATAGATGTTTCCGCAACTGTTTTATGACAAGCGTGCTACTAGTCAGCAATGTTTAAAAACTCGACTTTTATTTATCTTAGTAAGTTTTTAAGATTACAGCGGTCAGCAGCTTAGTTATTTAATAACAAATTTGTAATTGATGGCAGCTCTCCAACATTCGTTGCATATTGATCTCAGAAACTGTTACTGAAATCCGCAAACATGGTTCTTAGTTCTCATCTGACAAAAAATGAACGAGCATAGAACAATCCGTGGGCCAGATGCGAAGACTTTTAGTAAACTCGTTGCTGGGCGCAAAAAACGAAACAGTGGCCCGGATGCGGCCCGCAAGCCACTGGGCAAGCCTGTTCTAAGGACAAAATAAGCGCATTGTTTAAAAAACTAGCGCACATACAAAATCAAATTATTTTTCTTTCTTAAGTTCAATTAGTATAAAATACAGACAAATTATTCAGCTAAGCTTCCGGTTGATCGAATCTGAATTGCCGGGCTATTTGGTTGACTCATACCATATTATGTACAGCCACCTCGTCCACTTTGTTCGCTGCAGAACGCCAGTTTGCCTTAAACTGCTTCTCGGTCCCAACAGTTGTTTGGGTCTGCTTCAGGTTCCGCTTGACGATGGCTCAATATTTTTCGATTGGGTGGAGCTCTGACGTGTTGAGAGGGTTCTTGTCCTTGGGTATCACTTGCACGTTGTTGGTGGCATATCACTCCATGGGCTTTTTCCATAATGGCAGGATGCCAAATCCGGCCAAAACAGTACGGAATCATCGTGTTGCTTCAAAAAAGGCAGCAGCAGTTTTTTCAGACACTCGTTCACGTAAATTTTCTGGTTGACGGTCCCGGTTGCAATGGAAATTTCACTTTTCGAGCCACAGGTACAGATAGCCTGCCAAACCAGATATTTCTGAGCGAACTTCGACAGTTTCATATGCTTGAAAATATCTGCCACCTTTCCCCTTCCGGTGGTTGTATAAAACTCCAGTCTAGGAAGCTGTTTGAAGCCTGTTAAAAGATGTTCAAAACTTACTCCTACGTTGTGTCTCACTTTTTAAACAGTTGTGGTAGAGTCGCTTCTTCATAGCAAGTGGCTGACGTTGTGCCACCGAGAGACCAAGGAACTTTTGGCACCTGCTGATGTAATGCTCTTGCGAGCACACCGGACATTTGACCCCCGCTTTGGTAGTAGAAGCACACGAAGTAAGCCGAAACTGCTGCTGTCGTTTTTCCCCATGAGCATGAGCATGATTGACCGCCCTAGGTTGCTACTCTGTTATTGCCAGATCAGCTGTTATTATGCTTGGGAGTAGCAATCATCCTCAATGTGTAAAAACTGCTGATCTCAAACTAGGCAAAACCGGCCGCGCCCGAACGCAGGTCAAGAAAGGAATGGGTAGGAATGTGTTGACGTGACACTCGCTTTGATGGAAACCGAGAAATCCTCTGCACTTCCACGAGGGATCACTGGGATGTTGGGTAAGCGGGTAGGGTTTGCAGCAGGGTTCGTTTTGGTAAACGATAAGCTGAATTGATGTCCGAACGATAGGGAGGGGTTACTGTATAAATAAATAAAAAGGAATGATCTAACCCAAATAATCACGTGGAGCTGCACCAACAGCAACCGGCCTCCTCGTACACTTTCTTCGGCCCATCGCAGGTATCTCCTTAAAACACAGACGTCAAAATTCCGGATCTATCTCGTCGATATATAATTAATAAAATATAACAACATACAAACAACCTCAATTGCAGTCACTCAATTTCTTTAAACTTAAGCTATACATGAATATTTTAATTGCATGGTATGATTGAACTCAACTTTGACTATTTAATGAATCCACAATTCAAGTTAAGAATCAATTTGCTAAAAATCGAGGTTATGCGAGCATACAAGAGTTATTAAAACAAGTGTCCATGAATAATTCTTGAAATAGCAAAACTCTGCAAAGGTAAAACCATTTTAAAACATTAATCTAATGAATGATGATGTATTATTTATTCTCTGGGTAATCCAAATTCGGAAAAACACAGATCATATTATATTAAAATAAAATAAAATTTAAATAACAATGCTATGCTATTTGATACACCTTCAGGTCCTTCAGGATCTGCAGGACAACTATTTTCTATAAATGAAAATTATAGTTATAATGATATAATGAGATTTCAAATATGTGAAGAAAAAGGTAATTTACTAGTCATTTAATATATAAAATATAAAGAATTTAAACTAAACAAGCATTACAAAATACAAATAAGCTGGATTTTAGTTAACCTTAATACATTTAACTGATTTCAACTTTTGATATTTTATTGAAATTGAAACAAACACTTTATTATGCACCATGGAATGGTTTAACACAATATTGAATGCTTTTAAAAATATTGGTTAACTTTAATAATTAATCAATAGTCAGAAAAATCGAGGTTATTTGGACAGTTTTCATGGAACTGTTGCATGGTTGGAATGTTTTTGTATTTTACTAAACGAAGGCTGAAAAAAGTGTGAAGAGCTTTGAGTGGGTTGGTTTATTTCCTTTAAATTCTGTTAAAATTGCTTATCTTTTGACAGATACACGTATTTCGTCTACTTCTTGCAGACTTCATCAGTGCCAAGTACTAGGATTCCGTTAAGAGGTTCGACAAATTAAAAGAAAAAAAAAAAGATTCATTATAATATTAATCTAAAAATGTTCCATCATCGAAGAGCTGCAAATAAACTTAAAGCTTTATATCAACAAATTCTGCCTTAACGCAGCTCCCTCATCACTCATAGTCCAAATCTGAGTAAATATACAAATAAATATATCAACAAGTAATGTAATTTTCTCTCCTAGAAAGGAAAAATAAAATGGTTAATTGTACTATCATATAAACGTTAAACATATATTAGATAAAATCAAATGATGTTACGATGCTTTTTCCAGTTGTGTTTGTTGAAAATTAAATCTCCAATCCGGCGCAACCGGCATCCCGCCCACGAATGCCAACACCATCATCAGATAGGGGAAATTTTCCCCTACCTGATTGCGGTGCCAGCACGTCCGCCACACCAAACCAACCATCAAACGCAGACACGTTCCCTCGAAAATGAAATTGAGAAATGTATTAGAACAATCTTCAACTGGAACGTACTATGATTTGGTGGAATTGGTATATCCGGGAGCGCATTCCCGATGTTTATTTTTCTCTAATCATTTTTAAACAATTCCTCCTCCAGCGATTCCAACAACAATAAATAATAAATATCACTTTTCTTTTTCAAGTCACTCTGTGCACAAAAGCAATGCACATCGCAAAAACCTAAAAGATCAGCACGGTCGAGTCACACCAGCAACAAAGGGAAGCGACAGCACACCAGGCACCTAAGCAACATGATGCGACGAACTTGGAACGGATGGAGGACCATGGTGGTTTACTGAAATGGATTCCAGCACACGTCCAGTCTATAGAAAGAATATTCATGAAATTCTATGAAGAAAGAGCTGTCGCACTGCATGTTTTTGAGTAAAAACGTAATTGCCCCCTACTACAGGTTCCCCCGGGGGTATCCCGTGATTCCGAGAGCTGCCAATGTGGTCACTGATCCATTTGAAGTTTAATGAATGCCTATTCATGAAAAACCATGAAGAATGAACTGTCGCACGGCATGTTTTGGTGTAAAAATGCAATTGTCCTCTGCTCCAGGTTCCCCCGGGGGCATACCGGTGGTCCCGAGAGCGGCCAATGTGGTCACTAATCCATTTAAAGTCTATCAAAAGCCTATTCATGAAAAAGCTTGCAGAAAAAGCTGTCGCACGGCATGTATTGGTGTAAAAACGCAATTGACCCCTGCTACAGGATCCCTCGGGGGTTTCCCGTGATTCCAAGAACGGCCAATGTGCTCAATGATTCATTTGAAGTTTATGGAAAGCGTATTCTTGAAAAACCATGAAGAATGATCTGTCGCACGGCATGTTTTGGTGTAAAAATGCAATTGTCCCCTGCTCCAGGTTCCCCCGGGGGCATACTGGATGTTCCAAGAGTGGCCAATGTGGTCAATGATGCATTTAAACTTTATCGAAAGTCTATTGACGAGAAACCATGAAGAAAGAGCTGTCGCACGGCATGTTTTGAGTGATTAAATGATCTGCCCGCATTCAAAACCCTTCACCAGAACCGATTCCAGGGAAATGGCAATATCTCGGTTGATTATAAGCCGATTTTAGTTCTTGGCATATCATTCGCTTTAAAATTGGTTCTTCTTTTGTTGTATTCACTAAAAATATATAGATTTAACCACCATCATATATAAAATTTCACCAAATGTTAGCACGTTAGACAAGCCCTCCGGAAACCCGGAATATCTCCGGTATCCGGTGACCAGTCGTAGAACAATATTAGTTTTCCAGTCAAATGCTTTTGGAAGATTTAAAATCGGATCATATTTGACGAAGTTACAACACTCTAAAGTTGACCAAAAATTTGCCTATCCTAGTTATTTTGAGTAACCCCTGTACTTGTCGCTGCAGAAAGTCGATGAGGCACGGATAGTCCGGATTCTCCACGGTCGATGCGTGCACCTCCCACGCCTTGAGAGTGTCGTCATGTAGCCGAGTACAGAGCAGATGCTCAAGAATGCTGCTCCATTGACCGGTAGGTTCACCCATCTGCCTCAAGGTCTTCGTGTGGCTTTCGAACTCATCCACCAAGGCGTGCAGTGTCGATGCTGTCTCCTTCTTCATACGCTGAATATCGAAGAGTGGCTGCAAATGTCGTTTCTTCAAAAGATAGTCGTTCGCATAGCGCTTTACCAAGGTATCCCAAGCTGAGTTACGATCGTTTCAATTAGCTGTGCAGCTTCCCCTTTCACTGCGGCTTTCAAGTAATGAAACTTCTGAAGTTCTGGCACGTCGCGATTTGCGTGAATTAAAGCCAAGAACGTGTCATGGAAACCCAACCACTGCATATAGTCCCCATCGAACTCGGAGAGAGAGACTTCTATGAGAACACTCTGGAATGTCGGCAGGAGAATGCGAAACGCGTCATCACCGGTTTACGAAGGCAAGGAGTACTCAGACAGTTGGATATTCAGCTTCGCGCTGAAAGTTTGCCCGGATTCGGTGTCGGTTCAAACCAACGTTCGTGATCGTCCGTCGTGTAGTAACGAAATAGATTCCCCGTTTTCGATCGTGAAATTCCCACTTGCTCTCCATGTAACAACTCTGCTCCAGGAATGGATAGAATCAAGTTCAACTTGCTCAAAAATCTCCCAGACGTCGCGAAGAGATGCTTGTTGAACTTATTCAATCAATTTCTGGAGCACAACATTGTTCCGGATGACTGGAGGCAAGTAAGAGTTATCGCCAATCGAAAACCCGGTAAACCCGCGTCGGATTATAACTCGTACCGTCTCATCGCGATGCTGTCCTGTATACGGAAATTGTTGGAGAAAATAATTCTTTTTCTTCTAGACAAATGGGTCGAGTCGGATGGTTTACTTTCAGACACGCAATTTGGATTTCGGAGAGGCAAAGGAACGAGCGACTGTCTTGCGTTGCTTTCTACTGAAATTCAACTGGCCTATGCGCAAAAACAGCAAATGGGTTCAGTTTTCTTGGATATTAAGGGGACTTTTGATTCTGTTTGTATCGGTGTCCTTTCGGATAAACTCCACGATAGTGGGCTTTCACCAATTATGAACAACTATTTGAGGCTGTTCATAAACTACGTAGACAGTTGTTTGGGATTATTGACCCCCCCCCCTCCCCCTGCGTAGACAATTGTCCATACAAAATTTTTTAAATTTGTATGGGCCGTGGATAATTGTCAACCCCCCCCCCCCCTAAACTGTCTACGTAGTTTATGGACAGCCCCTTGAGCAACTTGTTGTCTGAGAAATATATGAGCATTTCTCATGGAAACTCGACAACTTTACGAATTAGTTACATGGGTCTCCCCCAGGGCTCATGTTTAAGCCCCCTTCTTTATAATTTTTATGTAAAAGACATTGATGGTTGTCTTGATGAAAATTGCTCGCTAAGGTAGCTTGCAGATTACGGCGTTGTGTCCGTTATAGGACCAAGTGCACCGGACTTGCAAGGACCATTTCAAGATACCTTAGACAATTTATCTACTTGGGCTATGAAGCTAGGTATCGAATTCTCTCCGGAGAAAACTGAGTTGGTTGTTTTTTCTAGGAAGCATCATCCTGCACAGTTACAACTTCAGCTAATGGGTAAAAGAATCACTCAAAGTTTTTCTTTTAAGTATTTAGGTGTCTGGTTCGATTCCAAATGCACATGGGGAATACATATTGTGTATGTGAAACAAAAATTCCAGCAAAGGATTAATTTTCTTCGTACAATTACCGGAACTTGGTGGGGAGCCCACCCGAAAGATCTGATCAGGTTGTAAGGAACAACCATCCTTTCGGTTTTAGAGTACGGCAGCTTTTGCTTCCAATCCGCAGCAAAAACACACATCCTTAAGCTGCAACGGATTCAATACCGTTGCCTTCGTATTGCGCTAGGCTTTATGCACTCGGCTCATACGATGAGCCTCGAAGTACTCGCGGATGTTCTCCCAGAGACAGATCGTTTCGCTGAGCTGTCCTTCCGGTTTCTCATCCGTTGAGAAGTAATTAATCCTTTGGTAATAGAACACTTTGAGAAGCTGCTCGACCGAAATTCAATTTTTTTCAAACAAGATTTATGAGTTTGTACTATGAGTACATGACGCTGAAGGTTGGTCCTTTTTCAGCCCATGCAGCGGCAGCCCATGACAATGAAAAACTAGATGATGATGCTCTGCACACGATGATTGTAGAAGCAGAATCCATAGTCTACAGCATGTCGTTGACCGACCTTCCGCTGGACTCTGCGGTGCAGGAAGCAATCACCCCTAAACATTTCCTTCTAGGGAGCTCATCCGGCGCCAAGCAACAACGCACTCTTGAAGCGATCGTGGGCCATGATCCAAGTACGGCTGTACTCGTTTTGGAAGCGTTTGGTACGGGAGTACTTGCCCACGCTAACTAGAAGAACGAAATGGTTTGGCTCGGAGAGGAATGTTGCAGCAGGGGACCTAGTAATAATCATAGATGACACCAAAAGGAATTGATGGACGCGTGGTCGCGTTCTGGAAGCCATAACTGCTGCGGATGGCAGAGTTCAGAAGGCGATCGTCCAAACGAATGGAGGTTTACTCAGAAGACCGGTCTCGAAGCTTGCAGTTCTTGATGTAGCCAAGGAAGATGGAACCAAGGAGGCTCAGTGGTTCCACCGGGGGGAAAATGATGCCACAAAGGCAGACCAGCTGGGAGCCCAGCCACACAATGACGCGAAGGAGCTGCGTTCTCCATGCGTGACGGTTGAACCTGCTGTAGGACGAACTGTCAACGATGACAAAAGGAACGACGAACAATGATATACTGGCAGACGCCAAAGAAACTATTAATATAACGTGTACTAAGAGAAAATATTGAATTTACTAATGAAATTTGCTAACTAAAATTGTTGGATACTGGAATTGTAATATTACCGGTTTATTGCAGCTTAATAGAAATTTGAAATAGGTAATATAAAAGTGTTATTTACGCAAGGTCTAGATTGCAGGTCCTCGACCAAGCCGAACGATCGTAAGATTATTTCTTGGAGATTTGTATTTTCGTAGGTAAAGTTGAATTAGATATTAACGTAATAAGATTACTCACTAACTGAATATTTTTGGGCCCAGTACCTTGAGCTTGAGCTTGATTGACCGCCCACGGTTGCTACTCTGTTATTGCCAGATCAGCTGTAATTACACAGAGAACCAATAGACGATGCTTGGGACTAGCAATCATCCTCAATGTGTAAAAACTGATGGAAGCCGAGAACACCTCTGCACTTCCACGAGGAATCACTGGGATGTTGGATAAGAGGGTTGGGTTTGCAGCAGGGTTCGTTTTGGTAAACGATAAGCTAACGATCATATAACGCGAAGGAGCTTGGGACTAAACCCACGATCTTCTGCTCAGTAAGCGAAAACGTTTGCCACTAGGCAGACGAGCACCTTTTTAATCACCGAGTTGCTGTTATTACCATGTAGTCATATTAACAAATAAAACGATTGACGAATCTTGAATGTTGATGGGCCTAAGATTAGACTCATGATGTTCTGCTCAGTAAGCAAAAACGGTTGCTCTAAGGTCACCGAGCCCCTCATATCACATAATACCGTTGCTCACATTTTTGTATTCATTCAAACCCGGAACCAACGACAACAACGAGTTTCGCAAAATACACGATACACAAGCGATTTTACCATAAATCTCTTTGATATGTAAGGACCTAGGACCGTGTTTTTCTGCTCAGTAAGCAGGCCACTGTAACCGACGATCTTTCAAATCCGAAAACTAAAAACTACGAAAAAGTACTTAGGCCTTCATTAAGTTCCACTTTCACGCGACGTTCAATGTTTCAATTTGCTCTTTACGTATTGTTCAGGCTATAAATAGGCCCTTTTCAAAAGTTACGCGAGAAATACGCACAATCGTCGCCTACCTCGCAAAACTTGTTCCAAACGACAACAAAGGCATAAGCAACGATGGATTGTTGAACTTTGCTGGCTCCAGTGATGTAGTGCACAGCAAAAAAAAAACAAATTTAATATCGATCAACGTACTTCAAGCTGATGATTGAAATAATGATGTAATTGTAATTTTGTAATTTATCAGCACACACCCTGGTCGACCTCTGTAAACCAATCTGCCGTTAAGGTGATACGATACGTCACGCTTTTTTTGCTTCTTCTTCTCTCCTTTCTATGTGTCAGTGAATTGATTATCATTGATGCTGTAGTGGTGTGAGTGTACATCATGCACTACCGCAACTACCGTAAACATAGCGACTAGAGTTCGTTATTATTAGGTCGAATGTGGAACAGTTGAAGAAAAAAATAAGAAAGGTAAAGAATAAGTTATGTCCATCTTACTGTAAATTTCAACCTTCGTCATTTTTAAAAAGATAAAGATATCTCTGTATCATCCAATATTGAGACTATCACTACATTTCTATTCAATTTGCCAATATTATCGACCTACCACCTCACAGGACACCCCTACCTATACAGAAAATAATTATGCACCTAGCCACCAAGTCCAACATGTCAAGTCATCATAGTAGTTAATTGATTCAACATCACACTTTGTACACTTTAGTTACATACGACCTGTCCAAAAGTGATTCCAGAGCTAAAACCTTCAGGTACACGGTAAGAAAAAATATCCCAAAGTGACCCATTTTCACAACCCAAGTAACATTGCAAGCTTTATAGAGGTTTTATAGCATTCTACAAGCCTAAATTATGGTCTACAGAACCCTCATAAAACCAAAATTGTTACTTGGGAAATCTCGGCACTATATTGCAGGAAGCCAAAAGTAGGTAATGTGAGTCGAAGAGTTTTCATTTAATTGTGTTCAATTAGTGTGGAATTGACAATTCGCTTCTACTCAAAAATAGTAAGTTGTACCCAAAAGTAGGTGAATATGATTATACTCCACGTGATTATACTCAAAGTTAAAAGTAGGCAAAAATGAACTGGCCGCTGGATATTTTTTCTTATCGTGTAAGTTTTTGTTTTCGAATCATCCTTTTGCCGCCTTTTGCATATCAGCTGATGGCCTCGAGCAGTGCAACCAAAACGACACATATGTTTTCTATAGAAGATTTCTAGGTTCATTTACTTGCATTTTTTGCCTTGAGAAACAAAATAAGTTTTTGTTTTAAACATTTATTAGTGGTGGTTTCTAAATTGAACACAGTTTAAGCACCTTAAAAGGCAATAAAAGCATTGTTTTTACATACTTTGTTTCAATTAAATCGACAACACTGGATACGATGATAAATGATTTGTACGCACACCTTCGTAATGCGGTGTGTAGGAAAAAGGTAAACAAAACAGTTTCAGCTTGCAAAATTATTCGCGGCTCGCGTTTTTAACGATGCAAATGATATTATTTAAGTAAATGTCGTCTTTAAAAGTGAATTAAGTTGAAAGTGCTTGTAGAAGCACGTGTCGTAATTGTTTTTAGTGTGGTTTTGAGAAGTGAAAGCTAGTGAAAACAGTTATTGAAATTTCATGCCCTGAGCAGAACAAAATTGGCTGATCGTACTTTTTAATGCAAATATTACCAATGCGTGAATGAATTGGCAATATTTTGATGGAAAAGTATTGAAATATGTATCCAGAACTTATTCATACAATTCAGGCCCATTTTTTAAGGTATGTACTTAGTAATTTACTGTTTTGTAGGAAGATGTCTTTCGTACGCATACCAAAACACGTTTATTTAATGATTGTAGGGACAGCCATTGTTGCATGACGTGCCGTATCACCTTAAGCGAGTGTGTACCTACTGAAACCTGGCCGTATGCCTATGCTAGACCGTATAAATAGCATAACGAACTTCTTCCACTAGCCGGCCTGTTTCTGTTTGCACAGGCAGTCCCACTAGTTTCCGATACATTTATAGGGGATATTTAGTAGGAGATTAAAAGAATGGAGAAGAGTTATAGAGGTTTTTTGTTGTTGTTTTGCTGAAAAGAGAGAAACAGAACTATACGAAATTACACCTGCTGAAAAAAAGATAAGTCTATTATTTTGGTTAGTGATCGTTTGGATTTGGGTCACCCCACGTTGTGTTTAGGTTAGTATAAATAAATAATACTATATAGTCATATAAATCACCACAGCTCATTATCTTCAGCGTTATCGGTTTTTGTTTCTGGATCTTTAGTTGCCTCTGTGATATACTTACTTGCGGCATACTATTTTGGGAGTGTATATGAGCGTGTACCATGTACGGTAGCTCATCTCTCATCGTGATGGTGGGACATAGTAGACAAATTAGAGAGAAAACAAGGAGGTATTAGTATTAGTTATATGTAAGCAAACAAAACAAAAGAAGAGAAGAGGAAAGAAGAGCAGAAAAATAAAAAGGGGATAAAGTAGATAACAAAGAAAAGAAACGTAGGCAGATTATTAGAAAAGGCATTATCCGAGACCTCAATCAAATGTCACTCCCGCCGAGACCCGCACAGCCGAGCTCGGTAGAAAAAACTAAGTGTGTAGATAGATTAGTAGGAAAATAAATAAAACTACTTTATGACTCAAAGTGCAATGAATGAGCGTTAGTTTCGGAATCATTTCAGTGTTAGAGTTATGTTAGTTTTGATCCGTAATCAGCCCAGCCGACCCCTCCAACATTAGTTGCAGGCAGTGGTTGTTAGATAATGCAGCACTGTAACTACTACTATTTTAGAGGTATGATTCGTCAAGTTTATACAACTCAATGTTTCAATTGAGGCAAACTATCTATCTTACAATTACAAAAGCAAACCTAAACTTACAATTATATGCAAATTCAAAATGAAATTTGTCAAATCATCGTCAATTCCCTTGTTCCAGGGCAGGGCCTGACGATTTGAATCTAATTTTGATCAGTGAACGGGCACCATATGGTACATTTTCTTACCATGAACCTATCATTTCCAGCCTATCTGAACTATTTAATAAATGGAAGCCATAACATGGGTTACGTTCCCCCTAAGCGGGCCCTCCGCATCCTGTCTCTGTCTTATCTCAAATACAAAATGCCAATGGTATGAATGTATCTATATATAACTAGGAAATGACGTACAATCAAATAAACCCGGCTTCAGAATCGTCCAGTGGGCAGTGCGCTCTACACTCCAAGTTCCCTTTTTTTCAAATTTACCGCAAATTTGATATTTTACCCATTGAGTGTTGATTAGTCACAATGAAACCTTGTGACAGAAGTTGAGGTTACTACTTAAACAATCTAGGTCCTATTTAGGATTATATCTGAAAAATCCAAATCTGGCCAACGCCCACCAAAAAAACCTAAACCTGTTCTAATCCACCTGAAATGACTAACGAATGGATGACTTTGACTACCCAGTAGACTGATGAAAAATTTGACATTTTCGCTCCACGGTGTTCAAACGGTTTCAAATCGGGTCCTGATTAACCTCCAAAAGTTTAAACTCATTTGATTAGAAACTGACTTTGCACAAACCATTTGAAGTTTATATGGAAATTACCATGGGAACACAAAACCTTTTGTTCATTGTCTTTTAGCCTTTTTACATATTATACTGTCAACAAATTCTATTGCTATTCTTATGGGAGTTTTATCAGCTACAACTTTGCAGAAAATCGTTTTTCAGCCAAACGTCAAATTAAATAGTTATTAATTGTTTAAGAGATTGATAATCTTATGGCATGATTAAGCAACTGTATTGTGGGCAACACTGTATTCTGCAGTGTGACATAGTAGCCATGTTTTTTGTCCTCTATTCTACACTCCATAAACACCAATGTTGCCTGCTGAACAGTTGATTGAGCATAATCATAAGATATCAGTGACTTGAATCATTAATAACTTTGGTTCCTTATATTTGATCGAAAAATGGTCTTCGACAAAGTTGTAGCTGAAAAAAATTTCAACAAGCTCAGCTATCATTTTTTAAAGTAGATTGAACTGGTGAATTTTGAGATAGATATGAACCGAAATTATGGTTTCTCCATAGTTATTCCCATATAAACTTGAAATGGTTTGTGCCAAGTCAGTTTCTCACTAAATGAGTTCAAATTTTGGGAGACTAATCAGGGCCCAATTTGGGACCGTTTGAGCTCTGTGGAGCGAAAATTTTAAATTTTGCATCAGTCTACTACCCAGCCATGCAATAGTCTCATTCCGTGCCTTATGGCAACTTGATGATTCTATTGCGCTTATCTTCTGGCACCACCCAGGGGAGACTTGGTCCTGTACCCAATGCTTAACTTATCTCCATTCCACTCAGCTACTCGCAATTTCTTGTGATATAGTGGGCGAAATATTATTATATGAGACAATTCAATGCAGACGTCTTTCCAAATTTGGCAGATCGACAGGTAATCGGTGAGTTACCACGATAGTTGCTATTCAACAACTCGACAACGTCCCATCGTCAACGCCTGCTATGACAATTTCCCATTGCAGACGCCAACGAAATGACGTCATCGAGCTATCGATCAACTACCCTGGTTATCACCTGGTACCTTATAGCACGACGCTAGGAGGCGAACCGGAAGAATCGATGAGCTACCTCCCCCTGAATATTTTTGGGCCCAGTACCATCGATAAAGCATAGTTGAAGTGAGCAGTGGATTATATATTCGAGTAATTGGGCTACTGAATCGTAAGTAAGGTTATGGAGGAAACTAACAGTTTATTAATTATTTAACACCTATTTTAGTTTTGAAGTAACTGATAATAAAGCTGAAGAAAATCAGAACAAGCTCAAACGGATACCCTGCTCTCTCTCTCTCCTAAAAGTGCGAGTAGTTCAAATTTTCACGATGCGTGTGCCAAATGTTGATGCGTTGCTCCTCTTGCGTGGACGCCATTTTGATAACTGAAGAGCAAAGGTTAAAATCAAAATAGCGACATCATTCTGCAGGCACACACCTACAAAAAGAGAGGTGTTCAGGGTTTAAAATGCTCGATTAAAAGAAATGCCTCAAAAGTTTAGGTCGTTCAAATTTTGATCGTAAAACCTTTTAAGGGGGTATTCCCGATCTTTTTTTTTCAAAAAATCAAATTTTTTTTTTCACGTTTTTTTGTACTTTAGACTATATACTTTCATTCCCCCAAGCCGTTTTCCGATCAGCGAATTCGGTGTCCAGGCATAGCTGACTAATGGTAAGAACCCCCAAATGGTTTTAACTAAAGTCAAAACTTTAAACGCGTTTTTCTCGAAACCACATTTTTTTTATCGGGCGAAGATTTTTCTCAGAAACTATAAGAGATATTGACTTGAATCTTTGCGCATTTTGTTCCTTATTAAATTCTTTGGAGCTTCTCCCACTTTCAGCCAAAAATATTAACATTTAACATTGTTTGAAGCACCTTAAAGCTGCAAAAAAGCGGGCTAAAAATCGCCTGTTTTTTCATATGGCCGCCATTTTGTTAATTTGCAAGATTTTTTGCTGCCAACGGGAGAAGCTCCAGAGAATCTTATGCAGATTATTAATTTCATCACGAAATCTGTTTCAGATAAGGCGTTCCAGAGAAAAGTCTTCGCCCGTCCAGGCGTTTGCGACGAACAGGGGTCTGTTTGCCGCCATTTTGTGACGTCAATAATGTCTTTTTTGTGTCGAAAAAAATTTATTTGTAAACTTTAATGTTCAATAAACAAGAATCCCAAAGAGTTAGGCGCATTACTATTCATTTTCCTTGAAAAAAAATTAATTGAAAAACAGGCCGAAAAAAGGCAAAAGATTGGGAATACCCCCTTAAAGTATTTTCAGGAACGCATAGGAAAATAAACAAATAGGTTCTAAAAACTAGCATCGCTAATAAGTGACAATTTTGTGCAACAATGCCTATATTTTTTTATAAATCGACATGTCGGTTTGCTCTATAAAATTTTTTGAAGTAGGTATATCTTTCATTCTAGGCTTGAGTACCATGACTTTTCAAACACCGATTTTTTTCGGGACAGTTTAATGCTCATCTATTTGTTCGATATAAACATGAAACTAACTAATTCCAACCAAACATGAGCATCCCAACTGGCGATAGCTTTTTGATGGTTGTCCATGGTGATTATATTTTCATTGGCCGTGAAGTAAGTTACTCTACAACGAACGCATGAATCGCTATGCATCCACATCACGACTTGTGATCAATGGATGCTGCGAATCCATCGAACGATAGAGCATTGAAAAATTCGACTGTGTCCAAAGGAAAATTCAAAACAAAAAATAGATGCGCGCGCTGTTCTAATAGACGTGGGAAAACCACACCGAAAAGAAACTAAACCCACACGGCCACACACCCCAGTACCGGCAGGCATACTGTCATCAGGTCTATTTGAAACCAGAAAAACGTAAAACAGTGGTAGGTCTAGTGTTCCGGGCCACAGACACTAGTAAGCGAAGCCGAATTTGTTACGAAAAATAAAGCAACGCGATTCGAACATCGCTCGCGTCTTTACCAATGTGATAGACTTTACTCTGTTTCTTCGAGCGTTGAGATTTGCACACAAAACCTCTGTTTTTGTGTTCAGGTTTTTTGTTCTTGGCTTTTTTCGTGTATCCTTGTTTTTACTTCCCCCAACCACATCCTTCCCACACGTGTCCGGCAGTTTGATCTTCCATTATTTTCTTGCCTCGGCAATCGGTTATCGTTTTCACGCACGCACGATCTTCAAATGTACGCTAGTGTTCGCGGTGGCATCAGCGGATTTATCACGCCAACTTCAAATAATTGAATGCGGCTTGCGGCGGTGATCCTAGGTGATACTTTGTGCAAGTGCATCGTGACAGTGTTTTAGATTAAGTACATTTAAGGTGTATGTTAAGCAGCGTATAGTCACGATAGTTTTGAAAGAAGGAAGAAAATCATTCAGTCGAGATATTTTTGACGTTGAACAAGTGTGTGCAAGTGAGTTACAGTAATTTTCGAAGAAGAAAAATCGAAATTTGTGCTCGTTCACGAGAAAAATTCTGCAAAAGAGAATTTTTACTCAGTGCGGCCGACGAGAGGAATGCGTCAACGAAAATTCGCTATAAATAAGTGTGATAGTATATAATTCGCAAAAGGCACCGACAAAAATTGCCGGTTTCGAAATTTGGCTGTTTGTTACGATAAAACTATCCTATAAGTTATGATCAGCTGCTGATCATAATAAGCACCATGGATAAG
The DNA here is from genome assembly GCF_037179485.1 of Ochlerotatus camptorhynchus. Taxonomy (NCBI): domain Eukaryota; kingdom Metazoa; phylum Arthropoda; class Insecta; order Diptera; family Culicidae; genus Ochlerotatus; species Ochlerotatus camptorhynchus. Next base: position 199,725 of record NW_027040629.1, on the reverse strand, counting down.
GATAAAACTGACACCGCCAAAGGTAAGCTCTTAAAATACTAACAATTCTACGTCTTAATTGCTACTCTGCAAGCTTAAATACTCTTCTAAGTCTCCTCCTAAGCCTTCCAAACCTTAATCCTTTGATCCAACCCTATCCTGAAACGAGGACTGCCGTTACAATGAGTCACATTGACACTAGCAGGAAAGCATCTTTTGCTCAGATGTTACTATACGTGGCACCTGTTGTGGGTAAATATATATCGCACGTAATGAAGTTCGATTTGTTCATTTTTCGCCAGCCATTCTCATATATATCTTCTTACTTGGCTCTCAGTTTTGTCTTCGACATACTCTTGTTCGTGTTTGTTCTAAAATTATACATTCGCTTGTCTTTACTCAACCAGCGCATTACATCAAGCAGAACCAGTGTCACAAATGACTGGGTGGCTCCACATAAAAATCCAGGTTCATTTCATCACTCGCGCACTCTTGTGCACCGTAATATTTGACAGAAGTGAAATACAGTGCCGATATAAATACAACTCAGTGGCAATTTTCACACTTGTAGGCGTACGGCTATAGTGGCGCACGTTGATTCACTCACACCGAACGAAAGGTGTGCGCCGGCGAGGTAAATATTTTGGAGCATTGGCAAGCATGTTAATTGAATACGAAAAATATGACTTATTCGATACTTCGATCGCTCTGAATGCCGAATGTTTATCTAAAGCTCAACATGGGAAATTATAATTAATGTTCAATATCAAGTAATCTTCGAATATTATGGATTACTTCTATGCATATTTTCATCAATATATTTTAAATACAAATAAGCTGACCCGAATCAAATGTTAATTGAGTCTCCTCGGCAATAACAATATTCTCACATTGAACATGAAATAACTGATACAAAAATGTTTTCCACATACCTAGCTGCGTCTTTGAACGCGATGTTTAGTTTCTAAATATTGAGAAGCAGTCCTGCTTCAAAGTAGATAAATACTAATGGGAATTTGAATAGCTGAACTGGCCAGAAATTCAATCCACGCATACACGTGTATACCTTAAGAATCTTCAGGTTCTACAAACTATTATTTTATGGTGAAAATAAGAATCTTAGGTCTCCTCATAACACAGAATTTTCTCAGAACTATTCAGTATTCCGAATGAATAAATGCTTAATCTAAGAAATGTATGTGACCTAAGCTCCAGAAATTCTGTAAGATTTGTTTATTGCTCCTATACATCAATGATGTTGGTATTGATAATAGAAATTATAACAATCATAATAAAAGTATTTATATGTTACTTTTATTATGATTGATATAATTTCTATTATTAATACCAATATCATGAATGATGATAATGGTTCCACCTCTTACCCCTACAAAGATTTGAGCTGGACGATTTATCTTTAAGATAATTAAATATGACATTTTTACCAGGTTTGCAAACAAAATCGAACTGGTTTCAGTTACAGATATAAATTCCCTCTACAGTTAACAGTTGCTTCACATCGATATAAATGTGGAAAAGCTCAGGCGTCCACCTCTTAGTTTACCTTTTTGTCCACCTTAAATATTCATAAGTATTACAAGCAATCAAGAGTTAATGAACAATCAACAAAGCATCCTATTATACTAGCAACCCCGCAATCTGATGCTATCATAATTTTCAGCAATGTCAGGAATGCTCACGAACCCCCGTCATTTGCCAGAAAACTTACTACTAACTCAAGGTATCTTCCAAATAAGCTTCAAAATTGCATTTTTATCAAACTTTAAATTCAGTCCTTTATATCCATAATACGCGCGCGAGGCTCAAACCTATGTAGACTACTTTTTTTTTTAAATCTACTTTTAAATCAAATATTAAAAATCCATCATCACCATCGTGGAGAACAGAACTAGTTTCTGCAGTGCTACAATAATTATTTAAATTTCGTTTTGACAGCTATCCATATAAAATAATGCGTTAGCGATAACTTCGTCAAGATACATAATTTGTCAATTCACAAAAAAAATATAACTGTTCAAAAATCAGTTTTGACGTGTGAAATGCAGTGTCTTTTAAATTTTGTAAGTGTTACTGAACGTTTGGTTTGTCTAGGCATCGAATTGAAAACCTTTATTCCTTTAAAATATTATGAATTTTGAGAAGCACAAGTCAAGAAATGTGGTATTCTTATTTCTAACGCGTTTCTAGTATTATATCTACGCAAGTCACTTCCTCTTTCAAGTCGACCACACAAATATCGAGGCAGCAAACCATTAACTACTTTAAAAATGAACACAATTCTTTACTTCACCGACAACCATTGTAAGGCGTCTAGCATCAAAGTTGAGGAAGTGAATCTATTACATCTCAAAATCAAACGCATTATTTATTCTGCAAGCGCTGTAATCTCGATATTTGTGTTTCATTGGCCAGAAATAAAATGAAAGGGCAAAAGTCTAGATGAGGAGAGATAATTGATTTATATAGCTGTATTTTACTGACAATAGTTAAATCGTTTTTCAGTTTCTTGATGACATTGTCAATGTGAGAGTTGAACTTCAGGTTGTCATCAATAATCACGCCAAGATTTTTAATCGCCCGAACGCGATCAATAGCGTCAATTCATCAATTACAACAGAGACGTTCTCATTTAATCGATTCCGCGAAATTACCATACATTTAGTTTTACTTGTATTCAATTTTAACTGCTTGTACTTCAACCGTCTACTTAGAGAACACAAATCTTCATTCAAGTGTAAAACGGCATCATCTAAATCCTTAGCTGCAATGAATAACACAGTATCATCTGCAAAAAGATTAATGTCGTAAAATCGTAAAACACGTCGCAAGTGCATCGTGACAGTGTTTTAGATTAAGTACATTTAAGGTGTATGTTAAGCAGCGTATAGTCACGATAGTTTTGAAAAAAGGAAGAAAATCATTCAGTCGAGATATTTTTGACGTTGAACAAGTGTGTGCAAGTGAGTTACAGTAATTTTCGAAGAAGAAAAATCGAAATTTGTGCTCGTTCACGAGAAAAATTCTGCAAAAGAGAATTTTTACTCAGTGCGGCCGACGAGAGGAATGCGTCAACGAAAATTCGATATAAATAAGTGTGATAGTATATAATTCGCAAAAGGCACCGACAAAAATTGCCGGTTTCGAAATTTGGCTGTTTGTTACGATTAAACTATCCTATAAGTTATGATCAGCTGCTGATCATAATAAGCACCATGGATAAGGATAAAACTGATAATAAGGGCAAAAGTCTAGATGAGGAGAGATAATTGATTTATATAGCTGTATTTTACTGACAATAGTTAAATCGTTTTTCAGTTTCTTGATGACATTGTCAATGTGAGAGTTGAACTTCAGGTTGTCATCAATAATCACGCCAAGATTTTTAATCGCCCGAACGCGATCAATAGCGTCAATTCATCAATTACAACAGAGACGTTCTCATTTAATCGATTCCGCGAAATTACCATACATTTAGTTTTACTTGTATTCAATTTCAACTGCTAACACTTCAACCGTCTACTTAGAGAACACAAATCTTCATTCAAGTGTAAAACGGCATCATCTAAATCCTTAGCTGCAATGAATAACACAGTATCATCTGCAAAAAAGATTAATTTCGCAAAATCGTAAAACACGTCGCAAGTCATTAATATACATAATAAATAACAGGGGCCCTAATACACTTCCATGGGGCACTCCAAGGTTATTCCCCACGGGACTGAAAACAGAATCATTAAAAACAGTCCGTTGAGTTCTGTCAGACAAATTTTTCAAACATATATTGTTTGGATTCTTCCGGTTTAATCACAATGACCGGACGAGTCTCACGATTATTCAGTTTGTTACTGTTACTAATATTTTTATTTGTACTTGTACAATCACGACTAGATCTTTTTACAACAACCGCATTTTCTTGAAAAACATCATCAGTCAAATCGTTGTCACTATTTTGAAATTTACGTTTTTTGCGTCTGGATTTCGGTCCGATTCAGAATGAATCATCGCCCTAGATGTACCATTCGTTGCAGCTTATTTCTTTTCCGTACTAATTTCAAAACAAGAACTATTTATCGTATTCCATTTCTCACTAATTAATTTTTCAAAGCAACTTAAAGAATCGTTCAAATTTTGTTGCATTTTTTTCCATGCCAATTCTCAACGCGTTGTCTATCTGAGCAGTAACGTTGTTTCGTATACCAGTGATAGAGTCAGCAACAGCAGACAATTGCTTCATTGCTTCCCCCATCATTTTGGTATCCGAAACCGATACATTCTGCTCGTCACAACTCTGATCTGACAGATAATTACTACACTTGAATAGAGCATTTGCATTATCTGTGATAAGCTTTGCCTGAGTCCACGTAAGTGTATGCATTTGCAATGAAATACAGGAGCACACTTGCCCACACAGATAACAGGCAAATCACTTACCAAAATCCCCAAATTACATATTACACACTCTATCACTCTATCAGCACCATATCTATCCACATATACACATAAACTTTACATGCAACACTACAGAACCACACGTAAAAATGAACGAAAGCAGCAATTTACAATGCCGCAACTTACTAAAGGGTGCCTATAGCATCGCGGGCGAAGTAAAAAAAAAACCCAAATTAAAAAAGAATCAGCTGCAGCAGCAACCGTTTTCCTACTTATCCACTAAATGATCACTACGGGGCACGTGTAGGATCAATTCTATCGTGGCACAAGCACAATTTCACACTTAATTAATCGAATATTTATCACAGCACTGTGAAATAAACTATAACGTTCGTCATTACACACAATAAGATAAACAAAGCAACATGTTCAAAATATAAAAAGTCAAATTAGAATACACTAATTTTCTCTATCAAAACGGATGAAAACCTTCGACGAAGCGCATCTCGTGTCATGTGGAAGTCGAAAACAGATGCGACTCTGTTAAATGCATACTGTAGCCCACAAATCGCACCGTATTTTAAGCGTCGGTGTATTTTAATGTGACGTCGGTGAAATTCTTGTTCTGAAGATGATTCCTTAAGTGAAGGCGTCTATATAGGACTTAAGTAAAGTCGTATATAAACGCCTTATCGACTACATACGAAATGTGTTACCTGAATGATAGTTCGAATCTAAGACCACACCTAGGCCTTTCACCTGATTCACGCGTTCGAGTGCCGGTTCAAGCAGATCACAGCTGGACACAATCGATTGCTTTATTCGTGAGAACGTTATGGCAGAGCACTTGACTTAGCGACGATCACACCTTCCTTCGAAAGGGATGTAAAGTCGTGATCCCCGGTCCATAGGTAGGGTCTAACTGTGAGAACTGTCTTCCTGGCGATCGACGGAAAACAAATCAAGGAAAAAAAAGCACTTGACTGGGTCCACTACCATACCATTAAAGTAGAAAAATCAACGATCCCAGATGGCTCCCTGCGGCATACCTGATGTCGGAGTTAAATTAAACATAGCCCACTTAGTAATGGAACAACGTCATTTGGGTCTATTTCGGATGTGAATTAACCAAAAGCCTGGCATGTCGTATTCGCATTGTAGCCAGCATTCAAAGTATAACATGACTGGTTTCCATGGTAACACATTCGCATGCATACGTTGTCAGGCTGGGCCCACAGTATGAACCTTTGCTTATGTTGACTACTACCAGTTATTGCTTGTAGAGTTAACTGATTTGAAAACGGTTTTCACTCAAGTGCATACTGAAAATTTAGTCGATTTCTGAATTTATGTATGGGCTTGAAGCGGCGTACAACAATTTTAAATTGGCTTACTACTTGACTAGCCTATTGGTCCCAAGTACATGTATAAGCGTACCCCATTCTAGTCAAAATTCTAGAACTGCATTATGTTTGTTTTGATTCGCTCTGAAAGCTTGATAGATAAAATGCGGGGTTCGTGGATTTTTCTATGTTTCGAGGGATGCATCGATTACCTTGGGACCGAAGAGAGTACCAGAGCTGATCCAAAAAGTTTAGCACGTTTCTTCGGGACCGTCTGGTCTTAGCCATTTTTTTCTTGGAGTACGCCTGTGCTTCGAAAATCAAAACTTGAATGCAATCGATGGTAGCGTCGTTTGCGGGCCCATAAATCCTCATAAAGCGAGTGATGACTACCGAAATGCAGCACTTTACAAATCACACGTTCTACGGGTGCAGTTTGGTTTACGCCGGGATTCAAAATCCTTTTGTGGCTTCTTAAATAGCAGGAGAAAAAAATCTGCCAATTCCACCCAATGTGGTCTTTGACAGCAGGGAGTCCAAGAGGGAAGCAGAAGCGTGCGATTTCTTCGCGACACTTTTTGCATCCGTCTTCCAATCAGAGTCATCGTCCGACGCCGAGGCCAAACTGGCTGCGTCAAACATATCGCTGGACGCAGTTGATATGGACACGTTCGAAATATGCAATGATCCTGGATGGGAATCCTGCTGTTGTTCTCCGTCGCTGTGCAAACGCTGTAACTGAGCCGATAGCCTTCATTTTCAACCACTCGTTCGAGGAAGGAGATTTTCTCATGAGCTTGAAACTGTCTTACATGCTTCCTGTGCCCAAAAGCGGTGACCGTTGAGATGTCAGAAACTACCGTGGGATAACCAGCATTTCTGCCGCTTAGAAGCTATTCGAGATCATCGTCAGCGATCATATTCTGCGTGCTACAAAGACCCACATCTCGACCAATCAACACGGATTCATTCCCGGCTGTTCGTAGCTAGCTACTAATTTGTTGGATCTAACTACCACCTGTTTTACGGCTATGGAAGAAAAAGCGCAGGTAGACGTAATCTATACGGACCTGAAGGCGGCTTTCGACAAAATCGATCACAAAATGTTACTCAGGAAACTATCACGATTAGGATAGACTGGTGTCATGGTTTTCATCGTATCTGACTGGCAGGGGCTGCATATTAAGCACGGATCTTGTGTTTCATCGCCATTTGGTAGCACGTCTGGCGTCCCACAAGGAAGCAATTTGGGACCGTTACTATTTGTCATATTTTTCAATGACGTTGCATCTTCACTTGGTTATAGATGCAATGATCTAAAGATATATGTGGTTGTACGCTGCATCGAGGATTGTCTTCACCTGCAAATGTTGCTCAACATGGTTGTTCACTGGTGTCGCTTGAAACAACTTGTCATCAGCATCGCAAAATGCCACGTGATGACCTTCCATCATTCCAAAGACCCGATAATTTATGAATACCACATCGATGATACTGTGCTTGATAGGGTGGACCATGTGACCGGTCTTGGTGTTGTGTTGGATTCGAAGCTCTCTGGACTGGCCAGAGCCCGAAAAATACGGAAGACCCGGGAAAATCAGGATCGGAAGAACGAGTAAAAAAACGCGTGCGAATTACTTCACCGATTATTCAATTGATTGTTATCTTCCAATTCAATACCTTTGAAGTTGGTTGTAGGAAAGAAAATACAGTAAATGTAAAGAAAAGAGACAAACTTATCGATCAATAACCGCTACAGGGGATGCTGCAGGGAACAACTGTTCATATCTTAGTTGGAAGGGGAACGTCCAGAGATGTCGCTCGAACATAATCCGCCCACCAAATTCCCTATGGGAATTTCCGATAGAAGTCTTCTTGGAACATACTCATCCTAATCCAATGGTATGGCTCTTATCTTCCTGACATCGCGACGAGTAGTACCAGATTCTGTTCGGACTGATACCACTCTGATTGCTCCATCTGCTCCTGGAAAGGTTTCGATGATTCTACCCGTAAGCCATTGCTTTGGCTTCGAATTGTCGTCCACTAGTAGAACGAAGTCGTCGACCGAAACGTTGTGGGATGACCGTTGCCACTTTGCCATCCGCTGCAGAGATCGCACGTATTCTGTCTGCCATCTAGTGCGAAATTCTTGCGAGAGACGCTGAACGAACTGCCAGCGTGACATCGAGCTAATTTGCCGCTCCAGCGGGAACGGTGGTGAGTGCACGACCGATGAGAAGGTGAGCAGGAGTGAGAGGTTGAGCATCCATAGGGCTATTGGAGATCGGTGTAAGGGGCCTCGAGTCCATGGTGGCAGCAATTTGAGCTATCAGCGTGGACAGTTCTTCGAAGGTAAAGATGTAACTGCTGGTGATCTTCGACAAATGCTGCTTAGCAACCTTGATCGCTGACTCCCATAATCCTCCATGGTGTAAAGACTGGAATGAAATTCCATTCAGATCCCTTGTCGGTTAGAAAGTCGACCACTTAATCGTTGTGTACAGAAAAGTTGAGTTGCGCGTACATTTCTCTGAGGTGCTTAGCTGTTGCTCGGAAGTCCGTTGCATTTTCCGAGAATATTTTCGCTGGCAAACCGTAGCGGCTGGAAAATCGAGTGTATGCCGCTAAGAACGCTGCAGTAGTAAGCTCAGACACAGCTTCCATATGCACAGCCCTTGTTGTAAAGCAAACAAAGAGTGCGATGTACCCCTTGCTTTATTTCGCACCTCTGGTCCTACGTTCAACAATGCTGATTGGACCGGCATAGTCCACGCCAGTAATCGCAAATGGTGGATTCGGTTGAACTCGATCAGATGGCAGCTGACCCATTTGTTGATACGTTGGTACTGGCTTAGCACGTGCACACGTCACACACTGACGATAAGCTTTCCTTGCTGCACTTGCACCACTAATGATCCAAAATCTCCTACGGGATACGGCTAGCAGTGTTTGTGGCCCGCAGTGTTTGTGGCCCGCAGTGGTGATGGACGATGTGGTCATGGTTTAAGAGATAAAATATGAGGATAGAATGGCGAGGTATCAATGTAGCATGTTGAACGTCGTAGCTTCTAGGGCTTCGTTGCTATTAGAAGCCCACTTCCGCAGGTGAAATCCCCCGGCAGAAAAGATGATGGAAAGCTCTTGTCGAAGTTGCTTGGCTTCATCAGCAGAATCAGCACCCGTCAGTACGTCGTCGACGTAAATCCCCTTGATAGCCTTCTCGACTGCATCCGGAAATTGCCCTTGATGGGAGAGCAGAAGCTGCTGTACACATTTTGTCGCTAGATACGATGCGCTTTCGGTACCGTAAGTAACGGTATTTAGGCAGTATTCATGGAACGGCTTGTCCTCTGACCAGCGCCACAAGATTCGAATGCAGTTTCGATCCTCATCGTAGAGAAGCACCATTCTATACATCTGTTTCACATCACCGGCGAGTACAACTGGGGGAAACCGGAATCGCAAAAGGATGTTGACCAGAGAATCCTGTAACACAGGGCCCGCCAAGAGGATGTCGTTGAGGGACTTGCCACTGCTTGTTTTAGCTGAGGCGTCGAAGACCACCCGGCCCTTTGTCGTCGAACTATCCTCCTTTACGACGCAATGGTGTGGAAGGAAAACACAATTCTCCGATACTGGTGTAGTGGCGAGACTCATGTGCCCGAGGTCGATGTACTCTCGCATAAAAGAATGGTACTGTTGTTTCAAATTAAGGGTTCCTTTCCAATTTGCGCTCGAGGTGTAGCAGTCTTTTCTCTGCAATTTCCCTCGATTTGCCGAGAGAAGTAGGGCTGTCTAAGTATGGAAGCCGAACGATGAATTTTCCGGACTATTACGAATCGTGTGCTTCGTGAAATGCTCTTCGCATCGGATCTCTTCATCGTTGAAGTGTGGAGATATATTAGTGTATTCCTCCAGTTCCCAGAACTTGCGGAGCTGATCGGAGAGAGGATCATTGGGAGCCGTCAGTAAGCATGAAGGACAGTTAGTGTGTGGTTTATTGTATCAGTCTTCGTAGCCACCAGAAACCACCCATCCTAATTTAGTATTCTGGAGTACGGGAAGGCAGTCATCCAAACCAAGGTTGATTGTTCCAGGCTCGAGCAGCTGGAAGAAGAGTTTGTTCCCGAGAAGGATGCTGACCTTTCCGGGATGGTGAAATTGGGGATCAGCCAACTGAATCGACCCTGGAATTGGCCAATCCGTGATGTTGATCGGCTTTAACGGGAGCTCAGAAGTAAGTCGCTCAAAAATAATGCATGACACTACATTCCGATAGTCTGAGCAACGTGAAGCGAATGTAACCACTGCTCCTTTATTCGCGTGCCCAGAAGTATTAGCAATTAGCGGATGAATCCTGTTGCTGTGCCAGTTGTTGAATGGCTGCGTCGCCATCTTGTGATGCTGCCTCATGGCGGGTCGAAGAAAAATCGAGCCTTTTTTGGAGCTTCAACAGGGTACCTTTCAGGGTACGAAATTACCCTCGAATTCGGCCTGATGTTTCAGGATTTCATCCATATCGTCATCCTTGCAACTATTTACCATTCGCGTGAACCGAGAGATAAGCCGCCCAAATTTCTTGAATGTTATCCAGCTCGGTTTCGATGTCAACGTCATCGATATCATCCCTCTTCTGAAGCTTCTGGATATTTTGCGATGCTCGGTATAAACGTGCTTTGAGCGATCTCCTCTCGCGTAGTAGCTTGTCCATGGTGGGTAAACTAGACGATGATAAATTTCAGTATCACCCACTTTCACCGGGAATGTTCTTTTCAGAGATGATATTCCAACCTCAATCTGGTACTCACTTTCGCGAATCGAAGGACCAATTTATGGAGTGGCCAGAGCCCGAAAAATACGGAAAACCTGGGAAAATCACGATCGGAAGAACGAGTAAAAAAACGCGTGCAAATTACTTCACCGATTATTCAATTGATTGTTATTCTTCCAATTCAATACCTTTGAAGTTGGTTGTAGAAAAGAGAATACAGTATATGTAAAGAAAAAAGACAAACTTATCGATCAATAACCGCTACAGGGGATGCTGCAGGGGACAACTGTTCACATCTTAGTTGGAAGGGGAACGTCCAGAGATGTCGCTCGAACACTCTTCTTCCATTCCTATTACGCATCGATTATTTCCAAGGCAAACCATCAACTTGGTTTTATCTCCAAAATTACCAAGGACTTCACGGATCTACACTGCCTAAAAACGCTATATAATTCCATCGTGCGACCGATTCTAGAAAAAACTTTACTCGTATGGGCTCCAAACGAGGTTACATGGAACCTAAGAATCGAGCGAGTCCATAAAAGATTCATAAGGCTTACTCTCAGGAATCTACCAAGGCGTGATCCGTCTACCCTTCCAGCGTATCCCGCTAGATGCCGTCTGTTTGGTCTTGAAACGCTTGATCGAAGACGAATATTACAACAAGCTACGTTTGTCGTTAAATTACTCAACGGTGACGTCGATTGCTCCTATCTTCTATAGATTGCTCCTTGACTTCCGTGCTTCAGGTAGAATATTACGTCAGCGGTCCCTGATGCAGCCGGGATTTCAGCTTACTCTGTATGGTTATAACCAGCCTATACTGCCCATAATCGCATATCAGTCCCATATGGATAGGAAATCAAGCAAAGATGGGACTGATATGCGATTATGGGTAGTATATCTGCAATGGTTCGTTTTTTTGCATATGTTGAATCCGCGTTCAATTTTGGTATGTCAACGCATCAATTTGTAAATAGAGTAAGAAGATTGAACATAATTTAGATATTCATTAAGACTGTTTTGTCAGATGATTTACTAAACAATAAATAAATCTGAGCTGCTGATTTGATAACTGTACCTTTTTCTTTAAGTTTCCTCTTCATAATTGCCAGAAGTTTTCAGTAGCTCAAAAACATCCATGACATATTAATTAACTTGTTCAGTTGCTAAAGAATCTTTACTGAAAATTTCAAGTTATTTGGTGTAATGGTTAGCTGTTTAGATTTTTTTTCGGGGAATATCTTTAGTTCTTCTTCTTCTTCTTCTTCTTCTTCTTCTTCTTCTTCTTCTTCTTCTTCTTCTTCTTGACTAGACACTCTAACCAGTACTTATGCCTGCTCTCAACTTTAAACCAGTTCTAAAGTTTTAAATTAGAAGCATGCATAGGGTACCACTATATGCCTTTGTATGTGGTAAGCACAGGTACCGAAAAGACTAGAAAACGTCCATCCTGTAAAGATCCATGGCAGGACAGGCAATCAACCCGCCATCAGTACGATCAGTTTTATGACCGTATCTCATTATGCTTTCGACTTTCTACGTGGCTCAGATGGGCAATCCAAAGAAATAGATTCCCATAATATTGACAGTCAGCGATAGTAACAAATTGCAAAGCTAATAAATGAACTAGATAAAAGAGGGATGCTGTCAGTGAGAAGCTGCAGTAATGTTGAAGAAAATGGCATTTAGACCAACTACTTTTACTTCACACCCAGCAACGCTGGCAATTATTTTCGCGATCATAGTTAACAGTTTGGCGTATAAAACACAGGATTATTGCGCTAAAGGATTATGTTCACGGGACGATAAGAAACACATTGGCTGTAATACCAATAGGGTAAGTGAACTGTCATAAAACATCAGCATGAGATTTATGTTCAGACCTTTAATTTTACAGAAATTCGCAAGTACTTGTGACAAACCTAAGTTGATTCCCATGTCTACGAAAAGGAAAAATCTGCTTCTAATGATACATAATCGACTACGAAACAAAGTTGCAAAAGGCAAGCTGAGTAATTTCAAACCGGCTTCGAACATGTCATTGATGGTACTTTATAAAAATTGGGTATGTTTTGGGTAAAATAGCTTATTCTTTGATGTTCACTAGATCTGGGACGACGAGCTAGCATATTTGGCTGAATTGAACGTCATGCAGTGTGAAATGAAGCATGACGAATGTCGGAGTACAGGTAGGCGAAATGCTCTAATGTTGGCCTATGAATCTAACGACCCAACTAACAATTTTAGCTGCAGATAAGCTTATACAGCCAAAATTTGCCTTATGCAGTTAATTTTTGTTTGTATAAGCTTGTCGGCAGCTAAAATTGTTTGTTGGGGATTGGGGAAATTAATGTATGCGCCCAATATTAGGGACACTTAGGCCGACATTGGGGACATTAACACTGGTTCAGAAACCTTGAAAAACGAAACTATTCAATGCTTTAAATTGTTTAGCAAGATTCAAGTACGCCGGGCAGAATTTGGCCCGCTCCTGGACAAGTGGACCACTGAAGAAGCACAATGAAAACATACGGGTAGGCATCCTTGGGTGGTTTTCAGAACACAAAGATGCATCAATGAAGTTCATACGAAAGTATGGATTTACTAGTAAAACGTAAGTTTACTGGAAGTATTGTAGCAGTGACCTAGAATAAATCAATCCCGGTATTTATTTATATTTGTAGGATTGGACATTTCACAGCTTTGGTTCGAGATGTTTCAAGTCACGTTGGGTGCGCCATGTCAGCTTATAGGAAAACGCGTGTTGTTCGTGGGAAAAGTTACAATGGTAATGAATTCCTTTTGGCTTGTAACTACGCAAACACCAACATCTTGAAGGAACCCATATACATCGAAGGGAAACCGTGCAGTGCTTGTCCCGGTGGGGCACGATGTCACCGTGTTTACACGGCACTTTGCGATCATAGTGATTGAAACGATATAAAATTAAATCAGAATTACAGTGGTGGTGATTTGCCTGATGCGTATTTATCGTTATATTTTACCAATTTTATGACAGTGAAATACAAGCTTGATAAATTGCTTCATGTATTTATTGAATAAAATGAGAAAAAAATTAAACAGGGTTTTTCATAGTCAATGCAGCAATAAATTTAAATTCTTCCCTTCTGTATCACATAATGGAAAAACAGACTCAGGGTCGCTTACGGATGCTGAGTAGTAGAATTCCTCTGGTTTTGTCCAATTGAGGAACACGATGTATCTGTTAGAATATTTTAACATTTTTTTAGTTGTTTCGCTAAAAACACGAATAATGTTTGGTCCCTTCCCTTCATTTCGATACAAGCCTAAGCTCTCGTTTGATGGGTGCAAGGTTGTAAATACTCATTTCATAAAAAAATAATTTTTTTTTAAATTATGAAATAATTAGATGCTATGATTATATTTTGAATTGGTAAGATACAAGAAGAGGTTGCAAAGAATGTATTTGACCTATTAAACCTGTTTATTTCACTTCATGAGAGTCACAATCAGCGATTTTTCACACACTCACTCAGCGATCAGCAAATCGCTGATTGTGACTCATAGAAAGCAAAATTTACAGGTTTTATGTTTCAAACGCATACTTTGTAACCTCTTCTAGTAAGTTACAAGTAACACATGTCATCATACCATCTTTTGGTTTCATTATTCTGAAAAACATTAATTTAGCAGAAATGAGTATTTGCAACCTTGGGTGGGTGTTTTAACAATACTGATTTTTTTACGTAGGACTACGTCTGTGATGTTTATATGGGGATACACTTTTTGAAAACCAAAAATGGAACATGTAACGAAATTATGAAAGATTGTGAACGTTAGTAACTTTCACAATCTTTCAATAATATTATCACCAATCGATCAGAAATATTTCTATGCAATGCTTCTGATTGTTGATTTTAAGCAAGAAACTATTGAACAAGTAGTAAATATCAAGCATTGTTCAAAAGCGTTGAAATAACTAACAAATCGACAAATTACGTACATGCATATGCTGCTTCCCCAACACAGTCATCAGAGAATTGTTTCTAGACGAAGCGTGTCGATGTAGCATTGCTGCTTCCCCAACACTGTCGTCAGAGAGTCGTTAGTAGACGAAACAAGTCGAAGTGGCATTCACCTACGATCTTCGAACGTGTGCGAATAGGGAGGATGCAAAAGCGTAATATTTTACACACTCATCGCCATATTCAGAACCACACGCCCCCAACGACAACACAAAATGCTTTCCAGAGTTGTAATCTTGAAACCAAACTTGGAAGCAGGGGTGCATATGATTTTGATCGATTCTCTTAATCGACTTTCTGTTTCGTTAATAACTCGACGGCAAACACATTCATTGATACGTTTGCTGTTCTGGATGATAGAAGAACATAGCAGGAATAATGTGGAATATGTTAGTGAAGCCATGGTCATCAAAAGAGGAAAACGATGAAGAAAATTGACTTTCACTCCTCTGAAAACTAGCATCGCACCGCTTATGTTTCTTGAGTTACACTTGCTGGTTGCAATTCTGATGTTTGACATTTTCGAAGGACCACCAAAAAACATGAAATTACAATATTTTCTAGGGATGCCTAAAAGTTCAACTATTCGATTAACGATTAATCGCAACGATTTTCAAGCTATTCGATTAAAAAATTATCGAATTTTCAATTATTCGAGCGCGTAACCGACAGACAGTTTGATTGCTCGGACCCAAACGGACGTTATTTACACAGATCCTACAGCAGCGTTCGATAAGCTGAACCATGAAATTGCGATCGCTAAGCTTGATAGGCTAGGGATCGGTGTAAATCTTTTGAGATGGTTTCGTTCATACCTTTCGGAGAGAAAACTGACAGTAACTTTGGGTACTTGTCGCTCAGCAAGCTTCTGCGCAAAGTCCGGTATACCTCAGGGTAGCCATCTGGGACCATTGGTATTTCTCCTTTACTTCGACGACGTTCACCATGTTTTCACAGGGCCACGATTATCGTTTGCTGACGATCTGAAAGTTTTTCTGCGCATTCGCTCACTCGCCGACTGCCGTTCTCTCCAACATCAGATTGACATTTTTGCTGACTGGTGTAGTCTAAACCGATTGGTGTTCAACCCAACTAAGTGTACAATCATTACTTTCTCACACAACAAACAACCGATTATTTTCGACTACAAACTACTAGGCACGACTATCGAACGGGTGCATTGCGTGAAAGACTTAGGCGTTTTTCGTCAACATGTATGTCGTCAACAAAGCGTCCAGAACTCTTGGCTTTGTCTTCAAGATTACTAAGAACTTCACAGACTTTACCGGTTGTAAAGTTCTGCCTGATGGTTTGTTGCAACAGGGTGAATCAGCTTCATTGAAGACCTTTAGAAGACAAAACGACCAGATCTGTAATCACGTGACAAGGGATTGGCAAATCCACGAACCCTCGTCCAGTCAACAAATCCTTTGATTCCCTTAGGCTGCCCCCACGTATATAATATGATATTTTAAAATATATGATTCACAGTAATGTTTCACCACATGCTCAAAAATGTGCAGACAATCCATTTGGCGTTCAATGATAATTTCAAAGACACAAAAATGGGATGCGTGGAGAAAACTCCATTAAGAATTTGTCAAATTTAAGAGAATCATGTAAATTTAGTATAAATAGATAAAATCAGATACGATCTCACCAAGTTAGTTCAAATGAATCCACAGGAAGCATCCGTGCTATTTTTGCATTTTAGTTCCAATCAAAGACGGTTCGCTTCATGGTGATCAACATAAACTAGTCCCGTCCTATGTAGAACCAGTTTGAAGTGTCCAAATGTAGTGATCCTCCAGCTTGGGATAAAAAATAATCGACTGTAGCCGATGGCTGGATCCAAGTGAAGGTAGCCAAGTATCAGGTCCAGTAACTTGCAATTTCTTGACACGAATACGACGAACAATGGAATATCTTGTTTCCTCTTCGTTTTCGAAACCGTATGTCAGCGGCAATCACAGTCAGTACAGCAGCATGACGTACAGCCAGTATCCTTTGGGGATGGGATGCAGTTCTCGCAGGGCTTCTTCTGCATAGATTGTTTTATTCCTTTTGAAACGGATAATCGCGTTCTTGGCCACCGCCAAAAATGTTAATCGGATTAATAACCAAATAGACATAAACAAGAGAAAAAAAACGAAGGTCAAGTTCGTTCACACGCGCAGCCTACTCTGACTTCACAGACATTTACTGCTTGAAATCGCTCTTTTCCTCTCTCGTACAATCTACGTTGGAATACTGCTCTGCAGTCTGGACTTCGTCTTGCAAGCTACGAGAATCGCTGCCAATTGATCAATGTCGAGCCATTACGTATCCGAAGAAATGTTTTCAGAGCCTTAACCGTCGCCGATACTCTGCAAGGAAGAATCGACTGCAAAGCAATTCTGCAACAAGTGAACATTAATGTTCAACCTCGATCACTACGCAACAGTCTTATGCTAAGACTTCCACTTCTTCGAACTAATTATAGCTTAGGGAGCGCTATTTACGGCTTGCAGCGAGTGTTCAACCGAGTAGCGTCGATGTTCGATTTCCACTTGACACGGAATATGCTTCGCCGAAGATACTCTGACCGAAGGCGCTTGACGCCCAACAGCTAAGTGAGCGGCGCGCTTCGACCGTCATCAAATGAGAATTTAACATAAACGCGACAATACTAACTTATAGAGAAGAACCACGACGTGAAAGAGGATCATAAATTCGCCGAAAAAAGTGTTGAGTGTCTTTCTGCTAAAGGCTAAGACTTACCAACTTGTTGAGAGAAGGAGTTAAACGAGAAAAACTTAAAATGGGAGGAGCTTTAACTTAACTGATTTTCTGCGGCCTACCAACCTGTCGCAGACGCCAGTTTAACCCCTGGTGATCAGCAGACAGGCCGAGACTCTTGCGAGTGCCTAATCATTGAACCAAAGAATATGGGATTGTCCGGTCCAATTTGCTGATCCAGCTGCCTACACGTCATCATCATCTTCCAAAGGCTTTAAGTTTGTACTACCATCGGCTTTTATCAGGGCCATCAAAGTTTTCCAAAAGAGTTAAATTTCTGAACATGTCCCAACTAAAATTCATATCAAAAGGTGCTTTTCAGAGCAATCATAGTCATACTAAAGAGTATAAACGGAGAGAACACTGCTCAAATTCCTATTTCTACACAGAACAAAAGCTCCTGCTGCAGTTAACAAATAACATTTATTACCTCAAAGGGCTGCCCCTTGTAGGGTTTTAAAAATTAATTTCCTTCATAGACACCGTGAGGGAGACTAAAAGAAGTGCCTTATTTTACACTAATTTACACAACTCATCTCATTTATATGCGACTGCCGGAGGTCGACAACCTTAAAATGCATTGAGAAGGATGAAATCTAATGAAACCAAGTTGAAATGTTCCCACGCTGTGCAGATCAAGGAGCGATATTGCTGAGCAGCTTGAAGTAAACGGAACTACTCAGCCGTGTTTTCGATGGACGAATAATAAGTCTAGAACTTAGAAGAAGTTGAAGGTTTTCACCATCACCATCGATCTAGCCGATACGCAGACCATATCGAACTTTCGTACCGAGTCGAGTTTGAACCTTCTCAGCCAGACCTTCCAACTGGAGAAAGCCGTCAAGCATTTCGACTTCCTCAAGTCGAGCTTCCGTGCATGTATCTGCATGGTACTGCGATCTTCGGAAGAACAGCAATTTGTTAAAGCTGTTGAAGAACGTTAATGTAAATAACAACACGCAGAATGGAATGCCTGGACATGAAAATGGCATGGGTTCTATAAGACCCATTCAAAAAGTAGGATTGAAGGGCATACATGTGAAAACATTGAAAATACATACCACCGACAAACCGACATGAAACTTAAACTTAACTCTTGATCGAGAATCCATAACGACCGATTCAAATGTGCAGCGATCCCATCTGTAAAAACCATAGAAATGTTTAATCTAGATAAAAATAATTTGTCCGAAATAGATTAGACACGAACTCATACATTTTGTACGCGTGTTCGTGGCTAGGAAAAATATTTTCCGCGAACACGGCGGCAGATGCCAGTTTTGTCCTTTGATCAGAAATTTCTTTGTAATCTATATGATCATTCGTGTCGGTTTGTCGGTGTACATACTCCAATTGCTACTAGATTGCAGAAAGTTCTTTCAAAAGATCATTCAAATGGCCTAGAAACTCTTAAAAAAGAGGATTGCACGTTTACTGGATCAGTGGAGGAAACGTTAGAGATAATGATGAAAACACACTTTCCATGTTCAACT
The DNA here is from genome assembly GCF_037179485.1 of Ochlerotatus camptorhynchus. NCBI lineage: Eukaryota > Metazoa > Arthropoda > Insecta > Diptera > Culicidae > Ochlerotatus > Ochlerotatus camptorhynchus. The sequence goes on along the minus strand of NW_027040629.1, from coordinate 180,938 downwards.
TCTAACATCAATAAAGACCAGAATATATATGCAGCAAAAACTGTCTCTATCAGGAAACTATGAACGAGTCGACTGGATCAGATGCTCCAAATCTGGCCAACATATTTTTTACAGAGAAACGAGTTGAATGGGCGATTGATTCTTTTGAACCTTTCAAATAAACAGTTAGGGACGGAATTTCTCCAGTACTACTCCAGAAAGGGAAAGATACATTGACACCTGTTCTTACAGACATGTTTAGAGCAAGCTTAACATTAAGCTATATTCCAATAGCCTAGCGTCAAGTTAAGGTTATATTGATTCAAAAGGCTAGTAAAAAGGATAAAACGTCTCCTAAATCCTTCAGGCCGATTAGTCTATCTTCCATTATGCTGAAGATAATGGAGAAAATAGTAGATGAGTATATGTATGCATGAGTATGCATGTCAAACTGGTAAATCAACAGTAACAGCTACGCTGGTTAAAAAACTAGAAAAATCTTTTGAATCAAAAGATTGATATTGAAGGAGCATTCGATAATGCATCTTATCAGTTAATGAAAAACGCTATGATGAAACATGTGTTCGATAAAAGCATAGTTAATTGGATTAACGAAATGCTTAGCAAAAGAGAAATCTCAGCAAACCTTGGAAGCTCATCCATAACAGTGAGAGCCAGTGATGCAAAATATCATGACTCTCACGTGACACTCGTCTACGCATCAACCGACTATCGCTGACAGAACGTTTTGTCACGCAGTGAGAGGTAGAGCCATAGCAAACAACAATCACCAGTAATGGTCGCCGCTCACAAGCGAAACGTTACACTCGCTGCTGATGATGAAAAGCACAACGAAAGCAGTACGATCAGGAGAAAAAGCGAAACGACAGAAGATAATTAAAACAATGCCTACGCATTCCAAGTTCGTCTCGACAGGCACGACTGTGTGAGTTACAAACAAAGCAGGCAACATTAAACGGAAGCTGTTGAGCTCACTCACCAACACACTCACATTAGCAAGCAAAGCAGCAACTGCTTCAAAATGAGCACAGATGAGTGTCGTGATTGTCGGGAATGACCAGATCAGTGATGGATCACAATCGAACACGACATTCACCAGCTGCTTTTTACTTCTTTCGTCAGCTTGATGGTCATGGAGAGAGCTTCGACGAGTACATCGATAGGAATATACAAAGTGTTACTACCATCAGCTGTTTGGCGATCGTGATTGTGATAGGTCGCAACTCTGGTGAGAGCTGTAAAAGGGTGTCCTCAAGGAGGTATTCTTTCACCTTTACTGTGGTTTTTAATAGTTGACCTTTTCAAAAACTTAAAGCGCAGGGCTTCGAGATTATTGGCTTCGCAGATGATATAGTCATATTAGCGCCTGGAAAAAATGACTAAAGACTGGAACACGCAAAAATTGGTCGACAAAAAATCGTTTCATTCAGTCAAAATTCATACCACTAAAATCATCTTCTCTTGGTAGTTCAATTCATATATTTAAAGGAAAAATGTTCGTTTATTCTTTTGGTTTACCAAATCCGAGCTGCCGTGCCTTCCGCTTAACCCCTTCCATTAAATTTTGCACATTGGTCTCATAGACATAATTCACCGTCGAACGCCAGTTAGATTTAAACTGCTGCTCGTTTTCCATGGATTTATTAGTTTTTTTGAGATTCCGTTTGACCAAGGCTCAATACCGTTCGATAGGGCGGAGTTCTGGGCTGTTAGGAGGGTTGTGGTTTGTGGGTACTACAACCACGTTGTTCGCATCGTACCACTCGATTGCCTTTTTTTCCCATAGTGACAGCTCTCCAAGTCTGGCCAGAACAGCACAGGTCTATTATGTTGCTTTAGGAATGGTAGCAGCCACTTTTCCAGGCAATCCTGGACGTAGATCTTTTGATTGATGGTTCCCGTAGTAATGAAAATGCCGCTTTTTAGACCACACGTGCATATGGCCTGCCAGACGAGATATTTTTTTCGGGAACTTCGATAGTTTAATGGTTTTGAAAATTTCAGCCACCTTCCTTTTTCCTGATGCGGTATAAAACTCCTGTCCCGGAAGCTGCTTGAAATCCGCCTTCACAGAAGTTTCGTCGTCCATGACGACACAGTCGAACTTTGTGAGCAGTTTCGTATACAGCTTTCGGAACCGCTGCTTTGTCGACGTGTTTTGTTTGTAATCTCGGTTCGCCAACTACACCTGCTTAAACGTTGTCAACCCGGCTCGTTTCTTGGCCCGCTACACAGTAGTATGGGAGACATTGAGCTTGCCAGCGACGTCCCGGATGGAGAGGTTAGGATTCCGCTTATATTTCAACGCCACCTTCTTCGTCGTCGCTGCCACGTCCGGATTACGATTGCCACCGCTTCCAGGCTTCCTCGCGGTCGACAAACGCTCCCCGAACACTTTTAAAACGTTTGTCACGGTTGATTTGGCCACATCCAGCAATTTTGCCAACGTTGGATCCTCTTGCTGCCCGAGCAAAATTTTGACACGCTGCTCCTCTTGCTTGGACGTCAATTTGAAAACTGGAGAGCAAACGGTGAAAACTCATCATAGCAACCATTGTATATACACTCAACTTCCAATTGCAGCATTTCAGGTTTTTTATGGATTTTTAACAGAAATACACCAATTTGAAGATGACCAATTTTTACGCGTTCCAGATTTTGTCATTTCAAGTAGAATGCAAATTGCTTTAAATTGTGTTGCATCCTGGTGCACTAGCGAAGGATTGAATATTAATCCATCTAAAACAACTGTTGTACCATTCACACGAAGAAAAAAAATGTCATTAAATAATATTAAACTGAAAGGAATAATTTTAGAACTTTCAAACACAGTCAAGTATCTGGGAGTTACTCTTGACAGCAAACTAAATTGGAATTCGCATCTAGAGTAAGTCATCAGTAAAGCAACAAATGCTCTTTGGATAAGTAAAAACAAAAACTTTGGTAGGAAATGGGGACTAAAACCTAAAATGATCCACTGGATTTATTTGACGATTGTAAGACCCAGAATAACCTATGCATCATTGGTTTGGTGGCCTAAAACTAATGAAAGAAGCTGGGGAGGCCGCAAAGACTAGTCACTCTCTCAATAACTATTGCAATGAGCAGCACACCCAGTATGGTACTAGATGCTCTACTTTATCTGCTTCCGTTGCATCAATTTATTCAATTAGAAGCCGAAAGGAGTGCATTAAGGATCCGACGGTCACAGCACTTCCTTGAAGGTGATCTTAGAGGACATATGAGCATCCTAAAAATGTTCAATATTGATTCTCTTGTGATACAAAATGAAGATTGGATGAAGAAAAAATGTCACTTCGATCGTCTTTACAATGTAGCAGATGCGGTTCGCGATTTGTGGGACAATGGGGGACTAAACATTCGTCCAGGAGCAGGGGTAACAGGTCCAGGAATAAATATCTCAATATCTATTCTATGGGCTACTGGCCTACCGTGTTCCAAGCAGAAGTCCAAGCAATTCTTTAATGTTCTAAAATTCGCTTGCGTAGAAATTATAGACATTCAAATATCTGCATTATGTCTGATAGCCAAGCAGCACTAAATGCCTTGAAATCAGCAAAATGTAATTCTAAACTTGTATGGGAATGTGCAATGTAACTCCAAAAATTAGCCTACCAAAACCAAGTGAACCTATTTTGGGTTCCTGGTCAGTGCGGAATTCTAGGGAATGAGAAAGCCGACACACTAGCTAAGCTTGGATCATCCCAACAATTTATAGGACCAGAACCATTCTGTGGAGTTTCTGCTTGCTCTCTTAGAATGGAGTTCAAGAAATGGGAAAACAAATTTGGAACAACACTCTCATTGCTAGGCAGTCGAAACGGTTTATTAATCCGAGCATTTCAATGACTAGCAAAATTCTTGAACTATCAAAGAAAGATATGTATGTACACTGGCACACTGGTTTAATAACAGGACAGTGTCCATGTAAATATCACTTGAAGCTAATAAGAAAACTTCAAGAGGACATGTGTCAATTATGTGGCATAGAAAAAGAAGACTCTGTACACCAGCTATGCTCTTGTACAGCAATCTTCAATGAGAGGCGTATTTTTCTGAATAAGGGACTGACAGAACCCTTTGAAAATTTGAAATTCAGTTCCCAGCCAAGTAGTGCAATTCATTCCAAATGTAATACCTGGCTGGGAAAATGCTTTCGATCAGTCTATGTCGGTCGCTTCATAAAATGGTGATACGACATGCTGATAAAGCAATATTAAAACGGGGAATATATGACAATAGATCTAAGTACTGGTCGCAGTGATCAAAATACCCAACACGGAAAAAATAAGGTCATGATACAACCAAAATTGTTATTTAGGAGTGTCTTAGGGACTTTGTATGGGAAATATCCTAGTTTTGAAAAAGATAAGTACTCAGTTTAAAGAAGATTGAAATGTTTTTATCACAGGCATTATAAAATATATGACAGAATAATTCCTCACAAATCAAAGCTCTACGGTTTGCGACAATATTGTACGTATATAAACACAGATGCTTCGATCTATTTGCTTTCAATACACGAGCTAGTTTTCTGTTTGTACATCATCAGTATAAAAGACTTTCCTGACAATCGTTATTGATTAGTTATTCACACGTTAATTGATCAATAATATCACCGCATCGTAGTCATGGGAAGTTTACCTAATCGGAGCGGTTATGCACTATTTGCAGTAATTATCGTATTGCTGTTCGGGTTCAGTTTCGGAAAAAGCAAAGACTATTGCAGTAGTACATACAAAAGCTTATGCAAACACAAGGGCGATCATGTTGGATGCCGCCCAAAAGATGTGAGTTTGATTTTGCACATTTCTTCGGCACTCACTTAATCGAAGATTTGGCTTTGCTAGTTTTCAGATTACGCTTCGTGTAGTGGTAAGCACCCTAAAATAATCAAGATGACTTCCAAGTACAAAAAACAAATCATGAAACTTCACAACCAACTGAGGGATAAGCTGGCAAGTGGAAAAATGTCCTCAACTTATGGAACTTTTCCGAGCGCCATGAATATGTCAGAGTTGGTAAGCACTACGTTTGCTCCGTGGTCAATTGATAGTTTTATTGAATGAAAATATTTGCTCTTTGTTGAAGAAATGGGACAGCGAATCAGCTAAACTTGCTGAGTACAATGTCAAGCAGTGTACTATGGAGCATGATCGCTGCAGGAGTACATGTAATACAAGCTTGTTGGTTTATGGACATCAGGACAATTATTTCAATACTTCCTAATTGTAGCCAAATTCAAGGATGCTGGTCAGAATATTTACTATTCATCATGGTCTGAAAAAAGGTCAAAGGACAAAACAAAACTTATTGGAGAGGCAATTCAGGCTTGGTGGGATGAACACAAGGATTTCTACATCAACGAGGTGGAAAAATTCGAGGGTCAAAGCAGAGGGTAAGATATCACTGTGCCGCAAGCATTTTTTTTCAAGCCCTTCAATTAGCAGAATGAAATTAGCATTTAGGATCATTTTTGCCACTTGATAGTGATTTATTTTAATGGTGCTCGTTGTGTTCTAGTGTACTGCATTTCACCGCGATGGCTGTAGATTACCAAACTCACGTCGGTTGCGCCATCTCGGAGTACGATTATGCCGGAACGGGAGATACTTTCCTAATGACCTGTAACTATTCGTCGTGGACATGGCTAAGCCAGCCAATTTATCAAAAAGGACGCCCCTGCTCCAGTTGTTCCAAGAAAAAATGCAGCAAGACCTATAAATCTCTGTGCAGCGCTTAGTGAAATGGCGTAATATTGGACTGCTTTCCTTTATTCAGGAGATTTTAAAGCGTAGGCTGGTTCATCTTCGAAGGCTTGATAAAGATAAATAAATATAAACATAGAAATAACAAAGTTGATGAAGAACTAACACGCCTTTATATAATTTGCTTGCCCTACATTGGATGGTCTAAAACGTCCACAATGTCAAATGGGGGGATATTTTACGCGATTGTAAAATTCAGAATTTATTTTTGGGTAGCATTAACCAGTTCATGTACAACCATACCATAGCAAAACGGTATAGTGGTTCTCAGAATTTCGTAACAATTGGCAGTTTTGTTTCTTATCGAATTTTTTTAACCAAAATGATTTTTTGTTTAAATCATAATTTTTGAACCACAGGGCCAATTTGAATGGTCAACATAACAAATAAAAGGATATTAAAAATAATTTTCAGAAAAAAATATGAGAAGTTTTAAAAATTGGAGTTTTGTATAGAAGAACTTTGATTGTATTTGTTTTTCATGGTTTTGATGGTTTATAGACAATACACGTAACACGTTTTTATATTTTTCTATGAAAATTTATGCTTTTCTTCACAACATATAAAAAAAATCAGCGATGTGTTTTTCTTCGTTTTTGAGTTACGATTACAAATTCGACAGTGGATTAACACATATCGGTGCGTTTACTGTTGCCTTTGATAGCCAATACAACCTGTTATAGGTTACAGCACTACATTTAACAATTTTCAGATAATATTCAAGTTGAACATTGCATTAGGTCCTAAGTTAATTGGTCAAAAAAATTCTACGTAATTCATGAATGGTGCCTTATTTTTCTTCCAAGGCTGTGACCCAATTGGCGAGCTAAATTTAACTCGATTGCTTTTTCGAAGGGACGTATCAGCTTTTGTGAACGCATTTGATCGTCTATTTGGCTACATACTTAGAAATAATTACTTTTACACGAGACGTAATCCATATTGAACGTAAATCATGGAACGTAAACAAACATTTCATGTAAAATTAAGTGTTCTCAAACCAAAGCATAAGCAACTCGACGAAGAGAACGTTTGATTGAATTGATTTTCTCGTTTCTTTCAACTGATTCTTATGACAAAAGGGCCACTTACATGTGTCGGTCTCAGGGAACCGAAATTTACACGACTTTTTCATAGTGTGTAGCTTACCCACCCATGCTAACACTACCTCCAAGTGTGGAAGTTTTCCCCTACCTGGTATAGTGGTGTTAGTATGCGTGGGCGAGCTATCAGTTACGCCAAACCGACGATTGAATGCGTTGTTTAAAAGCTGATATGTCCTTTCGAAAAAGTAATCGAGATTTGTGGAACGCGGGATCGTTATCACTCAGACAAGGAGGTTGATTCACTTCGGAGCGCTTGCGCTATCAAGGCAACGGCGCTGCTTGCAGCCGAGATCTCGACGGGAACGATGCGCAAGGTTCGAGGTGGAAAACTACCTGCTCACCCGCCGTCCGAAGCGAAAATGAGTTCAAGCACAAAAGCAGCGCTGTTTTATAACTTTTCAGATTCAAGCAGCACGATGTGCAACCAAATGGTACTCGATTATGACGAATGGGTTTGGAGAGAACGTTTATTTCATGAAAACAGTGATAAAATTATTACTTTTTATTTGTACATTTTTCAACAGTTTTCTATGGAAAATTGAAAAAAAGCGTTTATTGTAGCATATTATGAGAGTTATTTCCAATCGATTGGTGTATTTGGATTTTAATTTCATCAATAAATGACAAAGTTATAAGCGTTCAAAACCTTACACCATTTCGTGACGGTGGCAATTTTAGATTTTCGATTTACCCCTGTACCTTCCCGTAAAACGTAGTCTACGTCAATAAAAAAAATCTTGAAATAAGGAAAAAATGAGTTAGTTAGTCTTCTTCTATGTGATTCCTAATCTTCTATTCGTTGTTCCCTAGTTTGAAGTGGTTAAGACTAGGGTTCTGATGCATGGTCATTATCGGTGTCATTCCTTAATTTTGCTGCTAAGGAATTCAATTTGAACTGACAAAGGGGCGCGCCTTTGGAGGGTGTTTCAACACTACGAAGGGACCTTTCAATTAGATTCGGATCCTTGCGATAAATGCGAGAATTTCTGAGAACCACTATATCGTTTTGCTATGGAATGGCTGAATATCCTCGTGAATATCTATATTTGTTTAGATAATTATTATATAAATACTTAATTACAATTGGTTGAAAGTCAAAAGGGTGAATGAGTAATAAAGTGAACTTAGAACGTAGGATTGCGTGTTTAAAAAAAATTCTCATGTCTTTAAAACATGATCATTTTCTTAATCACTGGTCATAGTTTGCAATGTTTCTAATTTAGTCACATTATGCTTAAATTTCCGGGAATATTTTGATTATTGAGTAAATAACGCACATTATTGCATCCGGTAGTGAGGCATTCCGGCTAAATTATAGCTAAATCTATTGTGGAACTGTCAACGTTTCACCAACTGATGCGTGTTCCTTTGTCTCGCTAAATCCTCGCATCGGCAATGGTGACACGTAATTGTATCAAATTTACAAAATTTTAAAAAGTGTGTCAAAATCAGTGAAGCAGCTAGAAATTAAGAAATCGGTAGGAATGTTTCAATATTTTCGATAGACTGATTTGATTTTCGATATCTGGCAGTAGCGAATCAACGCTCCCATATAAGAAACAATAGCTGAATTACGACAAGAAACCGTTCCTGGCAAAACAACATCAGCAATTTATTGCCCGTTAGACAACAAAATAAATCCAGGAAGCAATTGCTTGCTTCCCAGTTGAGAACGTTGCGCAGATTGTTTTGACAGAATAATGAATGTCACAGTTCGTTGCAGACGAAAAATATAATGCTTCAATAGACACAGACAGTTTTCATTAAATATGGAAACGGAAATATTCAGTTTACCTTCCGTAACGAACAATTCTACAGTGCAGCATTTGTTCGAAATGTCAAAGAAAGTGTACATCACTGTCATTACCATAGTCTACAAGGTGCAAATCATTACTAGTTTGTAGGTGATAAGTCGTATTGATTAGTACATCACGCGTCGTATTCCGAGGCTTTCATTGCGACAGAAAAGCCAATAAGCACGTTCTCACCGTCTTGGCTACTCAATCATGTTTGTCATCAACTTTCGTCAGTCAGTAAGTATCAATACTTTCACGCTGTGGCCAGACATAGGCCGCGGACAGTTCCTAAATGATCTAATAATACACCGAATATTGCATAATGGCAGACATCGAAAAATAGACGAGACACAAGTTCAAATAATCACACTCGAAGGAGGCAAAAATTTATTTCGAAAAAGATTGCTTGCTTTACTCATTCAGAAGTTTATGCTTGGCTTGGTTCGATTCTATACACCTAGGATAGTCGACGAAACACGTTTGTGTGTTTTCAAGTTCAACCGAATCCGGCGCGGCCACTCGCGTCATAGTATGTAATTAGCGTTTGGGCTGAAATGGCGCGTTTGTAGATTCACGAGCATTGCTCTAGGCCCACCCGCTTGAATTTTATCATCATGTAAACAGAGCAGAAGCTATCGCACCGTTGCAGAGTATTATCCAAAAATTGTATTACGATAACTGATGTGATAACAGTATAAAATAGTTTGTGCCGGATTGTTTGAAAATAATACTAACATTAGTGTAACGCATCTACATATTGTGCAACTGTGCTGTGCTGCGAGCAGTAAAACCGAACAGCTGAACGCTGGAGAGCAGTTTCCCTGGAGATATTACAGTTCGCGAGAGCATGAGATGATCGTTGTATTTTTTAGTGTGATGGCAAACTACGGTAATTTGGAATCATGCGCATATTGCATTCGATTAGGAGATGGGCAAATGCAGTGTAGTTGATGGTGAAAATTGTCAAACTTTTGTTGTCTGGCAGTCCTCTGGTGCAAAAGGTGTAAAACTCAGAGACTTTTAAAAATAATGGCTCCAAACATCCGCCATCGAGTGTTCCGTCTGTTTAGAAAACGTAATGGTAAAGGAAGGAAATTGGTGCAAAAATAAACTTGATAATATCACGCAGATCAACATTGAAAACATCCGGCAGCGCCAATTTTAGCCGGTCATGGAGAATGCGGGCGATTGGAATAGTGGATAATAAAATATTCCAAAATATGTGGTGGTTTACATTTGTTGGTGAACAAATCTTTTGATTATAGTGGCTTCCGACTTGCGGATGAAATGAAATCATCTGCCACTGTGGTGATATGACCTAAATATCGTGTATGCGCACGGAATTTTCTGGGTCATAGATTAATTTGTGATTATTATATATTCCAGATTCTGGGCAAACGGTTTCTTGATTTGATGATGGGAAAAATTAACTGTTAACTGTGGACATACATTAAAAGTTATCTCGGTTCAATTTCGATACTTTCCTACATCATAATAAGTACAGGGTGATTCGGAGAAACCGTCACTTAAAAAAATACTATACGATTTAACGCTTGCGTGGATTTTTGATATCAGTATATTTCAAATATGCTATATATATAATTACAACTCGGCATACTTCAATCCAAATCTCTCTCCCTTTACCTTAATTACCAACCACATTTGTCACGAAAATGAATCACAGCAGAGTCCTGGCGTTGCGTTTAAGTCCTGATATATAACAGATTTTCCAAGCATGGTTTCTTTGTACCTCCATAATTTTGTGAACAATAAATGTTTCATTCGTTCGAAGAGATTTTATGTTCTAGAAGACAACACACGAATTTATACATATTTATAACATCTTCCATTTTCACATCCATGGTTGCTTGAAATCGAAGACGAATTAAATTTCTAATCCTACTAATATACTCTAATATAAACTGACATTTGAACACACTTTAAAACAAAAGTACTTGAAAATATATCCATTTTACCCATTGATATTTGTAAAATATGCAATCGGTGAACTCATCTTTATTGGAACATTTTATGAAAATGAACAAGAAAAGCGATAAAAAAGTAAAGAAAATCTAAAAATTTATGTCACTAAAACTTGCCGGCAAAATGTTAGCAATAATGTACATATTTTCATTCAACCGAACTATCTCTGCTACCCAGGCATACCAAAAGTACTGCCTCATGACAGTATTCCAACGGCTGTCGCTTTCTTTTCCCTACGACAGCCTTGAGATTGAGCTATAAGCGACAGCCCACAGTGAGGCTGTTATACGACATGCAACGTTGCCGTCTTGTGCAGTACACGACAGCTCGTTCTTAGTCATGTATTTTGTTCGTTCGGCTATGACAGCCTCGGATGGTCATTCGTAACGTTCCTCGTACATACAACAAGCAGTCCGTCGAACTGCCGATTCGTTGCTGCTGTCTTTGAAATTTTGTTTGTATGTCGTAAGGCTGCTACTACACTACCAGTGTGGCGCCGGAGCTCGATCGGTTGCTATCACGTTCGTGCTGCCCATTGCAAAATTTTAATCCGATATTTTTTTAAAAACACGCGGTCTCCGGCGAAAAATATAAGCCTACCCGACACCAACCTGACTTCTACCAAACCCCAACCCGATGTTGACCCGACATTGACCCGACATAAACACAAAATTGACCCGACATCGACCCGACATTTGGCCGACGTCGACCATAAATTGACCTTACATTGATCCGACATCGGGCCGACATATCTGTTCGGGATCATTCTTCTGGGTTTCTTCCATACTCCACTGCCGTATATCAATTGTATATAATGTCTCGTGACAGCCTTTTCGTGACAGCCACTTGGGTAAGCTGAGGGATGTCGTCGGTTTGTGAAGGCTGTTATGACGACAGAAACATTGAGAACCTGGTCATAAAGAAATGTATAAATACAGCCCATTCGGTTCACTACGTTCCAAGCACGATGATTTTAGCAAAGCGGGTATAGATGCGACTTTTCTAATACAGCTTTCATTCGTTCGTGCGTGCGCTGTTGCCAATACACTTCGAATTCAGATCTGAACGTACGGTAACAAGCGGCAGTAAAGCACACAAAGCAACAGTCAATTCAGGTATAAACCAACTGTCGCGAGAAGGCTGTACTATTTGGAAGCCTGCTGCTACCAATATTATCAACAAAACCTGGATCAATGTACCTTTGATAAGAACTGACCATTCTTACAGTTTCCTTTTATCTTGTTTTTGAGGCTCATATATCGTTTTCTAGCATGGATTCACTTGCTGATTCTAAATCAATCCCTTTCGGATTTTAAGCCTTCAACCAGGAGGCTGACAAAGCCTTCAACCAGGAGGCTGACAACCCCATATCAATCATATACTTTTGACAGTAGGCAACATCACGGGCCTTATTTAAATCAAGGGGGGGAGGTGGCTGTCAAATACGAACAATCGTCGCCTACCTCGCATGCCTCGCATAACTGGTTCCAAACATAAACAAGCCATAAGAAACCTACAGCGATTGTTTACGTTTGGAGCCAGTTTCATACAAGAATGATCAGTAGGCTGATTTGACAGCACGTTCCCCCACCCCCCCCCCCCCAGATTTAAATACGGCCCTCCTGACGTATACATGGTGGAAAAGGACGGAAAATCCTGTTATAAGCACAAAGACAAGAGAAGATGATAACATCAAAAACATGGCCGCCAGTCAGGCCCCTGCTTTCAACCGATAGAAGAAATTCTTAGACGCGGCTTACATATATCAGGCTAGCTACTCCACTCCTGTTATATTTTGTGACGTCATCAGAATAGGTGAATTAAACAAACAAGTTTTCACTGTCAATATACATCAATTATCAAAATTTTCGAACGAATATTATACATCTGTGGTCTAAAAATCAGATAAAATTAATGATAACCTCATTAAATGCAACAACAATAAAATCACCTATTTATAAGCTAACAGATTGTTGCCTCTTCCCCACGAATGTGGCATCCGTGGTGATGAAGGTCGAACCGAAAAACTTCGATATTTCGGCGAATACCAAATGATAGAAGAATCATTCCTCTACCTGACTGTGTCAGCCTGAGCTTTTATTTGCGAACAAATTGGCGATTGATGTGTTTGTTTACAAAAGCAATTACACCCCAATATCAAATCACTCTAGAGTTTTCACGATACTCTACAACATCAAATGCAATTTCTTAGAGCTGCTTGAGTTCCGGGATTGCCATTACGTGCCAAAACTCGGATGAATTCAAATCCCGTCTGGCACGTCGAAAACCCGAGAGCTGCGAACAAAATGTTCCCTTCTGCACTATTTACTTTAACGGTACTGATGAAGTCACTTCTACCTGCTTCGGATGATGTTTACTCTCTAATGAGCTAGCCTGGTATATGTAAGCCGTGTTACGAGAATTCTTTCAGCATCTCGTCTATGTTGCTGTTATCCGTTTCGAGTCTTTGTACAGAGTCACTTACTTGGATGCATGTACACTAGGGTGTTTCATTTTGAAAAAAGTGATGAATTTTTGATAGGCCACCCTCCAGTTCGATTCATAGCCCCAAAATATGAACCTGTGCAAAAAATGGTAAAGATTGATGAAGGTTTAGAGGTCGCGCCAATGATTTGGATTTTGTATGGAGATTTTGGTGAATTAGTATGGGAAATTATTGATTTTCGTTTACATTGCTCTAACTTTGGTTGTAGTTGTCCAAACGTTGAAAAAAAAAAATATGTGGTTGTCATGACAATGATCAACAAGCCTGTTGTTGTTGCGATGAAATTGGCGTTGTTGCCTTGTACATATTCATCTGTCAATTTACCCTATTTTGCCATTTTTTCACATTTTTATAATTCTTGATACGCTGCAAAACTGAGCGTAGCAACTGTAGGCTTTTTGTTTATTGCCATAGCAATAACATACTAAATTTTTTCGACATTTGGACAAGTAGAAGCAAAGTTATAGCGATATAAGCGATTTTTTAAATTCTTCCATAGTAATTCCCATACAAATTTCAAATCATTGGCGCGACCTCTAAACCTTCATCAATCTTTACCAATTTTTGCACAGGTTCATATTTTGGGGCTATGAATCGAACTGGAGGGTGGCCCATCAGAAATTCATCACTTTTTTCAGAATGAAGCACCCTAATGTACACTAGAGTGGTGCAAAAAATTAAAAGTTCTAATTTTCCACGGGCCAACCACTAGATTTGTTATTTTAGGTAATTAACTCATTCTCTGAAAGTTTCAGTTAATTTGGTAGTAAGATAAGCTGGTGCTTTTAGTATGGGGATTTTGGCTTGAAAAATCGATCATTATTTTTTTTTTTTTTCCTAAAACTTGATTTGAGTAAGATTTTCAAAACTTGGAACTACAATAAGTAACAACTTTGCTGAAGACTGCATCATGAATCAAATTAGTTTTATTGAAATATTCGCTCCGAATATATATGAGCATTTTGTGTATGAAAAATTTCAACCAAATCCTTTATATAAACATTAAACCAAAAGCGCCAGCCCGTGTTACGTCAAAAACCGCTGATACATTCAGAGGGTTGTTATCTCATCTAAAGACACGAGCAGTGTTCGGAAAACCATCCTCAAATCTCATTCATTGAGCCTCCCTGAGAGAATAAGCTCACGTGCCAATGAGACTCTCATGTATTTTCATGCACTCATACCAAAGAAGAATACCCTAATAAACGGGTACCATACTCTAACGATATCATAGATGGTACGACTATCCCACATAAAGTTGGGATGATATCCCGAATTGGTGGTTAGGCGCTTCTTAAAAAAAACTTTCTATTTCGGTGCCCTCTTTCACGGTCCCTTTCATACAATGATTACCCCCCATGTGCAAGGTAATTTTGGGGTTTTGCTGCCCCCTCGCTAGAGATGAAATTTAGCGCACTGTTTTTATCAAAACAATCACACCAAAATCAGAGATGTCCCATTTTTTAAATTATTCGATTAACAACTAATCGATTATTTTTTGTTCGCTGTGCTGTCATGTTTCCACCAATGAGAGTGCAGCATATGTTTGAAACGATGGGTGATTATCCTCTGGAGAAGTTAATAATTATATCGGCATGATTTTTTTATATGTCGTGTAAAAAGCCTGCATTTTCAAGAAAAAAGATAGAAACAGATTGCGCCCTCTGTCTATAAACCATGAAAACCATAAAAAATACAATTAATTTAATACAAAATCCCAATTTTTATATCTTTATATTTTCACCTTTCATTAGATTTTTTTTTTTAGATTTCATTCTAATGGCAAAATGAAAAATACGGGTCTAATATTTAGCGATAAGGAACAAAACTACCCATTTTTACGAAATTCTGAGAACCACTATATCGTTTTGCTATGGAATGGCTGTATACTTACACTCCCGATTATTATAAGGTATTGAACGGAACTTTCTGCGTAGGTAGATTGCACACTATAATTTTTAAATTTTCTATACTAAAAGATCACCCAAAGTTTCAACATTTTCCAAAATTCACACTGTATAATTACACAGTGCAACACATAAAATGAAAACAAAATTCGGACTTCAGTTTCTGCAAGTACTCACCCAAACTAGCAAAACCCAAAGGGTGGTCACTAGAGTGATGGAAAATTTGAAATAAACGATTCCAAATCGGATCCTGACTAACCTCTCAAAATTTGAACCCATTTGGTGAGAAAATGAGATGGCACAAACCATTTGAAGTTTGTATGGGAATTACTATGGTAAAACCAAGATTTTTGTTCATGTCTATCTAATAATTCACCATATTGGTCTGCTTCAAAAGCTTTCAATTTTACTTGTAGGAAATTTTCCCAGCTACAACTTTTCTGAAGACCACTTTTTGATTAAATGCAAGGATCGAAAGTTATCAATGGTTCAATGCGCCTATGATAAAGGGTGATACGGTCAAAATTTGGTCAAGGGAAAACGCGTGTAAATAGGTGAAATCGTTTATTTAAAAAATCAAATTAAATTTCTTTTTCAAGTTCAATTAGTATAAAATTCAGGAAAAATATTCAGTTAGGCTTCCGCTTTTCCAAATCCGAATTGCCGGGCCTTACGCTTGGCCCCTGCCATCAGATTTTGTACAGCCACCTTGTCCACCTTCTTCGCCGCAGAAAGCCAGTTTGCCTTGAACTGCTGCTCCTCTTAGCAGTTTTTTTAGTCTTCTTTAGGTTCCGCTTGACAATAGCCCAGTATTTCTCAATTGGGCGGAGCTCTGGCGTGTTGGGAGGGTTCTTGTCCTTGGGAACCACCTGCACGTTGTTGGCGGCGTACCACTCCATGGCCTTTATACCGTAATGGCAAGATGCCAAATCCGGCCAAAACAGTACGGAACAACCGTGTTTCTTCAGGAAAGGCAGCAGACGTTTATTCAAACACTCTTTCACGTAAATTTCTTGGTTGACAGTCCCGGAAGCTATGAAAATGCTGCTTTTCAAGCCACAGGTACAGATGGCTTGCCAAACCAGATATTTCTTTGCGAACTTTGACAGTTTCATGTGCTTGAAAACATCTGCTACCTTTCCCCTTCCTTTTGCCGTATAAAACTCCTGTCCCGGAAGCTGCTTGTAGTCGGCTTTGACGTAGGTTTCGTCGTCCATTACCACGCAGTCAAACTTCGTCAGCATCGTCGTGTACAGCCTCCGGGATCGCGCTTTGGCTGTCGTATTTTGTTTATCATCGCGATTTGGAGTCACTACCTTCTTGTAAGTCGATAGTCCGGCTCGTTTTTTGGCTCGATGCACGGTTGTAGACGATACACCCAGCTTATTTGCGGCATCTCGGAGAGAGAGGTTAGGGTTTCGCTTGAAACTACCGGCAACTCTCTTTGTCGTCTCAGCGGCTTCCGGTTTTCGATTTCCCCCCGATCCAGACTTCCTGGCTGTCGACAAACGTTCCCCAAACACTTTAATTACATTTGTAACGGTTGATTTGGCAACTTTTAGCGATTTTGCCAACTTTGCGTGCGAGTAGCTCGGATTTTCGCGATGCGCGAGCAAAATTTTGATACGCTGCTCTTCTTGCTTGGACGGCATTTTGACAACTGAAGAGTGAATTCCAAAATCAAAATAGGAGCAACATTCTACACACACACACCTTCAAAATGAGGGGTGTTCAGGTTTTTTAAATGCAAAATTGAAAGAAATACGTCAAGTTGATATTGACCAAATTTTGACCGTATCACCCTTTATCTTATGATCATGCTCAATCAACTGCTCAGCAGGCAACATTGGCGTTTCTGGGGCGTTGCATAGGACACAAAAATCATGGCTACTATGTCACACTGCAAAATACAGTGTTGCCTACAGAGCAGCTGCTTGATCATGTCATAAGTTTACCAATCTCTTAAATATATAATAACATTTTCTTGTCTCGTTTTACATAGAAACGGTCTTCAGCAAAGTTGAAGCTGAGAAAATTTTCTATAAGAATGGTAATCGAACTGTTTCGCAGCTCAATATGGAAAAAGACTAGAAGGCAATGAACAAAAAGTTGAGATTTCCCATAGTAATTTACATGTAAACTTCAAATGGCTTGTGCGAAGTCTGTGCCTAACCAAATGAGTTGTAACTTTGGGAGGCTTATCAGTCAAATTTTGCATAAGTCTAGTGGTCACTCTACACACTTGTTTTGCACCAGAAGTAAAAAAAATTGAACTGACTTTTGTTTGCTTGTGAATAATGAATTGTTTTGCAACCCGGTATTTTGACAACTCTTGGTTTTGTTTTGTTTTTCGAAACCTGAGAACTCAATTGACGACGACGATTTTGGGCGGCCGGAGCCGGAAAGCGCCAGCAGCCAAGAAAGTGGAGGACGCTTTGTGCTAGTCACGACTATCGGATCTTCGGAATCGAAAGGCGCTAAGCGCAAAGCCATTCCAAGCGACGGACAGACGAAGAACACCAACGGAAGATCAAAGGCATGAGGCAGCTGTACAAACCGCCGACGGTAGAGGAAATCAATCGGTTGAAGGAAACGGAATATTTCTATCGCTCGAATCTGTTTCTTCGGTGGAAGAGATGCTAAGCGAGGTGAAGGTGATATTCAAGTTGTTAAATTATATTGAGCGTTGGTTGGGTGATTTCCGGAAGTTTTTGAGGACGATAAAAGATGCGTACAATGAACGATCTCTGAAGGATGTTGATTAAGAAGTGGTTGATTTTCCGTTGGCATTCCCCGAAGGATCGCATGTTCTCTCCAAGGAAAGCTTCAAATCCGTTCAGCAACGGATCGAGCACCATATTGGATCCAGTCGTTTGGGAACATCTTGCAAGCCACTGAAAGTAGATTTACTGCTGGAGATTCCGGACAAGTGTTTCCGGAAGGAAGATTACCTTAACTCACATGAAGAGGGCACATTTCCTGTGCCATCTGGCGGGCGAAAGCATTGAACAAACAGTCAACGTATTATTTGGCCAGTAGGATGCACTTCATTCCGCTAAAAGGGGACTTTCGATGAAAAATTTGCCAATCGCGTTGTGATTGTACGCTGCAGACTTCATCAGTGCCAAGTACTCAACACCACTGGACCAATTAAAAGGAAATAAACCAACACACTCAAAGCTCTTCAGGTTTTGCTAGTTTGGGTGAGTACTTGCAGCAACTGAAGTCCGAATTTTGATTACATTTGTTGACCTCGAAAATGCTGCACAGTGTTATGACTGATTTTCACGGAATAGGGTTGGTCAAATTTGAAATTAAAATAGTACTAGAACTCTTATTCTATATCCAACGGGTCGCTTTTGATCAAATTTGGAGAACAAATTTATGAAATATTTAATTCATAAGAATATTTATTCAAGTCAACCCACAGTATGGTGCTTCACTGTTGTAAGTTGAAGTGAAATTTTTCTTTAAAAAATAAAAATAAAATATGTTAAGCCACTTGTCACATACCGTTCTGATTCATGTTTCGGCATGTGCTTCAGAAAACGGAGATATACTTTATGGTAATATGTATCTGAGATCTTCTTTTTTTCTTCTTTTTTCCTTTATTTAACGTCGGTCTCTGTTCCGCAATCTAGTGCCAATCACCGACGGACATCGATTGCTATCCATTGACGGCAATCGAATGTGCAGGAAGGCAGCTTCCACACCTGCGTAGGATATCGCACCCATTCACAACACACATGGCCGGGACCAACGGTTTTACTTCCCTTCCGAAGGAAGACGTGACCAGAGATTTTTATGCCTCAGAAAAATCCCACCGACCTCGGGTGTTAGAAAGCAGTCCGCTCAGGCATGGAAAATCATTTGCATTCATTTCGTGCATTCATTTACATTCATTTGCCTCTAACTTTTTTCATTAACATCACTCCGCAAAATGATGTAAATAGCTTTTGTAGGTTTTGTTATTAGCTACAACTTTTGTTAACAAATCAAATCCATATCTCTGATGTATGACGAACCAGAGCGAACAGAAGCCACTACTGTTTTTCAGTGAATGTAATTTACATTCACTGAAAAACAGTAACAAGTTCTGCCAGCTCTAGTTCGTGATGCATAAGAGATACAGATTTGAGTTATGAGCAATTGTTGTAGCTAACAACAAAACCTACAAAAGCTCTACACATCATTTTGCGGAATGCTGTTGATGAAAAAAGTTAGAGGCAAATGAATGTAAATGATTGTATGAAATGAATGTAAATGATTTACATAGTTGAAGATGCTAATTTCAAATAACAGACTGTAGTGGTAATTTTTATACGATAGATGGAGTAGATGAAAGCATAGAGTTGATAGTTCCGTTAGAGTACGGCAGTGTGAAGATTGTATATAGATATTAGAATAGCGAACTAGGACAACTTTTAAGGAAGGTACAAATCGGTTTTTCATCTCTCTTTACCAAACTCCCCCTTTGGAGAGGGATGGTGAGGGGTGTCCCCCCCCCGCCACCACTGGCAAAAAGAGATGAAACCGACCCGTTCAAGTACCTCACCATCCCTCTCCAAAGGGGGAGTTTGGTAAAGAGAGATGAAAAAACCGATTTGTACCTTCCTTAAAAGTTGTCCTAGTTCGCTATTCTAATATCTATATACAATCTTCACACTGCCGTACTCTAACGGAACTATCAACTCTATGCTTTCATCTACTCCATCTATCGTATAAAAATTACCACTACAGTCTGTTATTTGAAATTAGCATCTTCAACTATGTAAATCGTTGACTTCACGTAGAAGTAATACTAAAAACATATAGTCAAAGTAAATGATTTTCCATGCCTGGTCACGCTTACCACTACATCACCGGCGCCGGCCGATATCTGAGATGATATTGTAAAGTAAATATCATAACTTTTCGAAAAGAAAAAGCTACCAAGATTCAAACTTCGAAAACATGCCTTTGAGAAGATTCAAATTTTGGACATCCAATTTTGATTTTACGAATAGTGAAAAAATGTGATCAATATTTCGAAAAATGTTGGAAGCGATTTTGTTTTGAGGGAGTCCCCAAACTTTTGATCGATGACTTGAGTACATGTTTTTATCATTCAAATACTTTTTAAGTTTTTCCTCTAAATTCCACAGTAGGATCCAAGTGAAATGTATGCGCCACTAGTGGCGGGAAATAGTACTAGTCGATGGTGATAAATTTATGACAGCCGGTTTAAATTCCAGAGTTTGAATGATAAATTATTAAAAAAAAAAAGTTCAAAATAGTGAGATACGATCATTATTATGGATGATACATGTAGGAAATTTGTCGAATAGTGTAATGTTATATTAAAGGGCGAACACGAAATTATTGCGACACATTCAACAGGGCATAACTTTTTTACCATTGGGTAAAACCAAATTTTGCACACTTTCTCATTGATGTGTATTGTGTACATGCTGTCAAACTCGAAGTCGTGTTTTTCGATTCAACGAAAATGGAGGTGAACAAATTCTTTCCAAACACCTGGAATTTCCTGACCTGTCGCACCGGCAGTTGGAAAAAATGTTGAACATTCACCATTCAACCGTCTCCAGAGTGTTGAAGCGGTTCCAGGAGCGGTTGACGTTGGACCACGGCAAAGGAGCTGGAAGAAAACCGGGACCGGAGAACAAAAAGACGGAGGGAAAGGTGAAGCGGACGATTAAAGCAAATCCCAACGTCTCAAGCCGTGATTTGGCTAAAAAGATCGGCATGTCGCAGAGCTACGTCCAGAATGCAAAGAAGAGAGCTGGACTACATACATACAAGGTACAGAACTTCCCAAACCGCGATGAGCGGCAACAATCGACGGCTAAAACTCGGGCACGGAAGCTCTACGAGAAGATGCTGACAAAATATGGCTGCTGTGTGATGGACGACGAAACGTATATAAAAACCGATTTTAAGCAAATTCCGGGGTTGGAGTTTTTCACCGGCAAGAGCAAGTTCGATGTGGACGACAAATTTAAGAAGAAGAAAATGTCGAAGTTCGCCTCCAAATATCTCATTTGGCAGGCCATCTGCTCTTGCGGACTGAGGAGTGAGCCTTTCGTGACAAAGGGCACAGTAAATGGCGAGATCTACAAATCTGAGTGCCTCGAGAAGCGCCTTTTGCCGTTCTTGCAGCAGCACGACGAAGCTCCGCTATTTTGGCCAGATTTGGCATCATGCCACTATTCTAAAAGTGTCCTGGAGTGGTATGAGGCCAATTCTGTCCATTTTGTTCCAAAAGACATGAATCCGCCAAACTGTCCGGAGCTGCGCCCGGTGGAGCAGTACTGGGCAATAATGAAGCGGGAACTTCGGAAGAGCAAGAAGACAGTCAAAGACGAGAAGGACATGTTAAGAAAATGGAAAAAAAAACTGAGAAACTGGTACCGGATGACACTGTAAAGACTTTGATGGAGGGCATCAAGCGAAAATGCGTTCAATTTTACACTCAAGGCTCCATCGATTAACTTTTCTTTTGATTTTTGAAGTAAATATATTTATAAAACTACCCTAAAATTTTGGTTTGATTCTAAACATTATAAGAAAATTTGCATGACATTTTCGGTGTCGCAATAATTTCGTGTTCGCCCTTTAATTTTCCTTGCAATGTCATTGAAAGATAATGAAAATACGTTTTTTGATTCACCGATATTATTTAGGTTATGTGTTGTATGATTGCAGATTCCCATCCGGATTTCCATTCCCAATTGACATACAAGTCAGTCTGCTGGATATACTGGATTATGTTAAGGACTCCGTGCTAGTGGATTTAGAGACCTAGCATATTGGGGCCTCCTTTAGCTCAGTCGGTAAAGGCGCAGCTACAAAGCAAGACCATGCTGGAGGTGGCTGGGTTCAATTCCCGGTCCGGTCTATGAATTTTTCGGGTTGGAAAATTTCTCGACTTCCCTGGGCATAGAAGTATGATTGGACTTGTCACACAATTATACCAAAGCAAAAATGGTACAGGCATCGAAAGCTCTCAATTAATAACTGTAGAAGTGCATCTAGAACACTAATTTGAGAGCACGCAATAAACTAATATGCGATATGCAATAAGCTTGAAATGCGAATAAGAAGAAGAAGATATTGTGTCGGGCTACACCAGAAGATCAGCAGCAAAGCAAGAATTGAAGGGAATGGTTTTGTGCTGCAAATTTCCCGTCCCGGGGAGCGGCCACATAAAATGAATCTCAAATTTCCAAACGACAACCAACTTTGGGACTTAAAGGCTGACTAAAAGTAAATTGGTACGCACAAAAAGACCTGTAATTCGTGATAAAATTTAAAACTTACTCAAAGATGGTTACATTTCTCCAGTTCGAACGAAATCTGCCCATGAGCACCCGCACAGTCGAAACGGACATGGAATCAGCGCATTTCTTCCATTTTGCCCGCATTTGCTGGATGTCCTTGAGTTCGCCGCCGCTTCATCGAAGTCGCTGCTTTGAAATTTCCCAGTATTTTTCGATTGGTCGAAATTCCGGGCAATTCGGAGGATTCATTAGCTTGTGGACAAAATCAATCTAATTGGCAGCATACCACTCCAGAACCACTTTGGAGTAGTGGCAGCTGGCCAAATCGGGCCAAAAGATGGCTTTGCCACTATGTTTGCGGATGAACGGCAATCCACGCTTTTTCAGACATTCTTCGATGTAAACTTGGGATGTCATCGTCGAGGATGTGACGAATGGTTCCGTTTTCAGGCTACAACTGCAAATCGCTTGCCAAATCATGGCCTTCTTCGCGAACTTGTCGGCAAACACGGACTTGAATCTTCCCGGCACATCCCTACGTCGAGTTTGACGAATGTTTCATCATCGATCAAAGTGCAGCCCTTGTGTTTTGTTAAAACACAGTCGTACAAGAGCCTTGCACGCTTTTTGGCTACGGAATTCTGCTTCATGTGCCGGTTTGGATGTCTACTGGCTTTGTACGACTTGTATCCTTCCCTGGCAAGGATGTTTCGCACCATTTTAAATTTGACGTTGTACCTTTTGGACACATCTCGGATCAAAAGACCGGGGTTGGCAATAACGCAGCTCAACACCTTGCTGCGCAGCTGACGATACCTGGTTCCAGTTTTTTCGTAGGTCCGCTGATTTCTTTCCACACTCAGGGTTTCCTTGTAGGTTTTGAGCACTCGACAAACTGTTGTTTTCGGCATCTTCAGCACATTAGCCCACTTGGAACCGGAGCACTCCAGATTTTCCAGGTGTTTGTGCACAATATTTTTCTTCTTTCGAGTTCCATTTGACGTTTTTTTGCTGAACGCGATCGATTACTTTGATCAAACTTGCACTAGTTGTTCTCTATAGAAATGTAAACAAATCACTGTCAAAGATTTTCTATTCCCAACACTAGAGGCGTGCTAGCAGCACGCGAGGGGCATACCAATTTAGTCTTAGTCAGCCTTTATATTCAACAAAGTCTGCTTCAACAAAATGATGGGAGCATATTCGCTCTTTCCCTGTTCCATTCTAAACTGCGCAAATTTGTTGCTCCCCGAGTTCGGAACCCAAAAAGTGGAAGTTTGTCTTCAAATGTGTCCTCGTTGCTTCCCGAGATACGTTTACGTAGGGTAAAAATCAATTATTTTCCTGATTGCAAGCAATTATATCATTGAAGCCACTTATTATTTCATAGAAGACCACTTTTGCTATGATTTGATTAGCTTTCTGATTACCAAAACGTACAGAAAAAGGCGAATTTTTAATTTCATAAGTGAAAATTCTGATGCAAGTCGCGGTTAACAGCAGTTTACATTTTTTTTATCACCGCTACGACAACAGCGCCACGGGTGGCCGATAGCTGGTCAGATTTCACTATTACCTGGAGCCCGTTGGATATTGAATAAGGGTTCTACCACCACTTTCATTTCAAAATTTTGCCGAACCAATTTTGAGAAAATCAGTCATGATTATTCAGTATAAATTTTGAAAAATGTTGCAAGTGAAGGCCCAAGCGCAATGACAGCGGAAGCAGAACGGCAGCGGCAGCGAAAAAGCCCGATCTGAGTAAGCCTACTTGTTGGATTAAAAACTAGTTAGAATCAAATCGACTTCGGTTAGGCATCTTGATGTCATTTGTGACAACTGTCAAACTTTGCGTTTCCGTTCCGCTTCCGCCCACATTGCGCTTGGGCCTTGAAGGTAAACTTTTAGTATGAAAAGCCTGAAAAATAAATTGAGCCATTTAGGTGCGAAGCAATTTTCATTCACTACCTTTCCAATTACCTAAAGAGTACGAAAATTGGGCGTAAAGTGACAGAGATATGAAAAAATACATATGCATGTTTTTTTTTAGGGTGACCCCAAACTTATGATCGGGAGTGTAAATATGGACAAGTCTAATCTACACTTACTCACCAAGCTGTTGACAACCGATAATGGTTATTTTGTTTCTGTATAGCTCACATGAGTGAATGAGTTTTCCCATGGTTGACTTCTATCAGAGATGAGTTATCAAATTGCAGGTACTGTAGGGAGAGCTGTATTCTCGAAGTTCTAGAAGAAAAAAACCAACTCAAAATATTGTTCCAAGGCTCGAGTAGTCAATGTTGAATAGCTCGAATGATGTGACTTCATGTTGATATTAGAATAGCATTTCCTCCCAACTCTGAAAATCGAAAACTTCACCTATGAAGTAACAAAACACGTTGATTGAATGTAATAACTCAAGGCGGGAGTAACCGTCAACAATGCTGATTATGGTACAGCACGCAACACCACCCTACTGCTTCTATTTTCAAAGCCAGAATGTTCTTAAAACCCAAAAGAAGGCTTTATACGTCGTGAATACTGAGTTAATCCAAAAAACGTCAAAACACCCAAAAGGCTCTCTCTCACTAAACAAGAGCCTAGAATTGCTTTGAAAACGCCAAATTGACATAAACATATTATCACCAACCTGAAAATTATATTTGTTTTTTTTTTTAACTTTATTAAACTGATGTTCAGTCGTAGAAATGACAATTCTCATAATAATCATGAAACGATAAAACCCAAGTAACAATTTTGGTTTTATGAGGGTTCTGTAGGCCATGATTTGGACTTGTAGCATGCTTTAAAACCATAATAAAACTATCAATGTTACTTGGGAATAGCCCTAAAAAAGCTAGAAATGGTCCAAAATAAGTTAAAATAAAATAGAATTTCCAAACTGGCTGTATAATTCTCAAATCAGATAAATTTCACATGCAATTTCAAAAACCTATGATCAAGTTACAGTGTATCTCAAAATTGATCGTGTAACAGTACTTAAATTTTAGAAAAAACGGCTCTTTAAGCACAAGTCAAAAAGATACGTCTCTGAATTTTTGGCAGCTGACTCAGCATACATTTATCAATTATTGGCTCAGAATTGGGTATATTTGGTTGAGTTTACAAAAAGTTAGAGCAATTTAAGGAAAACGCCATTTTTATTGAAAAACCTTTTTTTATTGAAATAAAATGAAAATAACTTCTTGAAATTTTTCTCATTTTAAGTCGTACTAAAGATCATTCATCTGCCACTAATTTTACTAAAATTCGTCCTCTAGGTATAAAGTTTAAAATCGAGCTTTTTAAAAATAAATCTAAATTCATACAGGCTCCTTCAATAAAGACCAACATTATAGCAATAAATCAATAAACAGCTGTTCAATAACCAGCCACGATTTGAAAAAAAGGCGTCTATACACCATATTTAAAAAAAAATCTTCTAGGGTGTAAGGTCAATTCTGAGATACACTGTATATATTACTACATATTTATTTCTACGACTCACCTGAGGGCAGCCCGTGACCCACCGGTGGGTCGCGACCAATAGATTGAGAAACGCTGTTATATGATATTAGCACCAAGAGGTTTGCAGTGATTGGCAAAGATTTTAACCTTACCAATTTTGAAATGCTCTTTCGTTGTTGTTGTTGTTGTTTATTATAAAATTTGTTGTTTATTATAAAAATAAAATTTATGTTTTGGGTCATCAACGTTTAACCGGACATGTAGAACTCGTGTAAATAATTTTGATCACTTCGCAACCGACCGTGAACAATCTCTCTAATGTCCTTATTTTTCTTATCTTTGCTTTACCAATTCAGTGTCTTTGCGAACTGCGGCAGAAGCAGAAACAACCGTGCTCGAGGAGCAGCGACTGGGAGTTGTCAGCCAGTTTACAGCTGAACCCAAGGAAAGCAGCACAGTTCAAGACACAAAAGTCACCCTGGAGACGTTGCCACCAAAAGAAAAACCCGCCCCTCAAAAACAGAAATCTGAATCTGAAGAAGAGGTAGAAGAGGAAGAAGAGGTGGAAGAAGAAGAAGTCGAGGAAGAAGTAGAAGAGGAAGTTGAAGAGGAGGAGGAAGAGGAAGAGGAAGAGGAAGAGGAGGAAGAGGCTGTTCAAGAACCGCAAAAGCCTGAAGAAGTGAAACCACTTGTGCAACCGACAAAACAGGATGAACAAGTTGAAGTTGTAAAATCAGTAGAGACCGAAAAACTCACACAAGCTGATCCCGTCAAGTCTATAGATGTTGAAACCGAAGAGATCAAAACATTTACCGATGTAGGTCCTGCCGAGTCAACTGATACAGCACCCATCGAAATTGAAGCCCCCCAGAAAACAGAAGAACAAGAAGAAGAAGCACCCAAAGACACAACCGTTAAAGAAACAGAGTCAGAAGACGAACCCGAGCATCCGACTCCGAGTGAGGTGGCCGAAATAAGCACAGTAACCATCACCGCAGATTCAGATGCTGCAAAAGGAGGACACCCAGAAAAACCGGCTGTTCCCCCACAAACTTATCTGTGGGAGGAAATCAAGAAATCGAAGGAACAGGTAAGTGATGTAAGGTATCGGCCAATTATCGCTTTCCCGATGTGAAGCTCGCTATCCACTAATGGCTCTGGATTGGTTATTTCGGATCAGCTTTGAATTTTAACGAGGACTGTTTGTGCCTTCATGGGATTTCCGGTACATTCATTTTGTAAGTTGGTGTTAGGACGGCTATACTGCCCTCGTGGAAAAGAGGTGGTTGGTAGCATCGTCAAGAAATCTTTTAGCCATATGTATAGTGTTGGGCTTAATTAGATGAGACTGTAAGAGGTTTTAAAAACTTACTAGAAAAGCTTTTATAGTACCTTTTTAATAAATGCTAATACTTGAAGTACAGTGAATACAGTGATACAGTGATATCATTTCCCAGATGTTTGTGAAATTTTATCGAAATCTCAACAGCTGAACGTTCGGTAAACAGCTCGGTGATATTTCTCAGAAATCTGCGAAAAATACAGGAAAACTGTGAAAAATCACCAAGCTTTTAACGGACCGTTCAGCTGTTGAGATTTCGGTAAAATTTTACAGAAATCTGTGAAATATTCTTCGTGTGCAATGAAGGTGAAAGGAAGCCATATCTTGAAACTTCAAGAGCACATATGCATGATTCCACAAAATATACAATGATGAAACTGTTACTCCACGTGTATTGTAGCCTAGCGCCTAAGTGTTGATATGGTACAATGCATTGATATTTGAATTAACACAGTAACTTTTAACGCTGCTCTCAGACACCCCGAGACAAAATGAGCACTCATAGAAAAAAAATTTAGATACTATTTTCGATTTTTAAGGAAACATTAAATTGAAAACCAGTTGTAACAAACGAAACTTTAAAATATATATATTTTCACTAAACGACGATTTTCGATTTACTCAAGTACATTTTTTAAGTGCAGAAACTAGTTTATATGCTTCGAACTATTGCGGAAACATTGTTCTTATTGTGCATCCGATCATAGCGACATTTTTCACTGGCATCACTGGTCTCCCTATGTTTCTAATGGTGCTAATGACGTCGGAAGTCACTAGTCCGACTAGCGCAGTTCGGTTTAGTGCTAGCGCCACTATATAGCCTACTCAATGTTTTGTTTAAGAAATAACTTCAATAGCTACTTTCGAGTTTAGGACACAGTCATGTGGTGTGCCGGTCTAGCGAATGGTGCCCATTTCACCAGGATAAGTGATTTATTTCAAGTGACTTGTTGAATTATAAAATTGGTATCTAACAATTAGATACACGTATTATAATCGTGATCAGTGTCTGATTTTATCATTTACCATCACAAGCAATGCCTATCGCTTCAACCCAGTGTAGATGAATTGCGTTTGTTTTGAAAATATTCGCTGTAACGTACGAGAGGAATCTAGGGCATCCCACTCTAAACTAAGCTACCTGTATATACTCAAAAATACTTAACCTATATTTTGCATTAGGTTGTTACCACCGTTGCTAAACACATTTTAGTTGTTTATTTATCCGATGGTCTTCAAATAAGGGAAGAATTGTCAACGGTGGAAAAACAGCCCCTGATTATTCTTCCAATTTAGAAACGAATTGAATCATTTTCGCATGATGCACATTTACCATGATCCGTTCGACATGTTACAGGAAGAAGTCAGGTTGACAATCATGGAACCCTTCCCCTCGTTGTTCGTTTGTTTTTATCGATCCTTGCATGATAAGATTAGGCACTTTTCGACCGTTATGATTTGGCCATGTAACACTAACTTAAGACTCTTAGGACTTAGGACTATCGAATCTGAACAAGAAGTTGTGAAGGTTTTTCACACCATTCGCATTGTACTTGTGGCATCTAGAGAGTGGCATCTTGTTGCTTACCACCGAACATGTTTATTCTGCCGTAAAGTGCCATAATTCTGCGCAGGCCTTATTCCGGGTTTTTTTTAATTTCTAAATAATTAGAAATTGTATATAATTTGAATTGAATTGAACATGATGTTAGGTATTAACCACTTGCACAGGGTAAAAATATCAATTAAGATAAAACTGTAAAATACTGCAAAATTTTGCCGAAATTCCCGGAATTAGGTGATGCGCAGAATTATGGCACTTTGCCGTACATAGTAAACATGAACTACAATACAATAGGAACTACATTTCCCCGGATTTGGAACCGTCAATTCAGATGAGAAACCATTATTAGAGCTGGACATGATTGATAAGCCATATCTGTTATGTGTTGATGTCGAATCAATTTTTCCATTGATTCTATCAGCTACAGCAAGGATTATAAAACCTAAATTTAATCAACTTATTTTAACATATGACATGTGAATAAATAAGTATCGATTATTAAAACATTTAAATAAAAACAATCAACTTCATTTACGTGTCGTGTTCTGAAACGATCGAGCTGTATAAGTCTCGCATGAAACGCTTCGATTCAACCGGGATAATATATTTGCCACCACGGATCAGAATGATAACGATGCTAGTGTTTTTAAAATCCTCAATCACCAGCACATTGTCGTTGGTGGTTCCAATTACTAAAACTGGAAAATTTATGCTCAAATGAAAACATCGACTACTAGCAAAATGCTAATTAAACTAATTTACCAGTCTAATGTAGCTCCGTTTTCCGATTTATGTTCCCCGAAAAGCGTATAGCAATCAGTACAATTTCCTACTGTAAAAGGTTCGCTTCATCGTCGTAGTTCGACAGGCAAATGCGCAGCGTAACCCTGGTCAGTCTTGTAAGCGGTCACCGCAGTCGACACATTTTCTGTGATAATCGACTGCCTTTGCTTGCGACACTTGCAAAACAAGCTATCAAATGACAGTACGAAACTAAAATATCATAAGACAGGCTCTGTCATACGACACTGTCGCCGAAGACTGAGCTGCTGATTGCTTGTGTGAATTCTGAAAATAGCAAGCAACGATGTCCTAGTAATAACATTTCTCATCAGAAATGGTTTAATTTACACCAAATTGAGGAATTAGAATGAAATCACACATGTCATATTATAGTTATTTGATAATTTTCTTTTTGCTCGAATGTTGTTCTACCGTTTGTGTTGTGTAAGAGAGACGACGGTAGAGCTTGAGAGTACGAATACAAACAAACTGTCGCGCACGACAACGAAGCGAGTGTATAGTAAAAAACGCTAGCCATTACGACCCCTGACCCTGGTATTCTTGACCTGTATAGGCATAGCCAAGAACTTATTCTTCTCCATACTTGCACAGCTTGTGCTAACACTCTTGGTTACATTCTTGGGTCTGCCATGCATGCTTGGCATACACAGTTTTGGTCACGAACTGCTCATATGCTAATAACTTTACACAGAGTTGACGAAACATCGTTCTTTTTGAAGCAGTAGATAGAATAGAGTTTAAGCTTGATACATAAAACAAAGTAGATTTTAAATCAAGTAATAAACTGTATTTGTTTTTGCGTTGTAAAAATTAAGTGAGAAATGCTCGCTGCAGATCTCGGACTTAAAGAGTAAAAAATCATTGGTGTTGATTCAAATGTTAAGATTTATCTACTTTTTGCATATCTATAGTAAGCTATGATCCTAATCTATCAATAACTCTAAAGAAAAACAAATTTCAATAAGTGAGTGAAAAGTTATTAACAAATGAGCAGTTGGTGTGTACAACTGTGTATGTCAAGCATGCTGCCATGTCTTTTTTTTTCCTTTGGTTTTGTTTTCCGTGCTGAGCACCAATGCTACCGACGCCAGGGAGGCAGCTCCCACACCTGGACCCTACCTATCGACCCATCAACTCATGAACCGGGGACCAACGGCTTTACTTCCTTTCCAAAAGAAGGCGTGATCAGAGATGTTATGCCTCAGAACATCCCGGCGGCGCCAACTAGGATTGAACCCAGGCCTGCTGGGGTGAGAGGTAATCACGCTTACCACTAAATCACCGGCGCCGCTATGCTGCCATGTCAACGATTCCTTATTTTCTTGGGAATCTGGAACAGCTCTGTCAAGGAGTCCAAAATCATGATAGCGCACTGGAAAGTCTGCTCAAAACTAGAGAGGTTCTTGAACCTCTAATATCTGCATATTTCTAAATAACTTTTGGAGCGTTGCATGTTTACATCATTGATGACAGGTACATTTTAACAGTACAGTATTTTATTTTGTGCGACAGATGCCATGATATCGTGATGACTTTGTTTGTTTGTGAATAATGGCATGTTTGGCAAACCAGTATGTTGACAGCTTGATTGTTTTCATTTGTTTCAAATCAAATTTCCAGCAAGAATCGAAAACGGTTTCCAAGTTTTTACTTAGTATTCCTCCTCAAATTGTAGCAACGCAGACTGGTGGTCTTCGCTGACGCCTTTCTGGAAGTTCTCAATAGCGACGGTAGTATCAGTTACAAGAAAGCTTTCCATGATCTGTCGGTCAGTTTGATGTTTTCATCGTGGTAGCGACGCTGTTCGATGCCATATCATAGTAGGAACCGAACATGAAAGCCACAGTTATGGTGAAAATGTGCTTTCGAATTGTCCAACGGATGCTAACTTCTGAATGCCATCCAAAAATTGGAACAGCGCTAAGTTACTACTCGTGCACTCCCCAGGATCATATAAGATCGAGCTCTACTCATTCTCTTTGTGGAAGTACATCCCCCAAATAAAAGACAGCACTAAAGAACCGATAATAATATACAATTCTCGAAACATTTCATTCAAAACACCCTGATTCTTGATCTATCCAGTATTTCATGAAACCCATTTTGTCTCTTCACCAAATTCCCTCCCCCTTTAATGTCTGTTTTGTAATAATAGAAGAATTACACTGCTGATATCAAGTTGAATAGGAATAAGTTTATGTTTTAGGAATAAAGAAATATTTGCATCGTAAATTATATTTCAAACCTCCTTTTCCCTCTCCCCATCCATGAAACTGTAAATCTCCACTAACCTCGAGACGACCGCGAGTACTCGGTTCAATTCCTTTAACTTTAGATTTTAAATTTAGATTTAAGACATTATTAATGTATAACGCAAAAGATAATTTGGCTCGGTAAAGTTTATTCGATTGAGCCTGTACAAATAAATTAATTTACAAATGCCCTACAACATTTCCCCCTGTGTGCACAAACCCACCTTCTGATGATTCAAGATGCTCTGAAGCTCAGTCTAATCGATAGTCTAATCTGCTTGCACCTGCCATCGTTGGCTCTTCATAAAGACGTACACATTTAAGGTGATACTCTAAGGAAGCCTTAGCGTTAGGCACAAATGTCAGCTTCCACATAACATACAAATTTGAAATTGCTACTCCTTGTTTACTGTGCTACTACAAACAGAGAATAGCAATTTCAAATTTGTATGTTTTGTGGAAGCTGACATTTGTGCCTTTGAAGTTTCGCGATAAGGCTTCCTTAGAGTATCACCTTAAGGTGTGTGTGAAATATACCGTGTACACTGCGATTACTCATCTCTCTAATAGAGAACTGCTTAAGTGACGCGGTCCACAGATCCGCTCCGACACGCAATCAAATCGCAACTGACCGGACATTTAAATGAAGAAGTAGGTAGTTGGGGAACTGCAACGCCAAATCTGCCTACATTGTATCCGTTAGCATTCGGTACCTGTCCCGAAGGTTATCCAACGCATGCAGACAACATTCGTAGTATCGTAGTAGGTGACTCTTCGCTCCAGTTCAATCGGTTGCTTTTTGCCCTTATGCTCAATGGAAATCACATCAATCATCTTGAAGCAGCATGAAGAAATAATAAGATCTGTTACATTCTGAGCAGTTTCGTAAAAATTGACGCTGCGAAAGATGTCAACAATGGCTTGATTGACACTAATGCACAGAGGCAGTGCAGTGTTGCCCTTAACTTTGAAGATAATGACAAATTATAGCCAAGGGTGCCAAACAATGCCAATGCATGTGCCCAAGTTTGGCCAACTGCGCTTTTGGCACATTGCCCAAGTAAGGAAGACTTCACAACTTTGCCAAAAGTGTAAGGTCTACAGATCACAACCGTCAACGCCAAAAATGGCACCTCTGCTGGACGCCAGATTGGCATCCTTTGAACGTCCTGTCTCATATGTTGGAGTGGACTATTTTCGCCCGGTGCTTGTGAAGATTGGGCGCGCTCAAGCAAAGCGCTGGGTGTCATTCACACTTAGAAATACCTAATCTTACACGTGTCGGAATCCTTCTTTGACATAAAGAATTAGACGTAAACAAACATGTCATGTAAAATTAAGTGTTCCGAGACCGAAAAGTTCGAAAGTACGTTTGATTGAGTTGAATTTCGCGTCTATTATGACTCAATTTTATGTCAAAATTGACGCTCGTATATGTCAGTCTCAGAGCACCTAAATTTACATTAATTTTTCTAAGTGTGTTGTTTACATGTCTGACGACTTGCGCAGTTCACCTCGAAATTGCGCACAGCCTGAGTACGGAGAGCTGCATAACGTGCTTTCGCCGATTCGTCGGGCGGCGTGTAGCCCCTTTGGAAGTATACAGCGACAATGGCACCAACATCCAAGGTGCTGAGAGTGTGCTTAGAGAACAGATTTGTAAAGGCCTGGCAGAAACATTTACCAATGACAATACCAAATGGTTGTTCAACCCACACTCAGCTCCACAGGAGCTTGGGAGAGGATGGTCCGTTCTATCAAATCCGCCATAGAAAGTATCGACACCGGAAGAAGCTTGATGACGAAGGATTCCAAACATTGCTAATCGAAGCGGAAAGTATGGTCAATTCTAAACCGTTAACCTACCTGCCTGTGGAGTCAGAAGAGCAAGAGGCCCTAACGCCAAATCACTTTCTGCTTGGAAGCTCCAGTGGCAACCAGTCACAAATCCCACAGATCACCGGGAGGCAGTCGTAACACCGGTTGGAAGCTAACGATTTAAAATTGGCTCACTACTTGACTAGTCTATTGGTCCCAAGCAAATCGATTAACGTACCCCATTCTAGTCGAAATTCTAGTATTACACTATGTTTGTTTTGATATCTACCAACGATTTGTAGGCGGACGAAATGGTTTAGCGATACCAAGCAAATAGAAGTAGGAGACTTAGTGGTCATTGCGTATAATAGCAAACGGAAGAACTGGATACGGGGTCGAATAATGGAAGTACAGCCGGGCCCCGATGGCCGGGTACGACGAGCTGCAGTTCAGACGAGCTCGGGATTCATAAGACGACCAGTCAGCAAGTTGGCCGTGTTAGACGTCGGTGATCCAGGTTTAACTGCTCCGGATACGTAGTGTTACGGGGGCGGGAATGTTGCCGTACAGTCTGGCAACGATGGTTAGCATCGTAGTACCAACTTTGCACGATTAACTTTAAACGGTGATCACGGGCGAACGTCAGATCTTGCGTTGGAAACTCAGATAGGGCAGAACAGAGCGGAATAGAGTTGCGTGAAAGGCGGAAGAAATTCAATAGTACAGTTAATTTATTAATTTTCCTAATACTATATACATAATCTTATTACTATTGATGCTATTTCCGTGCATATTTAAGTGATTTCGAATAACGTAAGAACAGAACTTAACATTACTATATTCTATCACAAATAAGTTAGAAGAAAATTTAATTGAATTTAACGTCAGCTTTCTGTATTAAAAAGTAATGAAAGATGCTCCTAAGTGCGATCCATCGCTGCTCCTTAGGGTGCCAACTTGAAACCCAACCCCCACATCTATGTGCCAATTCTTGTGTATTTTAACTTTAATGCTGCAATTCTCCATAGTATAAAGTAGAAGCCTCAAGAAACTTGCTTCGTTTAGATGAGGAGGCTAAGAATGAACTCAAGACAGCTTTTGCTTAATATACAGATCGGTGGCCATTGAGAAATCAAAAATCAAGCAAAATCAAGCATATGCACGAAATCAACATGCTTTTAATTCGTTGTGGCTTGAAGCAGGGAATAGCTTTATCATGACAAAATGACATACGACAAAAGAGTCAAATAGTAATGGGTGTCAGTAACGGCAAACAACAAAGAGAAAATTCTTTGCAAATTTGTCTGCAACAGACGCAGTATATGACATAACTTGATTGGAACGGTGTTATGACAAAACAAAAATTTCCCCAATGAGTTACGTGTATCAACCACGTATGTCACAAACATAATAAGTTGCAAACAATTTTATCTTTTTTGCTTTCCGATCAAGCTATATTGCTGATAGAGTTCCCCGAGTAGCACAGTTCCACCACAAAAAGTTGTAGAAACTTGTCGTGTAGAAATTTCCACAATTGATTAGCAACAAGCAAGCTACTAGGGTTGACATGACAATCGTCGCAAGCGGTTTGTCTGCATTGTTGCTTGCTCTCTGTGTTTTGATATCCTGGTTAGAAGCTCCAAAGCACGTAGTTTTAACAAACTGAAAAGCGTAGAATTTAATCCCGAAAACGGTACACACAATTATCATCAATTATCCCCATTTTTAATTTGTGGGCATAGTCCAACGAGTTTAACAACGAAACTTTAGTCCTCATTACTGTTAACGAAAACTTAACGTATAAAATAGTTTAATTAATAAGGTGTAGCTTATTGCTTACTGCTAAATGCTTTGGAAAATTGCCATAAACAGTGAAGTTATTCTAATATTATTTATTTTCCTATTTTTTCAGGGCGGATATCCATGGACTCATCTCTACAAAGATCCACTTGGCTCAGACGATGAACCCGAAGTCATCTTACGTTACAGTCACTCTCCACAAAATCTTCGGCGTAAGGTCGAAGAACATCTGATAGAAGGAAGCCCTCGCACAGAGAAGAAAGTTAAAACGGAACATAGTTACGAGTCAACTCAGCCAACTGAGACTGAACTCTCTGCCGAAGAAGTTCCGAGCAGTCCTGTGACGGAGCCGATCATTACGGCAGAAACCAGCAATGGCCAATCTCATTCACCTAGACGCAGCAGAACACGAACTGCTTCACATGAGCCGCAAAGCCTCAGAGATGAGGTCAAAGCACACGCCAAAAACTTTTTCGACGAACATCCAAGCATCAGAAGCTTTAGTAATAGCCTTACAAGAAGTGGTAGAAGAACGAGGGTTTTCGTCAGTAGATCGCTGGAGCGGGCCAAATCCGTGGCGGATAAACAGATTGACAAAGCAAAGGTTCAAATGAATACACTTAGAAGACGGAAGGCAGCGTCGGAGCCACCGCGAGATTTACCGGATCACAAAATCCTTATGTTACGCGAGTCTCCCAGATTCGGAAACCGTGAGATCCCGGCTTATGTCATACGGCAGCCAAGCGACGAAGCAATCGATACAACAGAGACAGAAAAGATCGAATACCCGGCTATTGAAACTACCACAGTTATACCAGATGAAATTATCGAACTGCCACCTCAACCAGTAGAAGAGCCTCCGAAGCAGGAATTGGAACCGGAGAAAATGGAAGTTGAAGAAGAACGATATGAAATAATTGAACCGCCAAAGGAAGATGTAAAAATTACCATAGAGGAAGCTAAACAGGAAATCATTGAACCAACGGTACAATCCAAGCCCGAAGAGGAAACCAAACCACAGCCTCCTCCGAAAGCACCACGCAAGAAGAAGGAGCACCATTACGAAGACATCGATGACTACCTTCCACCGAATGAGGAACCCCAAGAAAGTAAGCCTCTGACCGATGCCAAACTGATTCGTCAACATGAAATTGATGGTTTCGATCCAATCATTGGAGAAATGCTAGGAAACGACAAGATCAAAATATCCCTCCAACTCCAAGACGAGAAGATTGTCAACGATATGCTGAGTCGCAAAAAACGGTTAGATGAAATCCTCCAACATTCCTCGGAAGACGAAAGAGAAAAGGACCGAATTCCTTGCCTGGGACTCTTGGCTCCGATCTCGTCAATTGACTCAACCTCATCGGATGAAGATGCCAGGCGAACCCGTTTGTCTGCTCTAGCAGAAGAGAGCGACACCGGAAGCGTGGACAATGCCATCATCAAAAAGCAAGATTCGTCCAAGGAAACTGAGCTACCGGTTGTAACGGAAGCTCATAAAGAACTGGAATTGACTCCTGCAGAGGAGAAAAAGTTACTGGAGGAGAATAGCAACCAACTAGCAACTGAGGAAGCGGCTAACGAGGAAAAGATTGTTGAAAAGCAACTAGAACTGACCCCAGCAGAGGAGCGAATGCTATTCGAGGCAGAAGCGAAGGCACATATAACACCGGTCGAAGAGAAGGTCCTGAATAAAGAACCATCACTTGAGGAGCAGCCAACTGAATCGCCTGAAGAAGTTAAGCCCGTCGTGGACAACCGTTGGTCTAAAATGAGGTACGTGGAGAAAATAATTTGCTGTTTTAGTTTCGATCGAAAGTCGAAAAATAAAAATCAATCAGATTCATAACTGAAATTTGAGCAGTTAGTGTATGATGTAAATGACAATACTGGCCAGCGAAAACGTTAACTGACGCAGTCATTGTCCGCATCGGATTACGTCACAGTCGGCAAGCAGTTGGCTACCGTTCAACCCTGGTAATACGCCAAATATTTACATATGCTTGTTAGCAAAGCGCTTCGGTTTTGCGGCGAAATAACGATACAAAGAAGTAGATTTTCTGTTTTCCGTTTTTTTTTCTAAATGGTTCTAATGCGTGAGATGAAAATTTCAAAACCGTTTTTATGTTATCATTCATATCTCTGCTCCCGTACAAACATGACGAGAATCTCAGCCTGCCGTTGTGCTCGATATACTGTCAATGTAGACACGCTCCAATAAGAAGAGAATGAAATTCTATTTTTGCAACTGAGCGAAAAATAGCCCCATACATCTACACGTACGTCGGTGTCGGTGGATGGTTTGTGTTTGAATTGTTTCATTCAGATGATTTTTAAATAAATTTCGATTACGTTCATCTAACATGATCTAGACCCACCACACGTACGTGCGCGTAATTTATAGAGATGACTAAAATGTGGATGTGTCAGTGATCTGTTTTCATCATGATAAATTGTTCGCTATGAAAGATTTTTCCTGATGAAAACATTTTGCGAATACGAACAGACGACGTAGTGTGCGTGCAATAAACGTCAGCATTGTCTATTATTCTTTTCACATAAGAGAAGAGCGTTATAATCGTAAATTGAGGCTCTATTTGGTTCAAAAGGTAGGGTTGCCATAAAACCATTATTTGCTTGTGTGGGTTCCGCGACGAATAGCATAAAGCGCTTTGACCGAACAGATGTTTGGAAGAATGTACATTTGGCAGAATAGACGAATCTTAACTCATGCGTATGATTAAAAAACTGTGAACAGCAAAGTTTAAGGAAATTAATTGGGCTTTTTGTTAAAAATATTTTCAAGATTGAACACTACGAATAACATCTCAAAAGAGGGCATGTATAGGGTTAACTACCCCATTTTCAGCCTATTAAGCACAACCCGCACTTAGTCTTTCTTAATCTAGAGCAATTTAGCACCAAACGGAATGTTATTATTACTGATGGCTTCCAAACTTATTTACCTTTCCGTACGTATTGTAAGATTTGATAAAGAGAAACCAATCGTTGAGATATTGTCAAAAGTCTAACACTGCTTCTTGACGCCAAACTCGGCCTACGGATTCTAAACTCGGCTTAACACATTGAAACGCCATTGAAACGTCAATGAATTCACTTCGGCCTATCGAATGAAGATAAAAAGTGATTCGGTCGGAGCGCTTCTTTTGTTTTTGGGAATAATGGGTGCAAACCTTCATATCACGCGTTCTCATTGACTTCGTTCGGTAGCTTATTAACTAAAGTATCCTACCAAACGCATAATTGACTTGTTAACTCTGAAATCATGGATTTCTTTGAAGTTTTCTGCTCGATAGGCCCAAAATGGGCGATTAGGCCGAACTAGTTCTCTACCCTATGACCTCCACTTTTGTACGTATAAGCCATTTCTTTGCATTCTATACGAATTGTTTGTTTGGATATATGTTTGTATATCACAAAAACAACTTTGAATATACGTGCATTCTGGTTGTCTGGGTAGTCAGAAAACTATTTTTGAGAAAATTTAAATCATTTTCTGAAAAAAAAATTCACAAAAAAGCGAACTAAAAAAATTCCTAAATTTGACCAAAAGTTCTTGTTTTACGATTTTTGTCAGTTTTCAAGTGTCCAGGTTTGGACCTTTAAAAAGTTTGCATTTTCATTTCGACCTTATCAAGATGTTGCATTTTGTTTTTGTTTTGTTAACATGCTCCCTGAAAATCAGCTTGAGTGTTAGTCCGAGGTAGACTACCTCTTAGGACCACTCCACCACTCTGCCGTTTAGGCAGATTTTGTTATCCTCAGACGGAACAAAACTGGGAGATTTTGAGTGTGGAAAAATTATGACCTGGGTCTTCGCCACGTTGATACGGATCTTCCAGCTGTTGAAATACTCAGACAGGACATCCAAGCCTCTCTGAAGTTTGGTACTCAGAGCTTGGATGACCCTACCGTAGACGATAGATGTGTCGTCTGCGAACAGAGACAACGATCCACCATCAGGGAGAGCCGGAATATCGGAGGTGAATAGATTGAACAGGATGGGCCCAAGGATACTCACTTTCGAAAACCAAACTGCTCCTCGAGCAAGATGTTGTTTTATTCGGCAGATGTTAGCTCAGGATAACCCTGAGAGAAGGCTGATGGGTCGGTAACTTGAAGGAGAGGAAGGATCCTTCCCAGGTTTCCGAACGGGGATGACTTTAGCTAACTTCCAGCACGAGGGAAAGTAGCCAAGTCGGATGGTTGTAGAATCTGGAACTCTAGTGCTTGAGCTCCAGATTCAGAATATTGTCGAAACCTGGGGCCTTCATGTTTTTGGAAGTTTTGATAAAAGCCAACAGTTCGTCAGCCGTGATCTTGGATTCCTCGGGAAAGATGTTAGGAACCTGGTGGAGATTGGTTACATTTTCAGCAACCTCAACTTCGTGAGGGCTGGTGATGTTTTATCCGAGATTGTGGGAGCTGACGCAATGTTGACCTATCGCGGCAGCCTTCTCTTCAGGTGTTATCAGGTGAACTACTGAATCATCGGGACAGTTCAGTGGAACCAGCGATGGAATAGGCCTCGGTTTAGTTTTGAGGACTTTTGTTAGTTTCCAAAAGGGTTTTGCACAATCTGGGAGGGAACGGATGTTATTGGCAAAATTCTCATTTCTGAGTTCCACCATTTTGCCTTGGATAAGTTTGGTTAGACGGTTGGAATGGGTCTTCAAGGTAGGCAGTTCAGTTCTCTGGTACTGTCTACGCATGGCTTTTAGTATTCTGATCAAGGTTCAGAGAATTACTCACCCGTCTGGAAGCTGGCATGTGTTGTTCGCGGGCTCGGGATACCGCCTCCTCGACTTCACACAGAGATCTATCGATGTCATCAGTCGTCTCCAGTAGGGCGCCGAAATCGCTTCGACGACTACTTGTTGGAACCGATCCCAGCTTACCCGATGGTAATTCCGACGGGAAGCATGAAATCGATTAACGGAGGAGACCACCTCGGCCACCACCGGAAAGTGGTCTGAGCTTAACTCTTGGTGGGCTACCGGGTGGAAGATGTTCTCCATGTTGCTGACGAAGATATCGATGATGGAGCGCACGCCAAACCGGCTCAGCCGGGTGGGAGCGTCCTGCGACAAGATGGTGTACTGGACCTCTTGTAGGTCGTCGTTTAGGATGGTGCTGTTCTGATTCCGCCTATGATTGCCCCAAGCTTGATGTTTGGCGTTCAGGTCGCCAGCGATGATGAACTTTCCAGGGCGTCGTGTTATCTTGATAATATCTCTCCGCAGGTCTGCCGCGGATCCATCCCTGGCGTTGGCTTGTTTCGGGCAATAGGCCGCAATGATTGTGACGGGGCCGACGGGTGTGGAGACTTCCACTCCCAGTGCGTCAATCATTTTCAGCTGAAAACTGGGTAGCAGCCGGCAGCAGATGTTGTTCCTGGTTGCGATGGCCACTCCACCACCTTCAAAGCTTGTCCGATCCAACCTCACGAGCCAGAATCCAGGAAGAAAAACGTTTATCTCCGGTTTCAGGTGAGTTTCGGTGATGATGGCGATGTCGATGCTATGTTCGTTGAGGAAGCCAACGAACTCGATAATTTTGCTCTTGAGCGAGCAAGCATTCCAGTTTGCGATTTCGATGAGCTCAAGGTCCATAACTGAGCTTGGAGCTGGTCGGATTTGTTCTTGATGGTGTTGGCAATGTCCTGCATCTTGAGGAAGACGTTCATTGGTTCCGCTGCGGTGAACCACAAACCATCGTTGATTTCTGGCTGCGATAGGGACGGTCTATCCTGACGCCAGTTTACCCAGGGGCTTTGGGAAGATCCTGCGGCTGTGGAGCAGCAGTCATCTCTTGACCTGAGTTTGCAGGGACTCCGGCAGTTTGAACTTGAGCGGTGGCGGCCGCCGCAGCAGTAACAGCGGCACGAGCAGCAGCCAATCGTTGATTGAGTGGCAGTGGTGGCAGCACTGTAATCGGTCGTCATGGTTCCGGTGGGAAGTTCTGGTCATTAATTTCCGGCACTTTCTTGCGGCCGGGCTGGTTTCTCGTCAATGCTTTCTTTCGGATCTCGATGTACTCGGTGCGCTTCGGGCAGGCCTTGCTTGTAGCTTTGTGATCAGCACCGCAGTTGGCACAAATGGGATCGGCTTCATCGAGTCTGTCGCAAGCGTCGGTTTTGTGTTGTTTGCCACACTTGATGCAGCGGCTGACCATATGGCAATTCTTCGTTCCATGCCCGAACAGCAGGCAGTTCGAGCATTGGGTGACTCCACGACTGACCGGTTTATACCGATCCCACTTCACCACAATGTTGAACAGGACGCGGATGCCCTGGAGGTCCATCAAAGTATTTGAGTTCTTCTCAAGGTGGACCAGGTATGGCTAGTCGCGGTACTTGACGGCCTTGTTGTGGCGGACCATCTTGTGAATTTGGACCGGCTTTAGTCCATTATCCACCAGCTCTTCAAAGAGGACGCCTGTGTCCATGTCGACCACCTTGAACGGCATAACAGCCTCGATGTCGTGAGTGAAGTACTCCACCGTGATTGGTCCATTATGGTCTGTACCGCCTTGTAATATTTGAATGCCGGAACCATCAGTTTGTATCCTTCTCGCACAGCTGGATGGTGCACCGGACGGCGCGTGATGTAGAAGTTTATTTTTTTTTCCCGCAGTCCGGGAGGGAAGCCCTTCACGTAGAAGGGCGGCATTCTGTTCATCTTCGGCGGTTCTGTTGTTTCCGTCACCGGTTCTGCACCGTCCTTCAGAACGGAGAACCGATTGTTGTCGAGCAGCTTCTTCGCGGCTGTCGCACTGTCTCTGTTGTCTTCAAGCCTAGACCGTTTCCCGGGATTGCTGGCACTCGCACCACCGCGCGATTTTTTACCCATGGCTGGGTCAGCGAAAGCATCTATATTCAACGCGAGATAAAACGGAACAACGCAATCGAACGAACGAAGAGAGCGAGAGAAAAAAACTGCGACTGTACTGCTCAACAGTCTGGCAGCAAATGATTGCTAAGATAATTTCCTTATCATTTCACTTAACAACGTACCATCTACGATG
Organism: Ochlerotatus camptorhynchus; assembly: GCF_037179485.1. Taxonomy (NCBI): domain Eukaryota; kingdom Metazoa; phylum Arthropoda; class Insecta; order Diptera; family Culicidae; genus Ochlerotatus; species Ochlerotatus camptorhynchus. Next base: position 138,470 of record NW_027040629.1, on the reverse strand, counting down.
CTTGGTTCATGTGTTATGAGTTTTCAAAGTACGTGATGTCCGGGAAAATCCAAACACTTCAAATAAATAGGTATATAGGGGAAATTGATGCAATGTCGGCCTAAATGTCCCTAATTTGGGCACATACTTAACTTCAGTAATCGACTAAATTTTCAATAGCACCCAAAAATATCCATTAGTACCGTCCCAATGACGCGTTCATCTAGATAAAATTGATAAATAGCAGATTTTTCGCGATGGGCCCAATTCTAGATCCATAGGCCAACATTAGAGCCATTTCCCCTATATAATCATAAATTCTACCTGCGGGCAACCTTTAATAAAATTTTAAGGCACCTATGTCCAATATTTATTCTATTCTTAAGCGCAAATGAAGAAAAACTATGAAAAACACTTACAACGTCATAACGTCACACAAAATAGCCGCTCATCAAAACGCTTTGAACTGCTTAAATCGGAAAACCTATTGATCAATTCGGATAGGAAATTGCCCTCTCCAAACATACAATAATATTTAGAAGCTACTTTGATTTATTTTTTTCAGTAACAGTAAAAGAAAACTTAAAATTAAATAGGCACCAACGTCGTCACGTCACGGTAGGAATGTGTCTGTTGTGTTTTCATTTGCGAAATTCTTAACGTTAAGCTCATATATGCAATTGTGTTGTGAATTTCCATTCAAAAAGGCTATCGAACCGAAACACAAAGACTATTCAGAACTAGCAAGAGTAATTCATGTTAATTTCTTTTAACGGTCAGCCAACACACCTTCACAAACAAATACCACTGATTTCTACATGACCGCTCGGTGACCATCATATTTTCAAAAGTCACTCTGTGTTCGTTTCGGACGTTTCGGATATCCACAAAGCTGTATTGTCTGGTTTCTGTCGGCAAATATTACGAAAATGCTCATCATCCTTCATTCGGTTCTCGAGAAACTTTCGCGGGATTCTTTCATGTGGCCCACTTCGTATTTCTCCGCCCTCCGTCCTTCCGTTCCTTCCGCGCAGCGCCTCGCTAGCGTACCCCACTTAAGCGACATTAAATTTAGCTCGTTCGGAAAATTTCTGGTGGGGAAAAGTCGCTCGCTTCTTAGTGTCCGCTAGAAAATGTCGGCGTTCGCACTGTAACGGTGTCTCCGGTTTCCCATTTTTTTTTTGTGCACTTTTTTTGTTTCCTTCTGTTTTTCATTTCTTAACTTTTTTTTCTTCTTATCCTTCGCAAAATTATCGAAACTCAATCGAAAAACAAATTGATGTGTGATTCGGACTAATCGACGTCCAACGATAAGCGCGGCCTCGAGTTTTGATTTATGTTTTGACTTCGAATTTGATTTTTTTTTTCGGTCGGCGATTCAAAAATGTTAAAATAATTTAAACAGTGTAAAACGATAGGTTAAGTGAAGCGAACGAATCTTAATGTGTTTTCCCGGGCCTCCCAAGCACAGAGGACACCGCTTACCACACTAGTAGTGATAGTATTCGTGTGTTTGTGCCACTAAAAAAATGTTCCAGCAATTTTGATATTTCTGTGTCGGTAAAGATCAGTGCGAAAGAAGCATTTTTAATCCGGAAAACGAAAGTGCATTTCAACGACGGTGTTGAGTGGAAATTTGAAATGCGCGCAGCACAGAGAATATGCAAATTTCACAGTTACAAAAAATAGCTCTCGCTTAAAAATAAGACGGTTCTCCTCTAGAGCTGCTTGAGATCCAAAAATAATTCACCTAGACGCCTGTTCGAAGCTGAGTGGACTACCGTAGGCATTATGAACTGTTGTGATCGATCCAGTTTGAGAGTGCAACCGTGTGACAGCTCGGTTTTCGCACACTATTTTTCACGCGGAATGGATTGCTAAATTACAATAAAATGAGTCACGTGTAGCAATGGCACCGGTCAACGAACGTGATGGACAGATAGTTGGCTCATTTACAAAATAAATACGAACTAGAATATTCACCCACCATTGTGTTGTGAAGCTCCTCCGGTTACACAATCATTGGATTGATTACCAAGAATGCCACTTGAATCATATTTTTCACTTTAATTTTAACTAATTGCGTTGTAATGTTCTCTTCGCAAGCGTATCATTTAAGTCCGCACCTGAGTTGAAATGTACTGCGATGATGGAAAGAAATGCGTTTCCAAACACATCAAGTCTGAAAGTCTATTCAAATATATGTTTGACAGTGGCACAACCATACGATATGATATGATGTGATATGAATTTTTTCAATGAAAGTGATTGGAACATATCTACCAAAAAGTGTTAAAATTTTAAGAATACCAAAGTGACAGTCAACAACGGAGAACCATGTCCACGCAAGATCTACGGGGTCGAAGGTCGACACTTCTCCAACGCTACCAACCAGGAGCCGGATCTCAGGATCCAATACAGCATCCGAAGGACCCCGCCACTATCGCTAGATCAACCAGTCAACGAAGTCTTCAGAACTCATCACTTTTGCAAAAGTACTACTCGAAAACGACGTCACAAGACCTGCGAACAGAACCTCCGACTCAACCCGAAACTGCTCCATCCGAACCAAAAAGATCCAGCAGTCAACGCAGCTTGGATAAATCAAAGCTGTTGCAACGCTATTACAAGCAACACTCACAGGATTCACCAGAAGTTCCGACGCCGGAACCACAGCGATACAGCAGTCAGAAAAGCTTGGAAAACTCAAAATTACTAAAACGGTATAATGCTGTTAACAATTCTCAAGAATTCACCGGGCTCGCACCTAGAGAAAGCACACCTGTGGCCCGATTTACACGCAGTGGAAGTTTGGATTACGACAAAGCGGCACGTTCATCATTGCTGTCCAAATATACGCCAAGATTTGGAAAATCATTAGACAGGAACAAAATTACACCGGTTACTAGCAGTTACAGTAACTATAGTAGTCAACAAAGCCTTGACCAACAGGACTCAACCCAAAACATTACTTCTTCGCAAGCAATCGGTGATTATGGAGGTGATCATTACGATCAATATGACGCTCAGAACATCCGCAGTCGGTCGTCAAGCGTGGCTCGAGGTCTCAACCGTAAAAGTTTGCATAGGGATCTGGGACCTCTGGAAAAGGAGAATATTCCACTTGATCCGGTTACTCCTGAAACACTACCGGTGGTGGCGGCATCGGTACCCATAATGGGTAATATAGCATCAGCACTACCAATGCCCATGTTAAGTGCCGTAACTCCCGCTCCTATATTCGAAATCAGCGAACCAATTCAGGAACCGGTTATCGAAACGACGCATCCTTCAGTGCCGACACAACCGGTCATAGGATCAGAAATACCAAAACGTAAGGAGCCGGTCAAGCCTCCTCGGAAGGATTTGGCTCCCTTGACGACCGTGAGTATTCCCATTCCCAACATCAAAACCACAATCACTGTCGAACCACCAACGCCTCTCATCCCACCCAAAAAGGAAGCACCTGTCGTTCCGAAAGACCCATCACCACCACCACCACCATTGTTCAGCAGTAGGGATCGCATGGAACATTACGGAGACGTTACCATTCCGTCATCTTCACCACCATCTCAAGCACCGTCGAAGCAACAGCACAAATCACCTGCACGCAATTCGGCATCGAAAAAAGACGCCCTCCTTCTTCCGATCAGTGACTTCAGTAGCCGCCGCAGCATGACTGACCTGCGCCAACACAAAGAAGAGCAAAACAACGCGTTTGTGATGGAAATTGACGAATTCAGTGACAGACATGAGCTGAGCACCTTTACGAAGAGAAGAAACTCTGTTAAGAGTACTCTTGCATCTGCTTTCGAACAAATTGCCGTACTGTCCGTGCCACAAGCGTCGAATGTATTCGAACAAACTGAAGAAAACATCGAGTCACTTCCTTCAGATCGAAAACTTAAAAAGCGCGACCATACCTATCATCCGTCCTTTGTGCCAAAGCAAGCCAAGTTGGAAGAAAACGAAAGGAAGAAACAAGAAGAAAAGGCAAAGCACGAACTACACAAGCAGGAACAGGAACGCAAGAAAGAGGAAGACAAATTGAAGAAAGAAGAGGAAAAACTCCGAAAGGAACACGAAAAACTGAAAAAGGAAGAGGAAAAACATCGCAAGGAAGATGAGAAGAGAACAAAAGCCGAGGAAGAAAAAAGTAGGAAGGAAGCCGAGCGACATGCTAAGGACGAAGAGAAACGAATGAAGGAGATGTTTGCCAAGGAAGAAGAAAAGCGCCTAAGAGAGAAAGAAAGGCTTTTAAAAGAGGATGAAAAGCTATTGAAAGAGGAAGAAAAACGATTGAAGGAGGAGGAAAAGCGAAAAAGAGATGAAGATAAAAGGAAGCAAAAAGAAGAAAAGAAGAAAGCAGCGTCGCAAAAGAAAACTTCAGTAGACCAAAGTCCAACAGAACAACCGGAAGAAGAAACTTTGGAATTCGGTAACCATTTGGAACAGTACAGCATTTCGGGACCGGAACAACAACGAAGCATACCAGTAGGAAGACCACGGTCTGGTGGGACACCTCGCGGCAGTCAGGGTGCTCTTAATCGTCACACTTTACCGGCCATGTCTTCACCACCCTTGTTTGGCAGCCAACAAAACTTGGACCGAAGCGGTGGAGCTCAATCAAAAATGTTGCAACGCTATGCCAAACGAAGCGGATCGCAAGATTTCACGCATTCCACGGACATTGCAGAGGCTCAAAAGTTCATCAAAGATGTGCACATGAGCCAGGGCAGTTTGGATCACCAACGAGCGGCTCGTTCAAGTCTTCTCCAGAAGTACACCCCGAAACCCCTGAGTGCATCTGCGGCGACCGGAGGACAAGCTGCAATACCAGCACAGCCACCGACACCAAAATCCACCAGTCAAGTTAGCCTGGACAAGACTCGTATCGAAAAGTCATCGCTTCTACAGCGGTACAAGCCGAGAAGTGAATCCGCCGATGGTCGGGTAACAACTACAGACGAACCATTCGATTATCCGGACAGAGAACAACGAATGGCTGCAGTTGTGTTTACACCCAAAAAGCTGTCGGATAAACCAACATTTGACTACCGGTAAGGAATGAACAATTGTATCCTTTCGTGTTTTCAAATCATCGGTTTTCATATGCTAAGGACAAATTTCAATTCAAATTTCGGCGAAGACCATTACTAGCTACACTGGAATCGTTTCGAGAAATTTATGCATCTTTTCCTAAAGTTAAACAACACTAGATAGAGCTGGAATTAGGGCGTAACAGCTTTTGTAAACAATGACTTCTTTAGATGATTTCTAGAAAATCAAGGCTCCCCAACGCAAATCAACATTACCATCGGGTAGGACAATGACTTCCTCTACCCGAAGGTTATGTTAGTTTGCGTGGGCGTGCCTTGAATTCCTAGAAATCATCGAGAGAAGTCATTGTTTACAAAAGCTGTTACGCCCTAATTCTAGCTCTATCTAGAACAGTCGTTATAAACAAGCTTGAAGTTACTTCAAGCTTGTTTATAACGAAAATGTGTCGTGGAAATAGAGTGATTCTAAAAATTTCACGCTATATTGCCTGGTATATGTTTGACGTTGACATCGATTAAATTGACAAACAAATAAACTTTTATCCACATTTGATTAACTTTGTCAAGGTGAAAAATATTCTCCTTGTATTAAAGCGTGTTATTTAATTAAAACCGGAAACTTAGTTCACAAATCCGAACACTTTTAAAGTTGATTTTCAATGCCTACTATGCTAAAAATAGCACGTAAATTTGATCATGGTCTCTTATGTCGTTTTGGTTTTTGCTACACTACACCGGTGTAGTGTAAGCAGCAATAAGCGCGAGTCATTGACAGCTCATCATCATTTGTTTGTAAACAAAGGTGCAACCGATAGCTACACCCTGATTTTTTTCGGTGTTCGTCAAAAACGAAAACGACATTAGTTTCATTCTGAATCACACATAAAAATGAAATGTTCGGATTAACGAACCGTGACTTCACGCAGAAGAATGGATTTTTGTTACAGGGCCTAATGTATTTTGTTATTGATTCAAACATATTGTATCACTATTTCAACAAAACATATTTTTGAATCAACAAAATGGTTTTTAGAATCAACAAACAGATTATTGACTCTACAACCGGTTTGTTAATTCAAAAATATGTTTCTTTGAATTTATCGAATAATATATTTGAATTAGGCCCTGAGCCAAAAATATATCCATTTGAATTTAAAAATCATATTTCTGCGTGTTACGATGTATTCATGCTGTTAAGGGGCTGTTCATAAACTACGTATACCGATTTTTAGAGGTTATAGACCCCCCTCCCCCCGCGTAGACAATCGTCCATACATATTGTTTTTAAATTTGTGTGGACCGTAGACATTTGTCACCCCCCCCCCCTATAGTCTACGTGGTTTATGAAGGTAGGTATGAAGCTGGCAACAGGAATGCAATGGCGATTGATTTTTGCAATTTAAAATAGTGCGCGAAAAAAGTGGGTTTGATGTTTTGGAAAATGTTTCTAATTAATTAAAATGTGATTAACTACCCCATTCCCGTCCTATTAAGCACAACCCGCAATTAATCTTTCTTAATTTAGCGGAGTTTAGCACCAAACGAAATATTATTATTACAGATGACTACTTGTGCCTTTTGTTTTCGAGATCATATTTTGCGTTCTTCAACACTTCGTCTTGCAGCTATTGAATAGAAGCATCGTACAAAACGTGTGTTTGACACGTTCACGCCGCAATCATAGATATATTTGATGGTTTCTGCTCGATAGGCCCAAAACGGGCGATTAGGTCGGATCTATCCTATATTGTCGTCTTAGGTACTTAGAGGATTGATCACTTTGACGGTCCTATGGATTTAATTCGCTCAAATCGTTCCGTTGCATTGGATATTATTCTTTAAACAATACATACGTTGCCTGTCACTGAAAGATGACATGGTATTCTTTGACAATCTTTTTCGTCTTGCGATAAATAATGATGCCGTAAAAGAATTGTTTACACTTTGCTATCATCGATAATTTTGAGTTCAAGACTTTTGAAAAATTGATTCCTGACATTGCTGAAAATTATGATAGCATCAAATTGCGGTGTTGCTAGTGTAATATGATGCTTTGTTGATTATTTGTGAACTCTAAGATTTTTCACATTTATATCGCTGTGAAACAACTGAAAATTGTTGAAGGAACTTATATCTGTAACTGTAACTAGTTGGTTTTGTTTGCTAATCTGTTGCAGATGGCATACTTAATTATCTCAAACATAAATCGTCCAGCTCAAACCTTTGTAGGGGTAAAAGGTGGGACCATCATGATCATGTGCTGGAAAACAACTTATATGGACGAAAATTGCCTTATACAGTTAAAAATAGGCTTATTAACCTTTTGTGTGTACCTTGGGGTCAATTTGACCCCAGTCCACTTTGAAAGGTTGAACCTTTTTTATTTGTCGTAGTACTAATTCTTTCGTGACTAGGTGCGACCATCGGAGGATATTAGATGAAATCTGATCTATATAAATAACATTGCAAGCTTTATAAAGATTTTATAGCATTCTACAAGTCTACTATAACAAAACCCTTATAAAACCGAAATTGTTACTTGGGAAATCCTCATACAAAAAATGAAACTTAAGTCACACCTCTGACGATAATAGCTATTGCCGGTATTGCCGATGCCGTCATTTATTATGAATATGTTTAATTTTCCACTAGTAAAAAATAAAATTAATAAAAAGTTAATGAAACTAAAAAAGAATTGTGTAGAGGGAAGTTTCTTCTCTGGTTCGCATCCACTAGATGGATCTAGTAGGTAGTTGAAATCCACCATCACTAATAGCAGGCTTGTAGCATGGAGAGCCACTGTACACACTTTCACATTCAGATCACCGAAGTCGGTAGAATTTTACCGGGTTTTTGAACAGTCGAACAAGTCGGTACAATTTTCAAATGACCGCTCAGGGTGTCGACTCAATGAAGAAAACCAAATTCCTTGAGATTTCCTGATTTTCCAGTAAATTCCAAAATAATTCCAGGTGCCTACCCGTTTTTGGCAATCCCATCGGCTATTACTTTCCTCAGTACTATACTAGTGCCTTTTGGACATGTTTTCATTAAATACCACATGGACCTCTAGCCCATGAAGATTGATCCTATACAATTTCAAATTGAATAAAGCGTTCGATACATTTTATAGAATGCAAAAAATCTACTTTCCTGGATCTTGAATATGGCTCAGGGACACGTTCGAAGTATTCACAATTTGTCTATGAAAATTCACTCAAAACTTAACAGGATGTTATTTTATTGTTCTTAAGCATTTTCTTTAGAATCATTTCCTTTCGCAGAGCACTTTTCATAATTCTTCTCAATTTTTAATTCCTCTGGGAATCCCTTGAAAATTTCTGTAGATACTGCAAAAAATTCTTGAAATTCTTTCCATGAAGCTTAATTTTTTTTAATTCGCTTTAATTCTTGGTATTCTCCACACAATTCCCATGAATTTCACCTCAGAATTCTCGACCAACAATTGAAAAGGGCCTATCTGCTTTTGACAGCAACACAGGGGCAGAGGAAATTCTCCCGTCGAAAATTGTCTTCAAATTTTGTTTAGGATTATCTTGGGGTTCTCCTCTAAATTCATCTGGAAATTGCTTGGGGACCTCCTTGAAATTAACCAGAAATTCTTTGCGAAATGCGCATGGAATTATCCACAGAAGTGTCTTTGGAATTGTACCCTCCAAATTCAATTCCCTTGGTATTTTTTACGAACCCTGAAGTCCTCTTCGAAATCGTCTAATGGAATTTTCTAGAGAAGTGCTTAAATTGACATGAGAGTTCTAGTCGAAACTCTCGTGGAGATTTTCCTAAAACTCTATAAAATACCTGAAATACCTAAAAGTCTCTTAATAGTTCTTCAAAGTGATGTATCCTGAAAATCTAGTCAAGTCTAGGGTCTTAAAATATCATTTATTTTTTTTTTAAGAGAGGACGAAGTATATTTTCCGGTTTATTTTTATCGAAATTCCCGGGATTATTCCGGTTTTTTTTTCCCGGTGGCTTCAGCCTGGTTTCTCGATTTGCTAGATCACTGGTCACCCTGCATTTTAGATATGAAACACTAGTCTTTAATCCCATTATTTGTTTTGTCTAGAAGTCATTTTGAGACCCAGCTCCGTTATAAAATTATACGGATAATACGCTTAACCAAAAACTAATTCGCGGGCGGATTTGGGAAATAGTAAAAACAGCGATTTCCCACAAAAAAAATCTGTAAAATTCAAGCTTTACGGCTGTAGCCTAGTTAAAATGCAGTTATACGTCAAAAATAGACGTCACATTTAGCCATTGTCATTTCGTTGCCATAATTGGTGAGAGGCATTCGAATGGAATATTAAGTTTTAATATAAACGGGGGAGTTTGGTAAAGAGAGATGATCAAACCGATTTGAACCTTCATAAAAGTTGTCCTTGATTGCTTTCTACTCTCTATATATACAATTTCACACTGCCGTACTCTAACGGAACTATCAACTCTATACTTTCATCTATCATATAAAAATTACCACTCAAGTCTGTTATTTGAAATTAGCATCTTCAACTATGTAAATCAAATGATATTTTTCCACTCTCATACGCTCTCAATATCATGCGTGATATTGGAACAAAATATCATGCTTGATATTGATTTTACAAGCTCCTTTGATATTGCGAGACTATTCACAACATGCAAAATCAAGCTGAGAGTTGACTCGACACAAAAATGATTCCGTTGCACATCGTTTTCTTAGAAGGAGATAGTATAGTTTGCTATTTCTTTTTACTCTTCACCGATGGCAGACACGAAGGGACTGCTGCCAGCCGTTAAGGAAGTTTCGGTTACGTTCGGGTATAAAGCAAAAATCGTGGAACTCAATCTCACCACAGTTTGTTGAGGTTTGCAGCTGGTGAGTTTTGTTAGCCTGGTATTCCGAGCTGCGATATCACAGGTTGCAAAATCAACCGCAGTTGTTTGCTTCTTGATTTTTGTCTACGAAAATCAAGCGTGATCTTGGGCATTGGTGAGATTTGATTTTTTAATATTTTCCCAACACTGTTCACCTCAGTGTTTTTTGACGTTTGATAAACCAGCCAAGTTAGCGAGTGGAATTCACTAACTGGGCTGCACTTTTAGCCCAGCTAGCAAACAAGTACTGTAATCGGAAGAAACATCGTTCTCTCCTTTTAATTCATTACCATTCGTGCATTTATTGACAGGTGCTCCAATGCACTCCAAGGATTGATTTTTGTTGAACACAATTGGATCGAGCAGACACACCAATCTTCTCAAAGGTTAAATTTTGTCAGACGCAACTAAGTGCAACATATATTAAGAGACGCACATACTCATTTCGAGATTAAATTTTGCAATAACTAACACCGTCTATCGGCTCCAAAAATGGGTTTTCATCAACCCTCAGGCTCTCAGTTGAACTCAGGAATGTGCCAACACCCAGTGGGAGCTGAATTTATGTTAGACCCAAAATCATCGAAATAACCTTTTATTTTCAGTAATTTTTGCTCAATTCGCAAAAATGCAACATCAAGCATTGAGCAACCACAAGTTCGCAACTCTGTTTAAAACTTTAAATGAACAACCATCTTTATACTACACCGAGTTATTGTTTAAGACTAGCCAACTCAATCATACTTATTAATAAGTTTCTGAAGAAAGATTTCCCTGAATTTGAATGAAATTCCCTAAGATTCCCTGATTTTCCAGACTAAAAATGAATTCCCTGATATTCCCTGATTTTCCAGGTTTTTTCAGGTAGTCGACACCCTGCCGTTACACGGGAGAAATTAATACAATTGACAATTAGTGGATTAGTGCGTAGGTAGTTGGCAGATGCCACCACGAACAGCATGTGGCAAGTCCCCAAGTAACCATAAGCAATAGTACAAAGCCTTAAATCTGCTTTTTTTTTTCAACATTACTAGTGCTAATAAGCCCTTAGACAGCATTGATAATGCTAAGAAGCATTTAATCAACATTGTTAATGCTATAAGCCTTTAATCAGAAAATGCCCTTAATCAGCATGATAAGAGCATTAATAATGCTTGTTAATATTTTGACTGGAAAACCACGCGTTCAGTATTTGTGTGTAGTAATGTAAAATTTTCACAAACACCAACATAAGAGTTTGTCTAAGAGGATTGTGTAGAAGATGTACGGATGTCCCTTCACACGCGATTTCTTTTACCACTACGTATTTTCTCAGGCTCATAACTCTCGATCTCTACGACTTTTAAAATAATGCTCAGTGTTTGCTGTAGGGAAGCCAGCATAGAAGTATTGTTATTGTTAGAAATAACATCTTAAAACAAAAATTACTCTGCAACCAAAAAGTTAAGGCCCAAACGCAATATGGGCGGAAGCGGAACGGGAACGGAAAGTTTGACAGTTGTCACAAATGACACCAAGAGGCCTAACCGAAGTCGATTTGGTTCTAACTAGTTTTCAATCCGACAAGTAGGCTTACTCAGATCGGGCTTTTCCGCTGCCGCTGCCGTTCCGCTTCCGCTGTCATTGCGCTCGGGCCTTAAAGGCGTCCTCGTTTTTTTTCAGTTCAGGAATGATATTTTTAATGTTTTCACACAATTTTCTACAAATCACTTTTGGAAAATATGTTTGTGGGTCTTATCGTTTTTGTAAAATTTAATGTATTTTTTTTAATAGGGCTCCGCACTGTTCAAATGCTAGACTAGATTTTTTTTTAAAGAAAAATATGTATGTCAAGTTGATAACTAGACAAATTCTTTACACCCACAATGTTTCATTGGAATCTGAGAGATTCTGTCAGCTCCATAGTCGAGTTGGCGAGAAATTCGACTTTTTAGGCGAAAAAGTTTGAGTTTGTTTTCAAAGCTCCAGAATTTACTAATGGATATTTGTAAGGTCACTGGTCATTAGTAAGAGCTAACGGTGTTCAATAAAAAATTACAATTTTTTCCGTCATATAGCTAGTAAAAAAAAAATTTTCAACGAATTTAGTATTTTTTATTAAAAACATAATGTTTATTCTTCAAAAAACGTTAATGAATATTGGAGAAGGGGCCCTGGTCAGCCGTACGACGCAACTTAGTCGCGATGCTCTCACAAGAGCGCTGGACGGCACTGAAATCATTCTCATTTTTTATTGAACACCCGTTAGAAAGGATTTAAGAAAATGTCTTTGATTTATGACATTTTTTAGAGATTTATGACCTAGACAAATTTCCCGGATCCTAGATTTAGACAAAGAAAGTAAGAGGTTGTATCCAAGACACGACCGTAGATGTGACGTAGGATTACGTGCTCGGTATCAATACACGGCGACTGTGTTAGGGAAACCACTATTTCCCATCACGGAAACGCCTCGTTTACTGATGACAAAATTACGCATTTTCGTGCACAAAACGCACGGAAGTTTTGGTTTATTCAATAGATGATAAAAAACGAAAATTGATTGGATGAATTTCTTGCTTAAATTTTCCAATCCCGAGATATCCGCGATCAATTAAGCGTCCTGGAGAAAACCTTACCTTAATTCGAAGTGTTTCTATTTAATTGACAATGTCATGTGGTATTCGGTCATTGCGAGAATAATGCGAATAATGCGAATACTTGACGCATTTGAGCACAAAAGTTTGGTTGCTGGGTACATTATCAAAGAGCTTTGGGGTGATGTGGCTGGCAGCAAGGCGAGCAAACGTTCAATGAAACTCTTGAACAACAATAATTTATGGTGGTCCTGAAAATAACCGTTTTGTCATGATGGTTGAGTTATGCTGAGCTATTAGGGTCTTCAACACGGATGAGATTGGCGAGCTGTATGTTGTTTGGGACGAGGGTGACACGCTTGCCATAGATGACCCACAGCAGCTCACGACGAGCAACTGAATCCGATCAGTAGCGGTGCGGCTTTTTCCTCCTTCTTCGGTGAATGGACGCTCATGTGGATTGCAACTCGCTGCTTGCGGGTAGCCTTTCGTTGTTTACTCGAGAACAATGTTCAACGCCACGCGCCGAAAGCACTGCTGCTGCTGCTGATGATGATGATGATGACGACCGACGGGTGATTGAATAAGCACCGTTCGGCGAGACCGGATGGAATTAGATTTTGAAATATGTGTTAGAGAAAGCGCTTTTTGCAGGCAATCGGTGATAATTATGATCACCATTGCAGCAGTTGGACATTTATGTAATCTTCAATAATGACCTATTGAAAATTGATAAAGTGTTCATTTCAGCAGATTCGAAGTTAAATTTTCAATCGATTAGCTTGTTTAGAATTAAAATCCATCCGCTATTGTCAAAGTTATAAGCAGACTTGATGGAGCCTCGCTCGCGAGTTTGAAATGAGCCGAGCGTAGCATTTTTTTTGGGGAGTAGAATGCCTACTGCCAAATCATTCAACTGAGCTTCAGAGCTTGTGAGCGAAGAGGGATGAATTGAGAGTGAGGCTTGCTGCCATTCATGTCCATGTTTTCTATCACACGCTCTTACTTCTTGCGTCGAACAAAAAAGTCATCCGGAGTCTCGAAAAGCGCACCTCACGCCAAATCATCCTCTCGCTGAAGCTCACTCTCCCTCTCTCTCTCGAGGAGTTTTTGTTTGCTTCTTCCATATTCCTGCCGCCACTCACTTGAGGTGAGGGCTGAATAAACTCGCAGGACAAGAGTTTTTAAAACCTCCAATGAGTTTAAGGAGTTGCAGCAAGCCTGGTTATAAGTGGTTAAAACCTGACCACTTTTCGTAAGGCGGCCGATTTTGATTTTTTGGAATTGCCGAAAGACGTAATCCTACGCCAAAAAACAGAATCGTATATTTTTTCAACAATCTGAGGACTGAGAAAAATACTCAAAATGAGGAATTTTGAAAAATGTTCAAGATCCTAGATTTGAACCAATCAATTATTATAATCGGCCCTGGAAAATTGTCAATGGTCTGGGACTTGAATAATTTTCAGGTTTCAATTAAAGAATAATCCATAGAATTCTGAAAATGTTCTGATAACTTATGGGATTTTGAGCGAAATTAAAAAAAATTAGAGTTCATTTAAAAGAAATGTCGAAAAGGATTCCTACAAAATTCCAGGAAATATTCTATTGAGTTTTGCCTAGAATTCCAACCTAATTTTGAGATGAATTCCAACGGATTTTTGGGGAGAAGAAGGCAAATTTTAACCTTCCTATGGTGGTCGGGTCATAACTTTTGGCGGTTACCATTTATCGCTCTCAAATTTTGTGACTTTTAATCTTTTATGGAAAACACAATTTCTCCGTTTTGACCGAAATTTGTGGATGTTTCTGAAGGGATTCTAAAAAAATACATTTAACGTGTTCGGGTCATATTGACCCGGATTTGACCCAGCGATTTCGGTGCCATATCCGGAGTGTTTTGAGATTTGGGCGTAATTGCTTTTCTAAACAAAGACGTCAATTGAGGATTTCTCTTGAATTAAAGCTCAATCTCATAAACAAACTATACCAAATGATAGAGGAATCATTCCTCTACCTCATAGCGTTATTAGTTTTTGAGATTGCGCTTTTAATCGCGAGAAATCAGTGATTGACGTCTTTGTTTAGAAAAGCAATTACGCCCAAATCTCATTATTACCAAATTTCAAATTCTTTGAACTCAAACTAATCTTTAAGGCATAAATTTTGTGAATCAGTCCAAAAATATAGCATTGAAAGGAATTGACCACTCGGAATCGGTGGCGAAATAACCAAGGTTTGGTTATTTCTTTGGAACAGGTTCCGGAGGCATCGTAAATGTGGCCAATTTATAATTTTCATAGAACCAATTCGTGTGATACTTCAACATTAGCAGAATTTCATGCAGAATTCAATAGAAGCCATACCAACATGTCCGGGGCAACTTGGCGGTGGTCTCGAAACAGGTTCGGAGCCCTGGGAAGGTTACCAATTTCTAATTTTCATAGGACAAGTCGAGTGACACCTCAATATTCACAGAATTTCATGGAGAATGCATCAGAGGCCTTGTAAACTGTCTAAAGCAACATTGTCCACCTGGTGGCACCAGTACAGATTCCGGAGGCACCGTATATGTGGCCAATTTATCACTTCCATAGAACCCAGCCAAATTTCACGAAGATTTCATCATAGACCATGTCAGCATATCTGAAGTAACATCGGCCATCTCGGGACAGATTCTGGGAGATTTCGGGTGGTCTCGGAACAGATTCCGGGAGCCCCGGGAAGATGGCCAATTTATTATTTTCATAGAATCTATTCGTGCGACCCCTCAAAATTCGCATAATTTAAAAAAAAAAATTCATCAGAGACATGTCAGGGCAACATTGGCCATCCAGTGACCTCGGTACATGTTCCGGTAGCCCTGGAAAGGCGGCGACACATCAAAATTCGCATAATTTCATGAAGAATTCATCAGAGGTCATGTCAACATGTCCGGAGAAGCAATGACCATTCCGGGAACCCTGGAAAGGTGGCCAATTTATAATATTCATAGGACCAAATCATGAGACACCTCAAAATTCGCAGAATTTCATGTAGAATTCTTCAGAGGCCATGTCAACTATCTAAAGCAACAATGGCCACCTGGTGGTCCCAGAACATGTTCATATTGTTTTGAAGCAGGTTCATAAAATTCTACGAATTTTGAGGTGTCGCTCAAATTGGTTTTATTAAAATTATAAATTGGCCACCTTTCCTGGACTCCCGGAACCTGTTCCGTGATCACCGGAGGGACAATGTTATCCCGTAAATGTTGATATGGCCTCTATTGAATTCTTCATGAAATTCGGCAAAATTTTGCGGTGCCACACGGCTTCGTTCTATGGAAGTGATAAATTGGCCACTTTTACGGTGACTCCGGAACCTGTTTCAAAACTACCATGTGGCCAATGTTGCTTGACATAGCCTATGATGAATTATGAATCCTGTGAATTTTAAGGTGTCGTACGATTTGGTCCTATGAAAATTATAAATTGGCCACCTTTCCGGGGCTCCTGGAACCTGTTCCGAGATCACTGGAGGGTAAATGTTGTCCCAGACATGTTGGCCTTTGATGAATTATTCATGAAAGTCTGCAAATTTTTAGGTGCCGCACAGCCCAGTGGCAGGCGCGTAGGCAACATGTTATACCGTGACAGTGCGCCCAGCACAGCAAAATAAACAATTTGAGCCCGGGACATGCTGCCTACTGTCAAACGCTACTGTTGATATAGGCCTTATCACTGGCCTGGTGCCGCACGACTTGGTCCTATGAAAATTATAAACTAACCACATCTACGGTGCCTCCGGAACCTGTTCCGGGGCCACCAGGTGGCCAACGTTGAATTAGATATATAATTTTCAGGTTTCACACGAATTGGTTCTATGGGGGCCACCGGATCCTGTTCAGTGGTCACTGAATAGCCTATGTTTCCCTGGACAGTACACATGGGCAGTGAATTACATTCTGATTGCAAGTTACAACACATTCAGCCTTTTGAAATGCAACGCAGATACATTTTACGACACCTATTGTTAAAAACACACCCGTACAAAAATGGCCAAACCGATGGCCAAACCGAAAAATGGCCATCAATTCCGACCAATCCTAGATTTGTAGCTGGATTTACAAAATGTATGCCCTTAAGACTAGTTTAAGGGCTAAGAATTTTAAATTTGGCAAGAAAATGCTTCCGAAATCGTTGGGTCAAATCCGGGACAATATGACCCGAACACCTTAAACGCAACTTTTTGTAACTCAATAGGAAGGTTAATCTGATTTCCTAGAATAATTCCAAGGGAGTTGTGAGGAGAACTTCAAAGAGGGATCTTGAGGAAAACATCAGGTTAATTTTAATGAAAATCTTTATGAGAATTCAAAAAGAAATGCCATCTAAACACAACTTAAACTTGTAAAAAAAATGAAATATTGTCTAAGCATGGCCAAAATAGATTGGTAATGGGTTGAGATAGTGATACAGGTATACCTCGATATAACGTAACTGTCGCTTTTGACTTCCACCGCTGATTTTTCGTAAGCGATCATTCAAACGAGCAAAGAAATAGCACCATCGGACAGATGCGATAATCTCCCATCTATTAATATTATTAATTTGTATGATTCAATTGTTATTAGCGAGATATTGACGACGTTATATCGAGGTATACCTGTAGTGCTCAAACGTTAAACCACAGACAAACAGACATAACACATTGAATATTTCTCACTGTAAAACATCGTCGCTAAAAAAAACATTACCGTCATCTGTTGAGTACACTGTGGTGGGTAGTACGCTGAATAGATGGCGGTAGTGTGCAACCGTCAAACGCAAGGGAATTGACTATGCATGCACAGGTGGCGGTACTACCAACTATGATACTTTCAAATTGACCGTTGAATGCTTGTTCGATGAACAACTTGCGAGTGTTATGTCTGTTTGTCTGTGGTTAAACTGAACAGCATTGAAGGGTGCTACGTTTCTAATTAAAAACGCTCTATAACCAGTTACAAAGCAGCGATCTACACTTACGCCATTAAAAGCTACGTGCCACATTGCTGATTAATTGTCTTTACACAGACGTACACAATATGCTATAAACAGTAGATTTCAACATAATGAATTTCAAATGTTCTGTAGCTGCCAAGTTTTCGTTATGGTATTTAAAAAAAATACAAATTACAAATGATTCAATCACAGACATTGAAAATCACCTACTCAAACCGGAAAGACATGCATATTTATTGAACACTTCGTTTGTCTATTCTTTCAGCGATCACGAATATGAGCCAATCGGTGAGCCAGTTGACGATAAACCAACCGAAGCGAAGCCTACGGCAACTAAGGGCAGTTTGGTACCACCGACCGACGATCAAAACAGAAAACTGTCCAGCGCCTCGCTGCGTGTCCCAACCGATGAAGGCGATACGATCAGCATGGAGGACCTTCAAAAGGACATTGAGGATCGATACTTCAACCGTACCATGGAGGAACAAGCCACAACTGATGTAGCCGAACCGGTCGAGGGCTTAGCAGCTACACAGGAGAAAACTAGCAAAGTTAAGGCAGCCATGGCCCGAGCTCAGGAAGGTGGCAAAAAGGCAATGGCCAGAGCACAAGAAAGTAGCAGAAATGCAATGGTCAAAGCACAGGAAGGCAGTAAGAGCCTACACCAGAAGCTTCGGAAACAAACCGATAAATTCAAGACCAAAATGTCCCATATCAACATCAAGAAGGACAAAGATGTCGCTCCTCTAGCGACTCCAGAAATTGTTACGACACCCGAAATTGAGAGACTGGATTTCACTCTCGCAGAGCCCAAACCAGAACAGGAGACAGGCGAAATCGAACCCGCTCCGGTAGCAGCTAAGGAAGCTGCACAAGAAGCAGAAACCGAAGAAGGTGCCCCCGAAAATGGCACTACAAAGAAGAAATTCAGGGGTGCTGATTTTAGCAAAATCAAAAATATTCATATGCCGAAAATCCAGAAACCAGAATTCAAACGCCCAGAATTCACGAAGATCAGTAAACCGAAGATGCCTAAGCTCAAAACACCCGACATGTCCAAATTCAAGCGCCCGGAAATGCCAAAGTTCTTAACTGAAAAACCAGATTTCTCAAAGATTAAGATGCCTGAGAAGATCGGTACCATTAAGATACAACGAAGCAAATCTATGAAGGAACCGACCGTGTCTGCTGCTGCAAGTGCTGCGTCTCCATCGGACGCTGAGACACCATCGGTTATTGGCGCAGATGGTACTAAAAAGAAGCTGGATTATACTGATTTCAGCACCTATCCACGACTGTTGGACAAATTCAAGCGCCAAAAATCTACTCCTAGCAATGTGAGCGTACGGGCAGCTACTCCTCCGCCACTGGAGTTTACAAAGGCTGGTAAGACATCGCGATCCAAGGGCACCACAGTCGTCTCCAGATGGGCTGAGAAGTCATCAGAGGATGCAGGCAGCAATCGCTTCTTCTCTGGCAGTGAACTGGGCGAGCGTGAAGGATCTGTTGAAAGACGTATGCGTCAACGATTGGAAACAGCCGAATTAGAAGCTGCAGAACTTCCAGTTACCGCCGAACAGAAGCAACTTGAAGAATACGACAAAGAGAATCGCGAGATTCATCTTTTGTCTGCCGCCCGACATGACGAGTTTATGAAACGCAAACCACCTATGGAGCGTCAAGAATCTGACCTCGCGTCGGAGGAAGAGAAGCAGTTCTGGGCAAGCTCGCTGGGGCAGAAGATCAGACAGAATATTGATATGAATAGCAATGATTTCGATTTTCTCGATGAAGAGGATCGCCTTCGTACAGCTCGCGAAACTGAAACCATGGGACTGAGCGCACAAGATCGTGCAAGATTTCTGGGTGAAACAATAGGCGAACATTCGGAGAAGGATTACGACATGCGATCGACAACTCCCTATTCCAACAAAGAATGTCAGTCTTCTGGAAGCTCCGGTATCCGTCGTCGTAAAGGCGTTATTGAAGAAATTGACGACGACGAATTCTTCCTTCGTCAAAAGGGTATCTCCAAAGACAACATTCAAATGGGTGAATACATTAGTTCCGCTATAAAGGAAGGTCTGAGCACGCCTAAGAATGCACTGGCTGAAATGGGAAGGTACGACTCCTACTTCGACGACGAAGCAGATGCTAGTGAACGGATGAGCATGGAATATCGCGCAGAACAGGGTGCTGGAGGACGCTACTATCAGCCCAGCCTCGAATCGGATGACATTTCTAACAAACAGAGCTTCACTGATGAATTCCGCAAACAAGCTGACTTCTACAAAACATTCCCTCCAGATCGCCCCATGAGGAAGCATAAAAAATCATACAATGACGAACAGTATGATGAGGATGACCACCAAAAGGTACCTTATGATTCGTACCAACAGGAGCAGGAGGAGGAGGCCAATATGGATTTCTACAGAAGAGATCGTAAGTATGGTAGCGAACAGCCGGAAATCCACATTGAGCAAGAAGAACACTTCATGGATCAGGAAAGCGTAGGTAATGGATTTTTCCGCAACGGTACGGCCGTGCCACCAACGCCACCCAGGCGTCGCAAGAAGCGCTTCCGTGATGTCACACCATCAGATCTTGCACCATTCGGAAACGGTTTAACATCCAAGCCCATTTACAATAGCTTTACCATAGGACCCGAAACGGTACTTTGACATGTTTTAGTGTACCTTTCCGATTCCAAAGTTAAAATTTAATTGGCAACTCGTTTTTGGATTTCAGCACATTTTCAATGCCGAGATTCCATTGGCACAGGAGGAAAGTTTCACAACACCTTTGCCAACTCCAAGAAGATCGCGCTCACGATCACAGATTTCGAAGCTCAACGATGACGATAGAACCTCAAGAGGAGCGGAGTCCTACATCTTCGGAGCCGAAGACAACGCCCCGGTTAAGCATAACATCGATATGTCTGACTCAAACGGGTACGTATCGAAGGATAAGCTCTAAAGCAAACTGATTTGAACTTGATCCTTTGAACAGCTACGCAATCGTACGGAAAGAACCCCCGCCACGTCCACCAGCTCCGATCCGTCGTAGGAAGTCAACCCATTCTTTGGAAGAACATCGTCAATTCAGCACACTACCAAACTTCCATTCGGTGTCACCAGCTCGCCCGACCCGTAATTACAGTACGATAAATCCCAACAGACCCCCACGTGGTAGATCAGTTATAAGTTTGAACGAAAATCAAGCGTAAGTACTCTTTTCCAAGCATTCCGTGAATTCTATATTTCATGCTTATTATTTGTAGGCAACCATCGGGCATTAGCAAGGAAGATATTACTCAGTACGAAGAAATCGAGGCCGTCGATAATCAAGCTAAACTACAGCTTCAATCAGGTGAGGTTGTGAAAAAGATGAAAGATCGACCGCTACCTCCTCCACCGCGTCCACCGAGAGATACCAGAAAACCTCGTAAATTCGACCAGGATGACAGACATGACTTCGATGGAGGTGCTGAAAGGATAACACCCTTCGATATGATCGAAGCACGAGTGATTCAGGAAGTTGAAATCGCTATACAAACGGATCCTGTTTCTGATGATTTTGATCTGGATATTGAAGTATCCGAAACTATGGGTGAGGTTGACAAATCAGCCAAAACTCTCCAACAAATCTTGAAACAAGAACAACAAGCTGAGATAGATCGTGCTCGCCAACTGGCTGAGGCAAACAATTTAATGAGGGATATTCAGAAATTTAGAGATTCTTCGTCGTCGTTATCACAGCACGGCAGCCGACCGGAAACGCCATCCGCAATGTCGTTCGAGCGTAGAGTTTCAGCACCTTCTACTTCCCATATGATGGCATCTTTGAGTAACGAGAATCTTACCGAACAAGATTTGGCCAACATCGATGATGACAAGTTTATAGCAGAACTAGTGAAAAAGTACGTCTCGGAAGAGAAGGTCACTGACGGATTGAAAAAATCACAGAAACCAGCAGATGAGCCTAAGAGGAATTATTCTGCTGAAAAGATTGATTCGACCAGACTACATGAAATGGAATCAATGATTGTTCAGGAAAATATGCTGAAGCAAGAGATGAGAGTCGTTCAATCCGAACCATCCGCACCACCTCGGAGACGATCATTGGTAGCTTCCACTCAAGATATACCGACAAGCATCGAAATTCCATCCGATATGATCGAGGAAATTGTAGAACGACTAAGAACCAACGAACAACAGCACATAGCAGAACTAGAACAGCTACATCAACATCAGCTGGATGATGTGAGAAGAGAGCAAGAGGAGCAAAGAAAACTACAAGAGCAAAAGTTGGAAGAACAACAAAAGATACTGCTGGAACAGCAAAATCAACAGCTTCATGAAACTCAGCAACTTAAGGAACAAATTCTACAACAACAAGAACAGCAAACGTCGCTTCTTCTTCAACAGCAACAACAGCAACAGCAGTTGCTACTGGCTCAGCAACAGCAGCAGTTGCTACTCCAGCAGCAAGAAAAGGAGAGGGAGTTACAACGTGAAAGAGAACGCGAACTCCTTCGAGAACGTGAAATTGAGTTGGAGAAAGCTCGTGAAAGAGAACGGGAACTGCACCATGCCAGGGAGCTGGAATTGCAGCGAGCCCGCGAATTGGAACAGCAGAGAGCGAGAGAAATTGAACAGCAAAGGTTACGCGAACTGGAACTCCAACATACAATGCAATTGGAGCACCAACGTCTGAGAGAACTAGAGATGCAGAGAGCTCAAGAGGTTGAAATGCAACGTGCTCGGGAAGCTGAGCTACAGAGGGCTCGTGACGCAGAAATACAGAGAATTCGCGAAGTTGAACTGCAACGCGCTCAAGAAACGGAAATGAAACTTAAGGACATTGAACGCCGATTGATGGAAAGCCAAGCCAGCGAAACCCAAGGAGATGACGCTGTATCGGTTGAGGAAAAGTCAGAAACTGTAGCTGAATTGCTGCGTACCCAGGACGCGGAATTGTGTAAGCTTAAGGAAATCGAACGCAGAATGAGAGAAAATCAAGCCAGGGAAGATGAGGCTGCTTCATTTGAGCCAAAGTCAGAAACAGTAGGCAAGGAAAAGAAAGAAGCTACCGAGCCAGTAACAGTTGCATCCGGCGAAAATGTAGCTGCAGAATCTTCCCCAGTGCGTCCACCACCACCACGAATAAGCTCTCATATACCGATGGCATCTCAATTCCCTTACCAGGAATATTTGCCATACGCACTTCCACCACAACCGTTCTATCCTGCTAGAAATTATTCCGATGAAGAAGGAGCTTACCCACAAGCGCCTCACCGTCGCCGAAGACATCACCGCTCCAGAAGGGAATCTACTTCGGAGGAGGAATTCCAGCGTGAACAACGGAAACAACGCCACGAAACGCGCTCCCCAGAGCCTTCGATCCCGGCTCTGAGCAGCCAGCTAATCCGTGCCTGTGGTACTTCCATTCGCGACACGGGAGATGAACTCATGACGATTTTGCGAGCAAGCAGCAAAGACGAAAACAAACGAGACCTGCACATTGCTCTCATTATTCTCATTGTCATCGTGGCCGGACTGATGGCTCTGGGAATGAGCGGAGAAAAATCTGTCCACCACCACCATTGGGATTACTTCAACCCACCCGGCAGCAGCGGGAACGCCTAAGAACACAAATCATGTTGTGATAAGACCCACAATACCGATAAGGCGCTTCCATCGATTGATAACCATTGCTTCTTGGATGAAGATACCTACTTGTTCACACCGCTTTTTACTATTATAGATTTTTCATAGCATCAATATGGAATTGTTAGCTCTTGTCTTAATGCATCGTGTTAATCTTAGAAGATCGTTAATTTTATTTAAAAAAAAATCTACAATCTGCATTTGAGCGTTTACTTAACATTAGAACTCGATCATAAACTTGTTAAATTATATTTATTTCACCACCTACTATTTACTAATCATTGTCAATTTCTCACAGCGCACATAAGCCCGCACATTGTTACACTGTACTGCACTTTCTAACAAAGTTCTAGGACAATTTCTTTGGAAAATGAATCGAAGTTTTTTTTTTTTGCTAAATTTGTACAGTAGAAGCTAATATCGAAAGCCAATACGAACTTCAAATAAATAACACACATGGTTCGAAAACCACGAGTTTCAGTGCTAGTCAAAGAATGTATATAGGGAGTAAAGATCTGGATATCCGACCCTTCATTGTTAATTTATTTGTTTTTGTATCATAATCACATTTCGAGAGAGAAATAATAAACTTTTTTTGGCAAATTAGAACCACTGATTGAAGTAGACTTATATCACAGCATCTGGAAGTAGTGTGGGCAGAGTGACCCACTAGGGATGTTTACTCATGTTGGTAAATAAAATTCTCAGGATTTTTCAGGACCATCAACTAAATTTCCAAGCATGCAAAGGTATCATTTTTACATTTTTAAATTAATAGGATTGTTATATGAATTCCAGTTATCAATCCGAAAATACCGCTCCACGACATATGTTCATCCTCGCCAGCAAGGGTGTCAAATCCGCGTCAAGGGAAAATATTTAATTTATAATTCAGATTCCCCCAGAAATGTGTTTTTTTTTTTTGCAAGGAGGAAACCTTCAAAAGGCCATCCACAGCTTGACGACCGGACGCACGATCGCGGTGACACGGTGGGATTCTTACCGCACTAAAACCTCCTTGTATGCCGCCTTGCCCTTTTTCCCCCAGAACCACTTGCCATATTACTTCGGAGAGGGCTGTGCATTACGCACCTCACTTTACCTCAGCTAACTGGCGCTTTCACTTCGCTGATCGTCTCTCCAATTTGTGAGCCATTCAGCTCCCAGCGTCGCGTTCTACTCAACTAACCCCCGGCGGAGGATTCAGCCTACTCTGACGGAGAGTTCTCCCGCTTTCGTTTTTCACTTCGCACTTGTGTGAGCAAATTACTACTTTCTAGCTGGTCTTCTCGCCATTTTCGCTGCACCGCTGACATGATCTGCGTTACTGCTCTGCTGACGGCGTTAAAGATGCCCTCCTATCGACACATTTCTTCGACGACATTCTCCGCACTAAGGGCGAGCATATCCTCTCGCACAGCATCAAATCTAGGACATTCGAAGACCACGTGCTCTGGTGATTCTTCCACATTCCCACAATCCGGACAGAAGGGTGACGTTGTGTGTCCGAACCAATGCAGGTACTTCCTGAAGCAGCCATGACCAGACAAGAACTGCGTCAATTGGAAGTTGACTTGCTTCCTGTTCACCCAGGTCGAAAGAATCGGTATTAGCCTGTGTGTCCATCTACCGTTCTCTACCGTTCAATCCTGCTGCCACTTAGCCATCGACACCGTTCTCACAATTTTTCGTACTCCTCTGGTTTCGCTCGTCATATAGCACTCGTAGTCCTCCGCCAAGGTGATGCCGATTGGGATCATACCGGCGATAACGCATACTGCCTCCATCGAAATGGTTCTGTACGCACTCACGACCCGCATGGCCATGAGCCGGAACGTACTGCTCAATTTCCTTTGGTTCTGCTTCGTTTTCAGCGCTTCAATCCAGGCTGAACCTCCGTACCTTAGTATCGATGGGGACACACTAGCCAGAAGACGCCTCTTGCTGCAGCTTGGACCAGAATTGTTCGGCATGATTCTGGCTATTGCCGCCTTCTCGCAAGCATATTCGATGTGGCTTTTAAAGATTAGCCGGTCGTCGATCATCACTCCCAGATACTTCAGCACGCGCTTCGAAACAATGGTGTGCTCTCCAACGGTGATTTCTGCCCACTGCACTGCTTTGCAGTTACTGTCCAACATCACTTCTGTTTTGTGGTTGGGCTATCTGCAGCTTTGATCCTTGCATCCAGTTACCAATCGTATCTATCGCCTCGGCCGCCAGCATTTCCACTTCTTCCAGCGTCTCCCCGGTTACCATCAAGACGACATCGACATCTACACCGACTTCAGTCACCACCGGTTGGTGGTCGGAGCTGAGATCGTTGTGCGCCTCCGGCTTGGATAGTACGATGTTTGACAGGAAAAAGTCCAGGGTGGACGGATTTCCCGCCGGAGAGATAAAAGTTGGTTCGTCCGGAAACTGCACAGTGTACAGTCCATGTTGTGCGTGGTCGAACAATAGACATCCATTCCGGTTCCGCTGGTAGTTCCGCCAAGCTTCATGGCGGGCTTTCATGTTCATGTTCATGTCGCCCCCAACGATGAATCGGGAGCTAGTACGGGTGATGGCGGTCAGGTCGTTCTTGAATTGAGTTCCTAGTCCATTGTTGGCGGTGCACTGGCGTGGGCAGTAAACAGCGATAAACCTGACGTTTCCAGTTGGTGATTCCACCTCCACACTAACGGCCTCGATGATAGAAGTGCGGACGTGGGACAGAGTGCAGAACTTGATTCCCTTTCTGACGATGACCGCTACACCACCTGGAGCTGGTGCGATCAGGCAACCAGAAGCTGTCGCCGGACTTTAGATGGGTCTCGGTTAGAAGGCCTACGTCGATGCTGTGCTTGCGAAGGAAGTCGGCAAGCTCAATCTGTTTTGCTTTTACAGAGCAAGCGTTCCATGTAGCGATGGTTAGCGGTTTAGACACCATACTGGATGATGAACTTACCGAGCACTTGGATCTGTTCGGGCTTATTGCGGCACTTACGAAGAGCACCGGACATGTTGACGAAAATTTCCATCAGTTCATCCGCTGAGAACAGATCGGGGTTGTTGTTTTGCGCTGATGGTTGTCTCCAGAATCCAGGAGGGGATGGAGAGCTTTGGCCAGCAGAATCACCAGAAGTTGCTTGAGCGGAATGCACCCGCGAATTCTCTTGCCTTTGCTGAGGAGCACGAAGAGGCGGGAAATCCTCCGTCCGAAATGCCGGGACTTTGTCCTTCTTGTGTCCTGGTTGGTTGTTAGTTGCCGCCTGTTTTCGGATGCGTTTGAAGTCCAACCCGCAGTCGGAAGTGGCGTGGTCTTGAGCGCAATTGCCACAGCGTGGCTTAATGTTGCAGTTGCGGGTGCCGTGTCCAAAGTTCAGACACCGTTGGCACTGAGTCGCATCACGATGGCCGCCACGGTATGGCTCCCAGCGGACGATGATGGAATTGATGGAGCGGATGGCCTTCAGCGCGTTGAGCGTCACCGTTCCCTTCTGGAAGTGTACCAGGAAAAGGCTATCCGGATACGCCTTCACATTTTCGTCCTTCCTTGTCATCCGATAGACGGCACTTGGGGCCAGCTTGTACCGGTCTCTGACTTCAGCTTCGATAAACTTCGGGTCGAAGTTTGGTAGGCCCCTAATGACGACCTTGAATGGCTTCTCACCGGGAATATCGTGGGTGAAGAATTCCACCTTGGAAGTCCTCAGGTGGGCGACGACCAAGTCATACTCCGCTTTGGTACGGAGCACCACCTTGGTGCCGACTCTGCCCAACTTGTATTCGGCTTTAACGCCCAGCGTCGCTAGATCTGCGATGAGCCGGTTTTAGTTTGGGTGATTGCCGATGGAGGAACATGATCGCTTGTGTTTTGGAGGCATTGATTTTTTTTTCCACGTGGTGGCATAATCAGCAAAGGCGTTAAGGCATCGTTGAAGTTTGTTCGTTATTTCGCGAGGCATCCTTCCTTTGACGGCTATTGCGGTATCATCTGCGAACAGGAAGAACACGCAACCGTCACCGAGGGGAGGAATGTCGGAAGCATAAATGCTGTAAAGCAAGGGGCCCAGCAGACTGCCTTGCGGGACACCTGCTGGGATGGAAAACGTGTCTGAAAGACAACCATTCAACGATACCTTAAACGACCTTTGCTGGAGGTAGCTACGGGTAATTTTAACCAGATGTAAAGGAAGGTTGAAGTTACAAAGCTTGTACACAAGTCCATCATGCCAAACATTGTCAAACGCCTTTTCAACGTCTAACAAGGCCATGGCTGTGGACTTGGATACAGCTTTGTTCCCTCTTATTATGCGAGTCACGTGACTCTCTCTCACCGGTGAGGTGACAATAGTCACCTCGTGTGAGGTGACTCTCCATTTGATTTACATGGAGAGTCACCTCACACGAGGTGACAATTGTCACCTCACCGGTGACAGAGAGTCACGTGACTCGCAGAATAAGGGGGGTTACTTCGGATGTTATTCATCACCCGTACTAGCTGATGATTGGTGGAGTGCCCCTTTCTGAATCCAAACTGTTCCGAAAGGAGAATGTTGTTTTCCTCGACAAACTTGTGCAAACGATTGAGAATCAGTTTCTCGAACAATTTGCTCAGCGCTGAAAGGAGGCTGATTGGTCTGTAGCTTGAAGGCAATGTTGGATCCTTACCGGGCTTGGTGATGAGCTAATGCCATACAGCAGCGCTCTTTTATATCTTTTCAGGTTAAAGCAGAATGATGTGCAACCAAGTAGTATAAAAGCTACAAAGACTCCTCCCATTATGAGTAGTTAGTTTGCAAGTAGCGACACTGGCTCTTTTCCTTTTGCGTACACGGCGAATGAGAACGACCCAAATTTGAGTTTAGTTCACTCATAATCGCCAAAAGTGCAGGAACTCAGCGATGAGTAAATTTGTCTCATGGTTTCCTGTGGAAAACCTAAAAAATCTGCCAGAAAATGAGGAAATTGACGAAAATTTTATTCAGCCTCGGAGTAGTACCAATAGACTGAGTGAATCCAATCTTTACTTTTCTCAAATTCGGAAATTTCCTGGAAAACCCTGGGAAAACATGAGACAAATTTACTCATCGCTGAGTTCCTGCACTTTATTTCTTATTTCTGAGATAACTAAGCTCAAATTTGGGTAGTTCTCATTCGCCGTGATATCACCTTGAAAGATATCGGCGCCGGTGTTTAGCGTGATTACCTCTCACCCCAGCAGGCCTGGGTCCAATCTCAGTCGGCGCTACCGGCATATTCTAAGGCATAACATCTCTATTCACGCCTTCCTTCGGGAAGTAAAGCCGTCCGTCCCCGGTTGAGTTGATGGGTCGATTGGTAGGGTCCAGGTGTGGGAGCTGCCTCCCTGGCGTCGGTAGCATTGGAGCTCAGTACGGAAAACAAATTTCGCGTCACTTTTCAATAGGTCCTATCTACATTGATCGATTCTCTTCATCGACACTCTCTTTCGTAAATAAGTCGGCTTCACAAATGTTTCCTGCAGTCTTCGTCGAATTTGATGCTAGATTGTTGCTTCTTCCATCGAAAATATCCGGCCGTGGCGATTCAAAGTTGATCAAAATAATTTGTACCCCTGCTTCCAGTTTGATTACATGAGCATTTTGTGTGATCGTTGGTTTTGAATATGGACAAACAGGCAGATGAATTCTATTCCTACTCTTTACTATAATAAGCTTGGTGACCCTGAAAAAAACCCTGGTGAAACCTCCAAAACCAAACAGAGAGCGTCTCTGTTACTTCAAAACGTAGATGACATCCATGGCCGCTCACGCTTGGCGTGTTTAGTGTAGGTGATAGCATCACGGATCTCATTTTTCAGGAACACCTTCAGCACACCTCGCAAATCAGACCGGAGATACATCAGACACCACCACGGCAAGCCAGACGACGGATGGTAGTTATCTCGAAGAATTTGCGTTTGGTTCTGAATATGGCGATGAGTGTGCAAAATATTACGCAATTCCATCCTCCCTATTCGCACGCGCCCGATGACCGAAGGCGAATACCACTTCGACTTGTTTCATCTACTTACTACTCTCTGACGACTGTGCTGGGGAAGCAACATATGCATGTAGGTAATTGGTGGATTTGTTAGTTAATTCGACGCTTTTGGACAATGCTGGACATTTACCAGTTTTTCAATAGTTTCTTGTTGAAAATCAACATTCGGAAGCATTGTGATCGATGCGTAGCCATATTTCTGATCGATTGGTGATAAAATTATTGAAATTGGACCAGGGGCAGCTGAGTTATTAACGTTCAAAATCTTTCTTAATTTGTTACATGTTCCATTTTCGGTTTACACAAAGTGTACCCCCATATAGAAATTAAAGACGTAGCCCTACGTCAAAAATTAAAAAAAAACTATAATTTGCTGTTAAATAAATCCAGTGGCCGGAGAATGTTCATTTTAAAATCCCCGGTTTTCAACGTTGCAAATAAAAAAAAAAATACGGTTGTTCATATTCAGCAACAAACGAAAGTGTTCAGTAAATTTGGGATTTAAGAAAACCTCCAAGATTGCCTTCAACATATGTTTGAAGTCTTAGACTACGATCACACGAGTGGAACTTCGGATCAGAAAGTGGGTCCACTTGTCATTTGCGAACACTAGCGCACCTAGCGGTAGATGGCATCTTCTACCTGCAGTTAAGATAGGTAGCATGCTATGATAGTGTGAGTGCACATAGAAAGCCCATGCGGAAAGCTACCACAACAAATTGCTTGTTGAGCAGAAAAACGAACCACTTTTTGATTCATCGATTTGTTTACACTTCCCCTTCTGTTCTGTGCTACGATATATTTTCGTGAGCATTATAAAAATGTTTGCACTTCTAGATTAAGAAAAAGTCAATCATGGATCAAGATCCCATCGCCCCCCCCCAGATTCCACTCTGAAAGCTTTGAAGGCATTGGAACTTGTACGGACTTTGATGGATCTAACGTACCAGCACCATATTTGACGCGTTCCTAAGGATGACGAACAAGTCTATTTTTCATCGCATCTCGATTATGACAAGATACCTATTTTAAAAAAAAATTGTTACACTATTATGCCTAGAGCACTGGAACTAATACAGTCAAGATTCATATAGTACGGATTCGTTCTTGCCGGATTCCTATAGTACGGGTGCCACTGGATTCCTATAATACGGTCGATCCGGCATTAACGAATACACGTACCATATGGGATTTGAACTAATTGGAACCAAACACTGATTGTACGGCAATTTGAAGAGATAACTTCCTGATGTCTTTGGAGAAGTTGTTCAGCAGATTCCACCTTTTGAGAATAATCCGTTTCCGGTAGGTCACAAGTCGGGCCCTGTGGAAGATCCGGAATGAAACTGATCCTAGAACTCATACACTTCTTATCAGAATGAATTCGATGTTATGACCGCAATATGGACTCTGCAGACTACGGGATGGCCCTCCGCAAAATTCGGAACATCCGGTCGTAAATCCGGTCGTTTTACGCATCCGTAAAAGTGTTCAATTCATGAAACTGATCCTAGAGCTCCGCGGTTTTTTTTTCGACACCATTCATAGACGTGTCTTATAACGATGAATTCGAGATGTGACCAGAAAATTGACACTAGGGACCACGGGATAGCCCCCTAAAAGAACCGAAACATCCATCAAAGTGGTTAATTCATGAAACTGATCGTAGAGCTCCGCGGTTTCTTAAAAACCGCTCATAGACATCTTATCAGAATGAATATGGAGTTATGTTCGGAATATGAACTCTGGAGACTACGGAATGATACACCAGTAGATTCGAAACATCGTTTCGTATTAGGGACTGTTCATTAACTACGTAGACACTTTTTAAGGATTCTTGCCCCCACCCCTTCCTTCCCCTGCGTAGACATTTAACCATACATTTTTTTTTCAATTTGTATGGGTCGTGGATTATTTTCCAACTCAATTTATCGCAGAAGTTCTGGAAAATTCTTCGAAAGTTCTCCGAAAAACTCAAAAAGATTTAGCGGTGATATTCAGCTACGATACCGAAAAAGCTATATATTTGTGTTTTACTGTATCAAGTTTATTGTAAGATATTCATAATCCTATTATACGCATTTTATAGACACGGTATTATTAGTTAATAAAGGCAACTGCATAATGTTGAAATTAAACCTCTCAAAATTTCAAAACTAAGTATAGTTGTAACAGTGCGGTAATCACCAATATACAATTCACTAATTTATTTGTATGATTTTGCATGTCTTGTTAGGCATAGTTGACTGTATTTTTTAAATAACTAAGACGCACAAACCGAGTAATAAGCATTTAGATTGAAATGGTTATTTGATACTGTTTATCCGAAGTTGTGAACTCACACAAAAACCAAAAAGTTATCAAATCATGCTCCAGATATTTTTACAGCGCCTCAAAGAGTTTCATACTTCATGGTGGCAAAAACTTACCAATTCCTTCGACATATTTAGAATATATCATCATGATCGTAACACACTAGTTCACGATTATCTTTGTGTTTACCCTTTTGTGATCGATTTGTCGCTGAAATAAAAAAAATAAAAAACCATTTTTTAGGCAAAACTGTTGAATTTGAATGGTTTTAATATTTAGGGGCGATCCATTGAGTACGTCACGCTCTAAGGAAAGAGGGAAGGTGGGTTACAAATGTGTGACAAGCAATGCATAAGGTATAGGGAAAACGTGACGAAACGGGGTTGGTGGATGAATTTTTCCTGAATTTCGCGTGACGTACTTAATGCATGCTTCCTTAGAGACCGACCTAAAGCTGACCACGTCGCCGAAGATCCTGCATCGTTGATTGGGTTTATCTGCGGTTGTCGTCTTGCCAGCTGAACCTGCAGTGCGATTCCTCCTACAGTTTTGCTGTGAACCTGAAATTAAAAAAATAACCGTCAACACACGTCTACTTTTCTCCCAGACACACCAGAATTACCTCGCTGATTGCACGATCAGCCGACTCGGTTTTTGAAAACGTAATAAATCCCCTGCCCTTTTCAATTTCCATAGAAATGTTCAATATTTCACCGAACTCGACAAAATGCTTTTTCAGGAAGTCCTCCGTCACTTTGTTGCCGGAAACGTATACCGTATTGCCGGAACGAGGCTTGTCGCGGGGTGAGTCTCCAGCTTTACCTGCTTGTTCCTCTTTATCGCGTTCATTTGCAAACTGCTGGTATAGATTTTGCACGCGAGCCGGATCTTTCTCCGTTGGCGTATCGGGACTAGTAGGTACAACCGGATTGGCGGGAGATGTTTCAACTGATGAAAACGATTGATACGACTGAGTACCGGGACTGGATTCTTGATGTGATCTTTTCCGTTCCTGTCCTAAAAAAGATTGTTGATCACGGTTAGAAATTTCTTAATTATTCTCACGGAACAAACAATCGCAACATTTACCTTTGGGACGTTTGAAAGAACTCTCCTGTTTGAGCTGTGGTTTCTGAATGGCTTGTATAGCTCCGCTTTTGATAAGTTTTCTGGCAACTTCCCGAGCATCACGAGCATCTGCCGGTCGCTTTGGAATTAGATTCTTCTCCGGTTCCTGCTTAGGTGCCTTCAAGGCTTGGAGTGCCTTTTTCTATCACAATTTTAAAGATTCAAATGATCCGCAGCTCTTGAAAGTAAACACCAAACGGACTTACCTTTTTCTTCAACTTGGCATATTTTGTCTGGAGCATAAGCTCTTCTTCAGTTAAATTTGATGGAAAATGTATGTAAACCATTGTGAAAATGGATAAATTAATATTTTGTAAAACTTATTTACCAACACCTCACTGCAAACCGACGCTGACGATCACTCAAACTACACGGTAATCGCAAAAAACTCTTTTATGACTATAAAGTACACATTTCAGTGCCAACATTTCAAAGGGGCGTAATTGCATTTGTAAACAATGGCTTTAGCCGTCGATTTCTCGTGAATAAAAGCTCACTCATGAAAAATAATGACACCAGCAGGTAGAGAGATGTTTCCTCTACCAGTTAGCATTGTCATTTTGGAGAGGTAAGATTTCATTCGCGAGAAATTGACGACTAAAGCCATTGTTTACAAAAGCAATTACGCCCCTTTGAAATGTTGGCACTGATTTTTGAATGAAAACGGGACTACCCACAAAATGAGTAAAATTTTACACATTTATGAGTAATTACTAGTACAAAAATGAATAAATTTTATGCATTTATGAGTACCAGATACTCATAAAATGTGTAAAAAATACACACATTTTAGGTGTAGTCCCGTTTTAGCCGAATATGCATACTTTATAGTCAAAATTGAGTCCTTTATAGTCATTTTTGCGTACTTTGCGGTTTCCGTGTACGCGTCAGCATATACGGGCCTCTACTGTTGTCTGTCAGAGTAAACACGCTATTTCAAAACTACCCAAATTTGGGTAGAATCCAACTAGATCGGTCAAAAATGAACCTGCCCAAAAATTTTAAATTGGCTCACTACACAGTTAGAAAATATACCCAAAATTAAGTTTTTTTCACTCATCTCGGCATTATAGTGCAGGAACCCAAAAGTAGGTAAAGCGGGTCAAAGTAATTTTCATTTACTTGTGTGCAGTTCGTATGGAATTTTCCACTAGCTTTTTAACCAAAAGTAGGTAAATATGATTATACTCAACGTTGGGTTCCCACACTTTACTACCCCTGTTGGGTGGTTTTGCTCCTCCGTTTTTGACAACATTAGAAGGAGAAAAGGAGACAAACTAGTCAAAAGTAGGTAAAAGTGAACTGGTCGTTGGGTGCTTTTTTCTTACCGTGTACTTGACTAGCCTACACGGTAACCGCAAAATGCCCAATAATGACTACAAAGTAAGCATTTTCGAGGGAGACTGGGACTACCCATTATATGAGTAAAAATATTACCCATTTATGAATATGTGTTACTCAAAAATGAATACTTACTACTTGTTTTTGTAGTTGTAATTACTCATAAATGGGTAAAATTTTACTTTTTTAGTCCCAGTTTCCCTCGAAAATGCTTGCTTTGT
Source organism: Ochlerotatus camptorhynchus (assembly GCF_037179485.1). Classification (NCBI taxonomy): domain Eukaryota; kingdom Metazoa; phylum Arthropoda; class Insecta; order Diptera; family Culicidae; genus Ochlerotatus; species Ochlerotatus camptorhynchus. The sequence continues at coordinate 104,308 of NW_027040629.1, read as the reverse complement.
AGTCATTATTGGGTATTTTGCGGTTACCGTGTATAGAGATTAGTGACGTTTAACGCACGCACACTAGTGGGAGCAGCGCCGTGTAATGTTGTTTATTATTTTCCTCTGGCTAACCTAAAAAATGTACACTCAGAGATAAATTAAATCAAAACAGCTTAAAATTAGCGGTGCCGGTGGTGTAGTGGTAAGCGTGATTGCCTCTCACCCCAGCAGGCCTGGGTTCAATCCCAGTCGGCGCCGCCGGGATATTCTGAGGCATAACATCTCTGATCACGCCTTCCTTCGGAAGGGAAGTAAAGCCGTTGGTCCCCGGTTCATGAGTTGATGGGTCGATAGGTAGGGTCCAGGTTTCGGAGCTGCCTTCCTGGCGTCGGTAGCATTGGTGCTCAGCACGGAAAACAAGATCGACGGAAAACAAATCAAGGAAAAAAAAAGCTTAAAATGTATGCAGATTTCCGCTTAACCTTATTGAGTCCGAGCCATGATTACTTCGGCAGTAGCAAAGATATTTCATTAACAAGATATTCCTCGAACAAGGCAATGGATACACCACCTTTATGTGATCGCAGTGCCATCTCGTGAGTGCACATTGAAACTGTTGGGAGTCCCCCGCCAACTTCACCACTAAGTTCTTTTCACTCATTTCCCATGTTCCGTTCAATAAGCTAATTTTCAGTAAACCGCTTATAGTAGTTTGCATTTGGCTACGGCAAAAATAATTACTTATTTGTGTGTATTTTCTACCCAAAATTGAGTTCAATTGACTCAAATTGGAGAATATCTCATATACTCACTAGTAGCTTATTGAACGATAGTCATGAGAAAGTCGAATCTCTCGTTCCGTTTTTGACAACAACAAAAAGTGCGAGTGGGATGCAAAACTCAAAATTACCCAAAATTAAGTAAAAAGAACTTAAATTTAGGGTAATTTTTTTTCTCTGCGTAGGATGATCGATGTCATCATCATTATATCACCGACAAACCGACATGACACTTAATTTGGACTTATGCCCGAAATTCGTAAATGGTCGATTTAAATGTTCAGTGATCCGAACTTTCAAAACCATAGGATTTTTTGATCTAGATAAAAATAATTTGTCCAGAATAGATCAGACACGAACCAATTCATATTTTTTGCATGCGGGTTCATGGCTTATCTAAATGTTTCCGGCGAACACGGAGCCAGATGTCAGTAGTGTGCTTTGGTCAGAAATTTTATTGCTTTTGCTATGGTCATTCATGTCGGTTTGTCGGTGATTATATTGCGATAGCAAGATTCTCACTTCGTTATGATTGCATCGATTTTCAATCGTTACCTCGATCATTACCCCGTTATACGTATCTGAAACGCTTGAGAAAACAATCACTAATCCAAGCTCACTTTATAATGGACTTGTAATATGTTTTGCTATCGAGTGAACGATTTTCCAATATCACCAATATTTCCTTTATTTAACATCGGGCTCTGTTCCACAATCTAGTGCCAATCACCGACGGACATCGATTGCCATCCATTGACGGCAATCGAATATGCAGGAAGGCAGCTTCCACACCTGCGTAGGATATCGCACTCATTCAACACACATGGGCCGGGACCAACGGCTTTACTTCCCTTCTGAAGGAAGACGTGACCAGAGATTTTTATGCCTCAGAAAAATCCCACCGACCTCGGCTGGGATTGAACCCAGACCCATCGGGGTGTTAGAAAGCAGTCACGCTTACCACTACACCACCGGCGCCGGCCAAAACAAACATTGTCTAGTACTAGAATTTTGACTACAATGGGGTACGTTAATCGATTTGCTGAGAAAAAGATTGATGACGATTCTGAAGATTTCTTGCAAAAAGATGATGAGCGATGCAAGTAAATGCGAGCAATGAAAGAATTTTTTTCAAAGATTAATTCGCTAGTGTGAGATATGTTGAGCATCTATAATTGAGATTTAGATGTGTCGCCTCCTCAACAATATGGGTATTTTTGGAATCGGTATGACGTGTAGAGTTCGGAAATCCATATCTGACGCCTTTTCAAAATCCAAATGGTGGTTTCCAGTTAGAGAAAAATATAAAAATACTGTGAAATATCCCTCAATATGGGTATTTTTGGAATCGTGTTGATATGTAGATACCGGAAATTCATGTCTGACGCTATGTTGAAATCCAAGATGGTGGCTTTTTGTAGAAGAAAAACTTGGAAACACTGTCAAATACACAATGTCAATACAAATACACAATATGAGTATTTTTGGAATCGGGTTGACATGTATATAGAGATCTCCAAGCGCAATCTCACGAACACTAAAATCCAACATCCATACGTAAAAACGAAGAAGAAGAAGAAACAAAAAGGTATCGCGATATCACAACTACTTAAAAAGGTAGCGCGCGGTCTCACGCACACTTTTGTGCATCTGGAGAACTCTATAGGGTCCAGAAATCTATGTCTGATGCTATTTTGAAATTCAATATGGCGGCTTCCGGTTACAGAAAAACAGAAAAATACAGACGGGTTCTCCGTCCATACACGTCACTCCGATTCCAAAAATACCCATATTGGACAGAATTTTCAAGTTTTTCGCTAACGGAAAGCCACCACATTGAATTCAAAATGTCGTCAGCCATGCATTTCCGGTCTTTACACATCACCAAGATTGCAAAAATACCCATATTGAGGGGTATTTCATAGTATTTCTCAATTTTTCTGTAACTGGCAGCCACCATCTTGAATTTAAAAAAGGCATTAGATTCCGTCACGTCACCAAGATTCCTAAAATACTCATAAGGTGGTGTATTTGACATAATATCCCAGTTTTTATTTAAACGGAAGCCGCCATCTTGGATATCAATATGGTACCAGGCATGGATTTCTGGTCGTCACTCCGATTCCAAAAATACAAATATTGTGAGGTATTTGAGTAAGTTTTTCTCTATCATGAAACCCCCCTATTGAACGGCTTCAGACATCGATTTCCGGTCCCTACAAGTCACCCCAATTCTAAAAAATATCTAAAAATATTGAGGATAATGTCCCTAATAAAAAATAACCATAAACGAACGATAACCCAAATCATTGAACTATTCCAAAAATGGTTTGGATGATACCCAGAACACGTCGTTAAGCAAATTAACCATACAATTTTTATTAGGGGTTGCAGTAATTTATTTAACCGGAAGCTGGCATATTGAATTCAAAATGGTGTGAGACATGGGTTTCCAGTCCTTACACTTCACCAAGATTTCAAAAATACCCATATTGAGAGGTATTTGACATAATTTTCAAGTTTTTCTTCAACCGGAAGCCGCCATATTGAATTTCACCATAGTCGCAGACGATTTCCGGCCCTTACACGTCACCCCGACTCCAAAAATACCAATATTGTGGGATACTTGACAAAATTATTAAGTTTTTCTCCAACCGGAAGCCACCATCTTGCATTTCAAAACGGCCTCAGACATCGATGCCCGGATACACGTCACCCCGATTAAAAAACATCTGGTCATATCTAAAAAACTATTTGTCCAATACATTTGCCCTTGGAAACACATCAAGCAGAAGATTTTTTCGAAGTGTGGTGAAAATTTGAGCCCAAAATATTAAGAAATAAAAAATCCCGCCCATGGTGAAAATAGGCCATTTTTTAATAATGATGATAACTTCAGGGAAATGTGAAGAACTTCATACCTGTGGCGTGTTGAGCTGTTGAATATTTCCAGAAGAATGATCATCATATATCATTTGGTGTTTATACCCCGTTCACATTACAACCTATATCACGTAATATAGGCTGTCTTGCAATGAGCACTCATACATAGGATTTCCAGTGAAAACTAGATGTATGAGTGCTCATTGCAAGACAGCGTATATCACGTAATATACGCTGTAATGTGAACGGGGTATTACGATAATTTCTGAGAATGCTGGTATTTTTAGATTTTTTCGAAGAACTTAGAACTCTCGGACAGTCTATTGAGTTCGCTCTTAGTATTCTCCCGGTATTTCAGATGAATTGTCTCAGGAATTTTTTTTTTAAGTTCGGCTAAATACTTCTCCGGAACTCACCTTTGAATTCATTTGTCATACTCCTAAAAAGTTCAATGGAATTATTCTCAGAACTGAATTTATTTCTAAAATCGCTTTAGATTTTCTCCTTCCCTTGGAATTCAACTTACAGTTTCTAAATTCTCCTTATAAATTATTGTAGTTCTACTTACATATATCTTAGATTTAGCATAGCATATGCAATTGTATAAATCGTGGGTCAACTATCCTCACAAATACCTTAGATTTCTCCTCCGGAAGCTTCTTTGAAGGGCAGTGAGTTTATAGCACTTGACCGATCTTTGTACAAGTTGAGCGAATTCCAAGTAGAGCAAGGAATTTTGTAGAAGTTCTTGAAACTACATAGAAGCTCTGCTAGAATTTGGAGAATTTCGGGGGGATTCCGGAAGTTTTGTAGATGGAAATATTGTAGAAATTCCAATGATAGTCTGAGATCTTGATCAAATTTCAGGGAGCAGTAAATTAAATTTGTAAGTTCAGACATCTTTGAAAAACATAGTTTCGAACCAATTCTATTAAGGTTTCCGTTTTTGCTATTTCTTTATCACCTGAAAATCACTTTCAATACAAAAAACCGCGCTTCTTCGGCGGCAAAAACACTGCAGACAGCGAATCGAAAGCGAACGCAAAAGAAACGCTGCCAAAACGCGTGAAGAGCGTCAACTTGACGCGTTGGTTTGAGCGCTTCCGTAAGCCTCCATGCATTTAAAACGCGGTGAATTTTCCACCGCGAACTATTGGCTGCCGCCGCGTTTAAAACGCGCCAGTTTGTGGGGACCTTCACTGAGCATCCAGCAAAATATTGCAAATTACTGAACATACAGCAGAACATTGTTTTGCTGGAAGCTGTTCTGCAATTTGTTTTGCTGAAACTTGATTTCAAAATTGAGTGAGCCAAAAAGTTGAGCAGGTTCCAGAAGGTCCCGAAGACACGAGCTCAACTTTTTTGCTCAGCTCTGGTACTATCTTCAGTCCCAAGCTAATCGATTCACCCCTCGAAACATAGGAAAATCCACTAACCCCTCATTTTATCTGTGAAACTTTCATAGCGATTCAAAACAAACAGTGTAGTACTGAAATTTATACTAGAATGGGGTACGTTAGTCGATTTACTTGGGACCAATAGGCTAGTCAAGTAGTGAGCCAATTTAAAATCGTTACTTTCGTATTGATCAACCGGTGAACACTCGTGTTTATTTCAGTGTTACTGTGAGGACGTAGTTTGTGATTAGCCCCGGTCCCTTTCAAATTGTATCATTATTTATGTACGGTCCTTATATTTTAAATGACGTTTCACATTCATCTAGTGATGGCCGATTTTCATTCGAATAATCGATTAATCGATTAACGAACCGAAAAGTAAAATATCTGTAATCGGTTATATCACAAACGAAGTGACAGACGACTAACTGGCGAAGAAATCAATTAAAATAATGTGGTTCGCTGTAATAGAATTTTCTTAGAAGCTTGTGCCATCATCCACCAGATGGGATAGTATTTTTGTTTTGGTTTTGCACAACGTTGATTTTGTGTTCAATGATTCTTTGATAGTGTGCAAAGAGCGAGGGGGAACACAGTGAGAAACTCAGAGCAATCCAGAGTGACTCTGAAGAACTCTCTTGCTCTCTGATGAACGGTAGTATTATCTCGATTGTTTTGACAGCGCAGTCCAAGCAATCACATTTATCGGAGTTTGAACTCGCAGGACTTATCATCAAGTACATGTCCTCACCGGAGCTGGTTGCTAGAAGGGAATATCTATCTATTTGCTTACTCTAAGCATCTTGATGCTCAGCAGTATTAAGGTGGCAATATCCTGTAAAATTTTATTACCACTGCAAAACGAAAAGTGTCGTCCAGAAAGCCATCGCCCGTGATTTAAGAAAATAGCCAAAACCTCTATGACAAATGCAACGGAACAGTTTCTGATTGTAAATCCTAAGTTCTCACCAGCAGCAGTCCAATCACGACCCTACCAATTAATTGCAAGTTGCTCCCATTGCTTGGTCCTTCTTCCCAGGTGGCACATGTCAATTCATCGTCCTCCTGTAGCGAGAGGGTCAATGCCCGTGTCCAGGACTAATCTGCACACCAATAACAGCAAAGGAATCGCAGGGGGATTTGTCATTTTCGGCGTTATGTTATGGTTGAGGTCCTCAACATGAGGATATGATTGCCAGCAGAGTTGATAATAGAAGAGTTAAGTCCAGACAGTAGTCATGGATGGCACAAGGGTTGAGTGGGAGGAACAAGGGAACAACTGGTAGAAAACGAGATCATTTCCATTATTTAAGGACACTAATGACGGAATCCATTTTACACACAATTTGGTTTAACCACTTCGCAATTTCACGGGCACACATCTGGTGATCTACTTAATGGACAAAGTTCAAAATTAATCTACATGTCTGCTGCAGAGAGGCAAGCATTTCATTAAATTTGCCCACCTGTATGACTTCTGGATGGCCAGTGCCAGTGAAAACGCGAAGTGGAGGGATTCCATGAACCTCAAATATTGCATCCGAACTGACATTTACATGGTCAGATTTCAATGTCTATATGTCAAACTAATTCTGCAAAAGGGTTTATCTTCCATTTAATTCCACTTAATTAATTTTTGTATCCATGACAGATACGTATTTCGACTACAATGTGCAGTCTTCATCAGTGTCATTCCCACTAAAGAACTTATCAAAATCTAACCTCCTTAAGTACTCATCCCCTAGGTAAAAAAGTCAAGATCATAGGTATAAAAATGAAACTACAATGTGTTGAATCGGAACCTACCTAACTAATAAAAACCAAAGATTTAAGTAAGCTAAAGGAGAAAAATCTATACAAATCTCTAATAAGGAAAATCCCCAAAGGCTTGGTAGCCATCATAATGAAGTAATGAAATTGGGTTGTTAGCGGAATGCTAAATAAAACAGCAAAAGGGTTTATCTTCCATTTAATTCCACTTAATTAATTTTTGTATCCATGACAGATACGTATTTCGACTACAATGTGCAGTCTTCATCAGTGTCATTCCCACTAAAGAACTTATCAAAATCTAACCCCCTTAAGTACTCATCCCCATCCCCAAAATCTAACCCCCTTAAGTACTCATCCCCTAGGTAAAAAAGTCAAGATCATAGGTATAAAAATTAAACTACAATGTGTTGAATCGGAACCTACCTAACTAATAAAAACCAAAGATTTAAGTAAGCTAAAGGAGAAAAATCTATACAAAACTCTAATAAGGAAAATCCCCAAAGGCTTGGTAGCCATCATAATGAAGTAATGAAATTGGGTTGTTAGCGGAATGCTAAATAAAACAGCAAAAGGGTTTATCTTCCATTTAATTCCACTTAATTAATTTTTGTATCCATGACAGATACGTATTTCGACTACAATGTGCAGTCTTCATCAGTGTCATTCCCACTAAAGAACTTATCAAAATCTAACCCCCTTAAGTACTCATCCCCTAGGTAAAAAAAGTCAAGATCATAGGTATAAAAATGAAACTACAATGTGTTGAATCGGAACCTACCTAACTAATAAAAACCAAAGATTTAAGTAAGCTAAAGGAGAAAAATCTATACAAATCTCTAATAAGGAAAATCCCCAAAGGCTTGGTAGCCATCATAATGAAGTAATGAAATTGGGTTGTTAGCGGAATGCTAAATAAAACAGCAAAAGGGTTTATCTTCCATTTAATTCCACTTAATTAATTTTTGTATCCATGACAGATACGTATTTCGACTACAATGTGCAGTCTTCATCAGTGTCATTCCCACTAAAGAACTTATCAAAATCTAACCTCCTTAAGTACTCATCCCCTAGGTAAAAAAGTCAAGATCATAGGTATAAAAATGAAACTACAATGTGTTGAATCGGAACCTACCTAACTAATAAAAACCAAAGATTTAAGTAAGCTAAAGGAGAAAAATCTATACAAATCTCTAATAAGGAAAATCCCCAAAGGCTTGGTAGCCATCATAATGAAGTAATGAAATTGGGTTGTTAGCGGAATGCTAAATAAAACAGCAAAAGGGTTTATCTTCCATTTAATTCCACTTAATTAATTTTTGTATCCATGACAGATACGTATACAGATACGTATTTCGACTACAATGTGCAGTCTTTATCAGTGTCATTCCCACTAAAGAACTTATCAAAATCTAACCCCCTTAAGTACATTGTAGTTTCATTTTTATACCTATGATCTTGACTTTTTTACCTAGGGGATGAGTACTTAAGGGGGTTAGATTTTGATAAGTTCTTTAGTGGGAATGACACTGATGAATACTGCACATTGTAGTCGAAATACGTATCTGTCATGGATACAAAAATTAATTAAGTGGAATTAAATGGAAGATAAACCCTTTTGCTGTTTTATTTAGCATTCCGCTAACAACCCAATTTCATTACTTCATTATGATGGCTACCAAGCCTTTGGGGATTTTCCTTATTAGAGATTTGTATAGATTTTTCTCCTTTAGCTTACTTAAATCTTTGGTTTTTATTAGTTAGGTAGGTTCCGATTCAACACATTGTAGTTTCATTTTTATACCTATGATCTTGACTTTTTTACCTAGGGGATGAGTACTTAAGGGGGTTAGATTTTGATAAATTCTTTAGTGGGAATGACACTGATGAAGACTGCACATTGTAGTCGAAATACGTATCTGTCATGGATACCAAAATTAATTAAGTGGAATTAAATGGAAGATAAACCCTTTTGCTGTTTTATTTAGCATTCCGCTAACAACCCAATTTCATTACTTCAAAACTAATGTGTGTATATCATTTTGTCATTTTTTTTGTGCATTTCAGTTTTGAGTAGAGTGAAAGAGATAGAACCAAAACATTCTAATACATTTGGTGAAAATGCTATAGCAACTATAGTTCAATCCAGTAGTAGTGTTGCCATGTGGTACAATCCAGTGGTAGTAGTGTTGTCATGTGGTACACTGAAAAATTGCAATAGCAGGTTAGTCACCAAAGTTTTCGAGCCGCTCCGTCTGTCACTTCGTTTGTGGTTATATCATGCCGATATAAGCATTAACATCTCCAGAGGATCATCACCGATCGTTTCAAACATGTGCTGCATGCTCATTGGTGGAAAAATGGCAGCACAGCGAACAAAAAAAATAATCGATTAGTTGTTAATCGAGTAATTAAAAAATGGGACATCTCTGATTTTGGTGTGATTGTTTTGATAAAAATGAGCGCAAAATTTCATCTCTATCGAGGGGGCAGCAAAACCACAGAATTACCTTGAATACGAGGGGTATTCATTGGATGGAAGGGACCGTGCAAGAGAACACTAAAATAGAAAATTTTTCTTCCGACAGTTTCATCACAAACGAAGTGACAGACGACTAACTGGCGAAGAAATCCATTTAAATAATGTGGTTCACTGTAATAGAATTTTCTTGGAAGCTTGTGCCATCATCCACCAGATGGGTTAGTTTTTTTGTTTTGATTTGAACAAAGTTGATTTTGTGTACAATGATTCTTTGACAGTGTGCAAAGAGTGCGTATCATTTTGTCATTTTTTTTATGCATTTCAGTTTTGAGTAGAGTGAAAGAGATAGAACCAAAACATTCTAGTACATTTGATGAAAATGCTAGTTCAATCTAGTAGTAGTGTTGCCATGTGGTACAATCCAGTAGTAGTGGTGTTGCCATGTGGCACACTGAAAAATTGCAATAGCAGGTTAGTCACCAAAGTTTTCGAGCCGCTCCGTCTGTCACTTCGTTTGTGGTTTCATCTTAGTATTCATCTTTGTATGAAGTATGTGTCTGGCACAAAAATAGCATTTGTTCATCACATTGCAAAAATTCATGTGTGGGGCACATAAAAACAATCTTTGAGTTTATTTCAGTGTAGGTACGGGAGACCAGCGCAATGGAGGAAACGACTACTTCAGTGCAGCAGAGGATGGAACTGACCCAACTCCCACGCTGAGGGAAGTTAAGGATGCCATTCAGCAGCTCAAAGCAGCTGGTAAGGATGGTATCGCAGCCGAACTCATCAAGATGGGCCCAGAAAAGTTGGCCATATTTGGCCCGTTGCACCGGATGATAGTCAGGATCTGGGAAACAGAACAGTTACCGGAGGAGTGGAAGAAAGGGGTAATCGGCCCCATTCACAAGAAAGGCGACCATTTGGAAAGTGAGAACTTCAGAGCGATCACCATTTTGAATGCCGCCTACAAAGTGCTATCCCAGATCATCTTCCGTCGTCTATCACCTAAAATGATCGAGATCGTGGGAAGTTATCAAGCCGGCTTCATTGACGGCCGATCGACAACGGACCAGATCTTCACCGTACGGCAAATCCTCCAGAAATGCCGTGAATACCGACCGCACAGAGCTATGGAAAATCATGGACGAGAACCGCTTTCCTGGGAAGCTGATCAGACTGATAAAAGCAACGATGGACGGTGTGCAAACCTGCGTAAGGGTTTCGGGTTAACTATCCAGTTCATTCGAATCTCGCCGGGGACTGCGACAAGGTGACGGACTCTTCAACATCGCTCTAGAAGGTGTAATGCGACGAGCCGGGCTCAACAGCCGGGGTACGATTTTCACGAAATCTGGTCAATTTGTGTGCTTTGCGGACGACATGGACATTAGCGCAAGAACATTTGGAACGGTGGCAGAACTATACACCCGCCTGAAACATGAAGCAGCAAAGGTCGGACTGGTGGTGAGTGCGTCAAAAACAAAGTACATGCTAGTATGCGGAACCGAACATGACAGGATTCGTCTAGGAAGTAATGTCACGATAGACGGGGATACTTTCGAGGTAGTGGAGGAATTCGTTTACCTTGGATCCTTACTGACGGCTGACAACAATGTGAGTCGTTAAATACGAAGGCGCATCATCAGTGGAAGTCGTGCCTACTACGCTGATAAGACCGGTGGTCCTCTATGGACACGAGACATGGACTATGCTCGAGGAGGACCTGCAAGCACTCGGAGTTTTCGAGCGACGTGTGCTAAGGACGATCTTCGGTGGTGTGCAGGAGAACGGTGAGTGGCGGCGAAGAATAAACCACGAGCTCGCTGCACTCTACGGCGAACCCAGCATCCAGAAGGTGGCCAAAGCTGGAAGGATGCGGTGGGCAGGGCATGTTGCAAGAATGCCGGACAACAACCCTGCAAAGTTGGTGTTTGCTACTGATCCGGTTGGCACAAGAAGGCGTGGAGCGCAGAGAGCACGATGGGCGGACCAGGTAGAGCGTGATCTATGTCTTATCTCAAATGTGATGTTGTACAAATAAATGTATGTAGGGTTACGGTATGTAATGTGGGTCTAGTCCTTTCATTCGGCCTATCACGCAAATAAATAATTAATTAAGGAATATTACACAAAAAATAAGGAAAATATTGATCACTGATGGTTGATAAATGTGTACCACACACAAATCAATTTATATCACAACATTTCAATACATTTTCAGCTCTCGTAAGTAATAAAACTGGTTGAGAATATCACAATGTTCGGAGTTTTTAGCCGCCATGACTTATAAGGTTAAGATGGGAAGGTTGACTGACGATCATCAAATGGCCTGATTATGGCATTTATTGATTGGAATTACCTGATAATACACACTAGACGTAAAACTTACAGTTGCTGTTTGAATATTTTATGTTTATTTTAATTGTTTAACAACGTTTTCACAAGTAAAACATGGACCCAACTTTAGGGACACATTTCTTTTCTATGTTCCTAACTATGGCCCATGAAATTCATTTGACAGCATATAGCAATAAGAGTAACGTCAACAATGTTGTTTTGCATTTGGATGATAAGGAACGAACAGGAAGGGAGATTTTTTCTGCCAAACCTGTATAATGAACATCACAATGTTCTGATTTAGATATTCTGCGGTCAAAAGACGATAAGCGAAATTTTTAATTTTTAATTTTTAAATTGAGTGATTTAATGTAGTTTTCGTAAAATTTTCTCTAAGAAATGTTTTGAGGAATGAAGAGCATTAAGTTAACAGTGATAGTGATAAAAAAAAATACATCAGAAAACGTTACCAAGAGCGTTTTTTTGAGGATCAAACAAGATAGGACGAAGTTGCATCCATAAATAGACCCAATTTGGGGACAATAGACCCATATTACATACATTTCCCTCGTGAGTTATTGTCTTAAAAAAAGTAAGTTTTTCAACTTTTCGTGGTTTCTGATAGCAAACGACATGATAAGCATATCTAAGCATACCATTTAGCAGTAGAATATCGTTTGCAGGTAAATTCATTGATGAGTTATGATTAAAAACGTAATCGATGGCTGCATATTAGACCGAGGTTAGGGACGTATACCCTATGTACCTAACATTATAGAGCAAAATCAAAAATAGGCGTTTGTTCAGAACTCCAAAATAAGGGTTTTGGCTCGGGTTTTGGCCAAGTTTGGCTCAAATCGGTGACATCGAACAATAAATTAAGGCTGGTAAGTTGCTGTAGTAGCTGGAGCACCTAGATTAAAATGAAATGTAGGGGCTTATTATGGATGTCACTTCACGGTGAAAACTTGTCACTTGTCGTCACGGTGAAGTGATTCCCATTTGATTTGTACGGCAATCACGGCTCTTATTCTGAGTATCACTCCCTAATCACCGTGTAGTGACACCCGTAATAAGGCTTGAATTTGAAACAAATATAGCTACGAAAAAAAAGTCGAACTAGAAGCTGATACGCTGAAAACGAGATGCCCAAATTCATCAGGATGCTGAAAGTTGTCAGTACAATTGTCAATGAGATATTAATAACACATTTTTGCAAATACACTTCGTGTTAAAAAAAAAACTAAAAAAGTTGTCGGAAAAATTTACCACTGTCCACAGGTTCATTCGATTGTTTCTTTTGTTCTATTGTTACAAAACACTGTGTGTTCATTTTTTATGTATATTTAATATAATCTGAATGATGCTTATTCGATTAACTATTTACAATGGTCACTTTTTTTTACATAACTGGTTTTTCCATTTTAGATAAATTACTGTTTCAATTTTCAGCTTAAACTAAAACATGAAATTGCTCAACTGTCAAAAACGTTTCCTAATATTTTCGATTCATACCGTTTGGATGGAGGAAAAAAACGATTCCCTAAAAAAAAAAATATCATCTATGAACTATTGAATCGAAACAACACAGTATATGTTACAATTTTCGCGTGCTAAAATCTAAAAAATACAAAATAAAAAAATACTCAGAGTATCACATTTTTTTTGTTCATATTTAACTAAATATAAATATATTAAAATCTTATTTCGTTCGCACATGTTTGCACAAACATAGCCTAAATGCGCGAAATGATGCATGCGTACGAAGAAAAAACAAAATTGATGGATTGTTTGATGATACTGACAAACTATAGTTAATTTATTGCTTCTCCTGGAAAGGTGGGTGACACAAACTAAGAATACGTCATTGTATTGCCCGTTGCAAGTTTGTCTGTCATATTATAAATACTTCACGAGTATTTTCGTTCGAGATTCTTGAGCAATTAGACACTATTGAATATAATTAAAAAAAAACACATCGTTCGCGTCACAGTTTTGGAACTCTGGCGTGAACGGTCAAGAATACTTGCGCATTTGTAAACCTGATCTGCTCTTGAATTAAGGTCGTAGTTGGTAAACGTAAAAGTACTTGCTATTCACTAAAATTGTCATTAATGTAATGAAAGATGGATGAGTGTGCGAAAATGGAGCCAAATTTTCGGCTTCTGATTGTAACGCTGGCTTGCAGTCAAAATAACACACCTAAAACATGTGCGGGCGTTCATTCATACAACCGTACTCGCATGCAATCACACTTTTATTCTTAGCCTAGTCAATCGAGCTAGGCTCGACTCAATTGGAACGTGCCTAATCAATGTCGACAAAAAAAAAACAATCATCTACTGGAAGAACTTTCCTATTAACAAGCGAAACTAAATCTACCTAGCTAATTTTGATCGGTCGTTCGCGCGCCTGCAGCTAAAAATTTGGCCACCAATTTCCGCAGTTTCATCTTGTAAAACGAGAAATTGGAAAATGTTTGTTCGCGTACATGATGGATTGTGGCAAATCGCCTCCCAGGTGTTTCTAAGGCATCCAGGTCTGGGATAGCACTTTGATTTGCGATTTGTTGTATTTCTTTAAAGGTAAATTGTTTAACTTCCCTGCTTATCGCACCTTGCAGTGCAGAATGGGCACACGTTTCAGAGTAAGGCCTCAACTTGAACCAAATGTGGTATGCTGGCTGGGGATGGTTTGTGCTAGGCACACAGTCTCTCACAAATGTTCCTAATCGTTATCGCCGCCAAATTCGTCTTTTGCATATTGTTTGCGGTACCACTATTAATACCTACATGCATTGGCAAAGCTCGGCGGCAGCACTTCGTTTTCAATCACACTCTCTTTCTCTCTCTTTCTCACATCAACTATATCTTCCTAAGGCTTGAATGTCTTCAACTGTGGAGTCTGTTGGAAAAAGAAAATCTTATTGCGATGACCTGTGTCGATTATCCGGGTTTGTGGTGTGTGTGTGTGTGTTATTCGGTTTAGATGGATGCTATCGTTATTATTGCTCTCGAATTAAATCGCCTCGATGTACCAGTCTGACGATTGAGGTTTGTTTGCGTGCTTGAAAGCATGTTTATATGGCATTATAGAGGTTACGGATGATACATTCCAACCAAATCTAGTACTTGATGGTTGATTCGGATATAGAGAATTATTAACATACAGATAAAGACGACATTCATCCCTGTACCTTTCTTTAGTTGAAGAAGTAAAACTAGTCCACAGGCAGAAGAAGATGATAGAATTTTGCGATTCAACTGGGTAATGCCGTTTTAGGTGGCGATATAAATATTTTTGCGTGATCGATTTGTTTCTGAAAGTAGTACCGGAAAAGTGGGGGTTGCGTACTAGCAGCGGTTATTTATCCCAATCACCGAAAGCAGTCTCTATTATCAAATATACGTCTTTTTCACCTTCTGCAGCGTGCCCATGCCTTTACTGATGTCCTTCTCCAGATTCTCCGTCGAGTTCTTGCATTCGACGCTTCGATCTTTGAAATCAAAGTCGATATTGTCCTTCATATTGTTCTGATGGTGCTGCTGCAGCTGCTGGACGATAGCCTGCTGCTGCGTGTGGTACTGATTGCCGGTGTTTGTGTTTGTGTTCGTGTTCATCAGTAGATTCACGTCTTTCCCGCTGGTGCGGTTCTGCGAAAGCATGCTCAAGTTCTTGGTGTGGTGCCTGCGGGAGATACAGAAAATGCAACGAAATGGATAGTTAGAATCAATAACACCTCTGCTATTGCTAAAGCACATACCAATTCAGCTGATTTCGATGCTCACTGCCGTGAAAGGACTGCTTCTTGATGACCTGTCGAGTGATGCAAAAACCAAGCAATATGCCGATGATGACCGAAAATACCACCAGCATGATGCTTATCTGCCAGTTTAATGCTGCCATGGAGACGCTTTCCTTAACGAGCGGATCTGTAGCAAATGGAAAATGGTGAAAAAGACATTACTATTAGCATAAATATTGAAGCTTCTAAAATTAATGTAATTAATGTGTGGAGAACGAGCCAAGAGCGAGGGGATTTTAAACACAAGATTAATATGAGCTTAGGTAAATGGAAGCAGATGGAAACCACGCTTCTGCAATTTCCGCACATTTAAAATAAAAAAAATAATAGGAGAAATGGATGCAATGTCGGCCCAAATGCCCCTAATTTGGGCCCATGCATAAACTCAGCAATCGACTAAAATTTCAATAGCGACCAAAAATATCCATTAGTACCGTCGTCATCTAGATAAAATTGATAAATAGCAGATTTTTTGCGATGGACCCAATCTTAGATCCATAGGCCAACATTAGAGCCATTTCCCCTAAATATTTTTTAAAGCTTTTACGCTGTTAGGCAAAATAATGTGCCCACGTCATCATTTTTAATTGCTCTCATTTATTTGATTCAAATTAAAGTAAACACACTGTAGTCTTTTTTGATATCTTATTTTTTAATATTCTTTTAAAGATAAACCTACTTATGGAATACTGAAAAAAAGAGTTTTGTATTGTTTTAGTGGCAAAAAAGAGTTTCCGCGTCAAAAATCGATGTTTTTGATAAGTTTCCATTGGAAAACCCCTCGATTGTTTATGCTTTGATATTTTGATATGTTTTGAAGCAAACGGCTCGACTTGGTGTATTTGTACACGATGATTCAGTTGAAACAAATTGAGAACGCAGTGATTTCGAAAGCAATTTCCTTGTATATCCGAAAATTGGTGGTTCGTGATGTGCAAAACGGTGAATCGCACCGGTCTGCCGCTAGGAAGCACAGTATCAGCAAGGCAGCGATTGGGAAAATTCTTCTGAAATTTAAAACGTTCGGATCATGCGCGAAGCCAAGAAGAACCCGAAGGTAACTGTCTGCGAGATTCAGGAAAGCCTTCAGCTATCAGTTTCCGGTCGAAATGTTCGTCGCCGTCTCGTAGCGCAGGGGTTGAATAGCAAAGTTACAAGGAAGCGCCCATTTATCAGCAAGACAAACAAAGCCAAACGACTTAAGTTTGCAAAGGAGCATGCTGATAAACCGCTAGAGTTCTGGAAAACGGTTCTATGGACGGACGAATCAAAATTCGAGCTGTTTAACCGAAAGCGGCGGGTTCGTGTGTGGTGCAGATCGGATGAGGAGCTTCAGGAGCGCACGGTGAAGCATGAAAACAGAGACAAACAGACGTAACTCTTTGAAAAAGTTTTTCTTGAAAACATAGTATCTAAAAACATAGGACCTCAGTAGCGACATCTTTCAGGCTTCTCGCGGAAAACAAGCTTGCTCGCTAATAGTACGTTCAGACTACAGCGTTATAACATGTTATAGCGCTATCTTGATGGTGGTTTCTGTGTTGCAATTATTTGACAACCGTTATAACATGTTATAACTCTCCAGTCTGGACAGCGTTTAACTCGCAAACAATATTGCATAAAAGTTCTATAGAATGTATAGAAACGTCAAAGTGATCCGATGTCAGCGCTGCGGCGAGTAGTTCGCGGAACTGATAATATTCAAATCAACCGTTATATGCGTGAACGAAGATACACAATAAAGAGTTACGTCTGTTTGTCTGTGATCTGGAGGTGTGAAGTGAGAAACCTCGTGAAAATCGACGGGATAATGACGGCAGATTCCTGCATCAACATCCTGCAGGAAAATCTAAAGGTATCGCTGATCTAGACGGGCCTTGAAGAGAAGTTCGTATTGCAGTAGGACAACGACCCGAAGCAAACTGCCAAGAAGACCAAGTCTTTCTTCCGGTCTTGTTGGATCAAACCGCTGGAATGGCCTTCACAAAGCCCGGACCTCAACCCCATCGAGAATTTTTGGGCGATTCTCGATGCCAGGCTTGACAAAACTGGTGTTAACATTAAAAATAATCATCTCTCTTTACCAAACTCCCACGTTGGAGAGTGATGGTGAGGGGTATCCCCATAGAGGTAACTCTAAGACCAGAAGATCCCGAAAAAACGTGCTCAACTTTTTGGCTCAGTTCTGGTACTCTCTTCGGTCCCAAGCTAATCGATGCACCCCTCGAAACATTGGAAAATCCACGAACCCCTCATTTTATCTGTCAAACTTTCATAGCGAATCAAAAAAACATAGTGTAGTACTAGAATTTCGACTACAATGGGGTACGTTAATCGATTTGCTTGGGACCAATAGGCTAGTCAAGTAGTGAGCCAATTTAAAATCGTTAGCTTCCACCGTTTGCTGCAAAATTCCCATCCAGGGTTCACTGTGCAACGACTTTGCTTCGACAACTTAGTATGCGTTCTACTCAAGAAACGATTTGAATATAATTGAACTCAAAGTGGGCACTGTTAACCGGCAGGATTTGCCGATCCACTTGGAAGCAGATGTCATCTTAGGTTATGTTCCATTTGGAAATTTTTCACTTAAATTTGACACTTCGAAAATAAGAACATCTCGAAGACCCTCAAGTATCTCGAAGCCTCAAGCAAGAAAATGTCCGATGTGAAACTCTGAAACGCCATCCTGCAGCTGAAGAATCACATCACGAGGCAGCCAATTGAAAACCTGGAAAATCGGTGAAATCCGATTACTGGCAGTGAGAAGATTATTGAGTCCTTGGTAAGCGATGTGTCCAAGCTCAAACCGGACCAATTCAAAGCTCTCCTTTTTGTCTGTGGACTCAAATCGACTGATCTCGAAGCTGGAAGTCGACGAAACCGCAGTCAACGAATTGGGAGAAGCCGCCAGCAAGGTAACCCTGGAGAACCTCGTGGAAGAATCAACTTTGTATCTCGCAACCAGAATAATCCTCCTTCTAAGAAGAACTAAAAATTGCCGAAAATGCCATGTTGGAAGTGTGGCGACCAGCACTATGTTCGTGAATGTCCGTTCGCTTCGCATACCTGTTCCAGATGCAAGTAAAAAAGACACAAGGAAGGGTACTATTCCAGCAACAAACCGGCGCCTTCGAATGGTGCAGCAGTAAAACTTCAACACGACTCAGCGTCCGACATCACCATCATCTCAGAAGAGACATGGGCCAGTATCGGACAACCACCCACTCAACCGACGGAAGAATCTGCATTCACAGCTTCTGGTGGCAACCTCAACCTTCTCGCGGAGTTCCAGACTGAGATCACCATCGGAAATGTCGTTCACCATCGTTCCTATCAGTTCACCCACCAATCAACTCAAGCAACAGTTTCCAGAGGTATTCCGAAGCACGCTGGGTAGCTACCATAAATCGGACTAGTTCATGTTGATCTTCGTCAAGCTTCGTCTACAATTTGGACTTCTACACCAACACATGTCAAGCAGCCTTCAGGTTCAATTGGCTAAACTTGGTGAGTTCGTTCCATTTTGTAAATTTTTATCTTTTCAAACCAGTAACGTTGGGAGATCACCTTTTTGTGGTGCGTTACTGGTATAAGAACCCTAGTCGTGACAACTTCAAACTAGGGAATCAGGATTTTCCAGTAATCAAAGGATCACATTTTAGTTCTTGTTATTTTCAATGACTTGATAATAGTAACATGACTCGGGTAGTGACCACCGCGCCGTTATGCATTTCTATATTGTATATTTCAAATCAAAAATATTGTTTATGTTCATAGATTTCACATAATCCTTTTCCCTTTGTCCTTCTCCTTTTCCTTTCCCTCTTCTCTTTTCAGAAAGCGGGTAATGGCGCTATAGCCATAAGTCATAAAAGGCTTGGACAAGAGTTAGTGCTCATGCCCCAACCGTCAGAAGAAAATGGAGCATCACTTAACCTTTCTAGCTTTGATGCTTCCAAACGACCAACCAATCATATAATTACCAAAATCGGAACGTACGGTACGAGATGTCCACGTTTCATCCATTTATTGGATTCTGAAGCATCGTGTTTAAATTTATTTAAATGATTGTGATTTAAACAGGCCCGATGTTTTCTGAATCATCTTGCCCCTTAAATGTTGCACAGTAGGCCTGGCCGTTTTGATATGTGTGACGCATCTTCGATGTGAAACATATATCAAATAGACGAGAAAAATGTTGTAGGTATATATATCATTTTCCAGGATCAGAGTTGCGACCTAACACAATCACGATCGCCAAACAGCTGATGGTAGTAATGCTTTGTACATTCCTATCAATGTGCTCGTCGAAGCTCTCTCCATGACCATCCATCAAGTTGACGAAAGAAGTAAAAAGCAACTGGTGAATGTCGTCTTCGGTTGTGATCCATCACCGATCTGGTCATTCCCGACAATCACGACACTCATCTGTGCTCGTTTTGAAGTAATTGCTGCTTTGCTTGCTTATGTTAGTGTGTTGGTGAGTGAGCCCAACAGCTTCCGTTTCATGTTGCCTGCTTTGTTTGTAACTCACACAGTCGCGCCTGCTGAGACGAACTTGGAATGCGTAGGCATTGTTTTCATTTTCTTCTGTCGTTTCGCTTTTTCTCATGATCGTACTGCAGGAGTCTTCACTGTTTTCGTTGTGCTTTTCATCATCAGCAGCGAGTGTAACGTTTTGCTTGTGAGCAGCGACCATTACTGGTGATTGTTGTTTGCCATGGCTCTAACTCTCACTGCGTGACAAAACGATCTGTCAGCGATAGTCGGTTGATGCGAAGACGAGTGTCACGTGAGTGTCATGATATTTTGCATCACTGTCAGGATGCTTTCAAGAACTGGCTGTGTTGGTGTTAGATAAGATAAGATAAGATAAGAAATTGGACAATTCGAAAATAAATTAAGATGTTTGAAAATCCTTCTATTGTTGATCGGCCGATTTTCAAGAAAGCGACTGTCAAAGTTGATTGCTTGTCTGTCAGAAATAAGTCTGCTGAAATAGCAGGTTTATTTGAAAATTTTCCATCTGTCAAATTTAAGTGAAAATTCACCAAATGGAACACAGCCTTAGAATTCAAGATAAGGCCTGTATAGAGATCGAAGCGAAGCGAAAATCTTAAACAAAATACTAAATTTTTCACCTGCGTGAAAAACGCAATTGGCAAATTATTCACTTCGCTTTGAACTGTAAACATATATGATCCAGCGAAATCTTGTTGTTTATAAATTTATTTGATAAGGCTCAAACGAATTAACTTTACAGAGCCGAGGATTCTTGGTCACTATACAATACATCTGTTGCCACACTTCCTGGGCACAACGATGTAGTGGAGATGACACCCAATACCGACTGTCCTACGGATATTTGACATGTGTCAGCAACAGATAAAATTTAAGCAGAAGAAATCTAACAAGGAAGAAGATCATAAAAAGATCATACAATAGCGTGAGTGAAGATGTGAAAAAATGAATTAGTTAAAATAATAAGTAAATTGATAAATAGTTAGAACAGAAGATAGTGAGCTCGAATAATTACTGTATAATTTCTTAATCTGAGAAGAAAAAGAGTATTAATTGGTACGGAAAGGTAAGAAAACGGCAATTAGAGTTAATCTAGTGCTTATAGTGTGCTGTAATTTTAGCTAATCATTGGAAAGTTGGATAACCTCAACAAAAATAAATTCTCGTTAGTCTAAGCAGCCAATACGGTAAATTAAACTACTAAAATTAGTACTCGAAGTACTAAATTGTATATCATTACAGTTAGACAGTTAGATCGATGCTCATTAAACTTGTCGAAGAAGAATTTGATGAAAACACCGAATAAGTAAGGTTACTTTGATTTCTTTCTATCGACATAAATTTAGCTAACTCTTTAATAAAATTGCAGCTTTGAAGCTGCCACAATTGGAGCTATCAAAACGGTGTTTTTACTACGTCAACAACATCTTAAAACTATAGTCAAAAGGTACAACACAATAAACACTTTATCTTCCGCTATCCAAAAAGCCTCCATCAGAACTGGAGCCGCTTGCAGTGGTTTCATTGTATGGCAGTTACGCCAACGGGGATCAGAGCGCTTCCATTGCAGCAATAGACGCAAAACGTGGACAGCATTCACACACTCATCACTAAACGGTTGCTTTCCAAAGTCAACGACGCATCGACCGAAAGAACTGCTGATGAAGAACAATGAAGAGGACCACACAATGGTTGCTGGCGAGAAAACAGACGATCGCGTGGCACACATCGAGAGTGGCCTGCTTTTGTCGACAGCCGAGTGAACACTGAAGCGGAGAAATCTTACACACCAAATTTTGATATTAAGTTCCAGCATAACGAATTGCTGGATGATGTCCAGCAAAATCATGTTTTACTGGAAAATCAGTAATTTGAAATATGTTGCTGGATGTTCACGTAATTTGTATCAAATGTCAAATTCAGACCTGTCTTCGCAGTTTGGTTGGTAAATTACTGGTTCGCGGTTTTGAATATTTTGCAGTCTAAGAAGCGAAGGATGACGTTAATTTTGCTGGAATCGTGGAGTAAGTATTCTATACTTTGTCGACGTACTTGAAAAGTTCATTTCTTTTCATCTTTACAGTCCTCTCACCTAAAAACTCACCCAGGGAGGCCCATCAAAAGTTCCTCAACAAGAGTTTATTTACTCCTTTGACTCAAAATTGTAGTCGATTTGATGTAATCGGTGCATATGTAGTAAAATTTGTTTTTTTAAACTATTAAAACATATGTATAAACAATCTAAAATTGCTATCCTTGCAACACTTTGCTGGATGGATTGCTGGACTTTCACCTCGGCAAAATCCAGCAAGATATTGCTGGTTTTCAGCGATAAAACATGGGTGTGCACGTTTACTTTTTTCACGCATGCAGAGCAGCAGCTAAGCGAAAAGTTGACGTTTCAAGAAAGAGCATATCTGTCAGATTTTCACTTCACCGGAGGTGTAAACTGATCTATTTTGTTTCACAAGAACTGTAAACTGCGAAAAATGGAAACTGGAAAATTTCACTTTTTAAGATATCTTCGAGCATGATAGTCAACCTTTGGTAAGATTTGCTATGAAAGTTGTTACAGCAGTTTTCGCTGTTTCAGTTTCGAGATACAAATATTATAAGCCGTAAATTACCTTAAAACATAAAATTAACTAACTAGTGTTCACTCGGCTGTCGACAAAAGCAGGCCACTCTCGATGTGTGCCACGCGATCGTCTGTTTTCTCGGCAGCAACCATTGTGTGGTCCTCCTCATTGTTCTTCATCAGCAGTTCTTTCGGTCGATGCGTCGTCGACTTTGGAAAGCAACCATTTCGTGATGAGTGTGTGAGTGCTGACCACGTTTTGCGTCCATTGCTGCAATGGACGCGCTCTGACCCTCGTTGGTGTACAACAATTTGCCATACAATGAAACTACTGGAAGCGGCTCCAGTTCTGATGGAGGAGGCTTTTTGGATAGCGGAAGATAAAGTGTTTATTATGTTGTACCTTTTGACTATAGTTTTAAGATGTATTGTATAGTGACCAAGAATCCTCGGCTCTGTAAAGTTAATTCGGTTGAGCCTTATCAAATAAATTAATGAACAAAAAAAAAATAAAATTAACTTGAAGCCAGGCTTGCAATTGCTCATTATAGCTAAAATGCTATTTTTCGGTATTATGAAACAATGGGATACTATAATCATAATTTTTATTTGTAAAATGCAAGAAGAGGTGGTAAAGTTTGTATATGACACATAAAATGTGTCAATTTTGCTTTCAGAAGTCATAATTAGCGATTAGCTGTAACGATGAGTAACGCGATGAGCGAGCAATCAGCGATCATAAAATCGCTAGTTGTGACCTTCTGAAAGCAAATTTGACAAATTATATGTGTCATATACAAACTTTACCACCTCTTCTTGCATTTTACAAATAAAAATTATCATTATAGTATCCCATTGTTTCATAATACCGAAAAATAGCATTTTAGCTCTAATGAGCAATTGCAAGCCTGCTTGAAGCACCTCTAAATCATCACCGATTTCGCTAAAAATTTGCACAGAAGTTCAAATTAACATGACGAACAGTAATCACGGTTGACCCGGTGCATCCCGAACATTTCTGTTAAAATGAACAGGTCTAATCGACATGAATCCGATCGACGTTGTTCGTTTGTCAACTTATCATTCTTATTCATCAGTTTTGGAATAGCGTGTACATTCCACACTGGACCCTATACATCGAACCCATGTATTGATTGATGGGCCGGGACCCAAAAGACTTTACTTTTTTTCCGAAGAAATATGGGTCCAGAGATTTTTTGTATCAGTATATCTCATCGATCAGAGAAATGAGTTACGCGTATCACTCAAGTTTCTTTAATTTTCTACGCCGGGGGATGGGGAGGAGTTTAATACCTCTCAAAAACTGTCTACGTAATTTATGAACAGCCTCCAACAAGTTTCACAATCATTAAAGCCGATTTTATACGCGATCACAAAATTCATACTCAGTTCCTTGTTTAAGTGCTACCCCATAAACATCAATTAAAATGAACTAACCGTGTGATCCGCACGGCGGCGTTATTTTTAGCAAATGTTAAAAATATGTGTGTGCGTTCTCATGTCAATTATTAAAAAACCCGAAGCCGTTGGTAGCTGCTGTCGGGTTGCTTTCGGTACCTTCACCGGCTTCACCGCAACTTTCTTAATGGGGAGCGTGCATATTTCTGTCATTGAACATCAATTTAGCAAATTGTGAATTTATAAAACCGGGTGACTCCACTCGCATTCGCATTCAAGGGGTAATCAATCATTGCAAGTTTGTGCGCGAAAGAAAACATATACAACTTTATTAATACATAGGGTAAGGTGGGGCACGATGGATCAGCTAGTACAGTTCTTAATTTATTTGTTTCTTAAAATCAGCGGGTTCAATGCGAACCCAATGATGATTTTTCAAACCAGCATTGAACCTGTTGATCAAGACAATAAATAGTAAATAAATCCAGAAGATGACCCATCTTGCCCCACCTTTCCCTACAACAAGCAAAGAAAAGTCACGAGGTGCGGCACACTTGGGTTGGGGCTCGAATAGATGCGCAAACAGTACATATTTTGATTTTGAAGAAGAAGGAAAAGGCCACGCGGGCTTGGTTTTGTTTACAATATGCAACGATGTTTACTTTTTTTTATTATATTAATCCAACGAGACCCCATCGCCAAATTCAGCAGAAACAATAAAAATTGAGCAAGTAGGCTACTACGTGAATAATGACATTCAAGCCCAAGGGGTGCGCACATGCATAATAATGTGGGTAAATGGCGTTCGTAAACTCACCTGTTTTATGGTGGTACTGATGGGATCCGATTTTATTCGTCAACACGCTTCCTTCGAGCGAGGTCATCGATATTTCATTATCAATATCGACCGGCCCCGTGGAGGCGACCGTGCCCTGGATGATGACGACATTCTTGGTTTCGGTGGGGCTGTCCTTTTCGGCAGAACCGGACCCATCAACCCTCGTGTAGACGTCGTTGTCTTCCGCTTTGTGTTGACGCTGATCACGCTGGTCGTACTTTTTGCAGATGTCATTTACGTTCAGTCCATCCAAGCGCTGGAAGAGATTATCCATCGATCGGCTACCAGCGTGGTGATCGTCAACGGTTCGACATTCTCGGTTCACATCATCCCAAGCACAGTAGGGATCCTGTAGCTCTAGGCATTTGCGGCAAGATTTGAACTCGTGTTCGTTGCAATTACTGAGTGGCAGCGAAATTATCTTCCCATTGCTAATAACAATCAACTTTTTGTTCTTCTTGGAAATGGTCAATGCGTTCACCTTGGTACCTATTGGGAATGCTTGAGTTTCGCTGATTATAACGGTTTTGACCTC
The DNA here is from genome assembly GCF_037179485.1 of Ochlerotatus camptorhynchus. NCBI lineage: Eukaryota > Metazoa > Arthropoda > Insecta > Diptera > Culicidae > Ochlerotatus > Ochlerotatus camptorhynchus. The sequence continues at coordinate 78,976 of NW_027040629.1, read as the reverse complement.
ATCCGTCGAGTTGGACGACAATATGTTAACGAATTTTATGACCTTTCCGTCGTTGGTGCCAACAAAAATTACATCGTACGTTTTGCCGTCCAACGCTTTCACCTGAGGATCAACAGTGATCGCCGAAAGGCGGTACAGAAGGCTAACTCGCGTGAAAATGGGTCGGGAATGTAATGATCGCACCGATGCGTCCATCAAAGTATTCATCTTCACAAAATTCACTGAAGCCTTCGGCAGTGTCCGGCTATCATCAACGCACTTTCCCGGACGAGGATCCGGCACTTGGTTCTGGGGAACTTGAAGCCAATTCGAGTGAATATCTCGCTGCGATTTGAACGACCCCTCGAAGGTATCCAAAATGTCTTGAATGGAGAAAGCACACACGGCCGAACCACCGATGGCGTTGTCCGGCGTGGTCATGATCGCGTAGATGATCTGATTCGTATCGCCACCGTAGATGCCATTGATCGTTTTAGTAGTAGATTCTGTCGGAGGAAAAGTAAATCGTTATTGACCCGGTTGACAAGCGCGGATGATCGTTGAATACTTACGGATTTCATCGAAATAGAACGGATATTCGCCCGGTATGGAACAGTTTAGTCTGGCTTTCAAGAATGACGTCCAGCGGTCATTCAATGGATGTGGTCCACCTTTATCGTTTTTGCAGACACGGCTAACGCGAGAATAAATTGCTTTGCCACAGTTCATATACTCGACGGCCACTTCCCGGAAGAAAAACAGCACATATCCATTGTGCTCTACGGCACTCACAAAGGCCGGCTGATTGAGCTGCTTGCTATCGTACTGCTCGGTTCGCTGTGGTTCTCGGTATATTAGGGGATCTGCTGCCGAGAAATCCGCTACCGTGGCCGAGTACAGATGGCCGTCTGGTCAAGAAGAAAACAAAACGACAAAACGGTCAAAGAAATGGAACAGAATAAATCAAACGTTCAATTGGCTTACCGGTAAACAAATAAGTGCTATTATGCAGAGGATTATACGGACATCGTCCAAGGGCTTCCATCTCATTGTTATCGTACGCAATTGCACTATCGCTCGGCAGTATGTTGTAGAACCGGCAAAGTGGCTTGTACGAATTTGTCCCGCAAAGCATAATCCTGTTAGCGCCTACCCGCGCGTACACCCGAATGTAGTTTTGGCAGTCCTGATCCAGCTTGCCCTTGAGCGTACAAAGCTCCCGGTGGGCATCCGACGAGGGCCACGTGATCCGTTGGGTCGGATGTTCAATCAACCGATCCAGGCTAATGTTGTACAGCGCATTCCGCGCTCCTATCAGTATCGAGTTGTCATCTTGATCTAGCAACTTAAAGTAATCAGTGCTGTTGCCGAAAAAGGCTGGTATTGTGTTATCTGTGAAAGCAGAGGAGGGGAAGAAACAAAGTAAAACATGGATGAGAAAATGGTTAAAAGGTTATAGGGTTTTAAAATTCAAATTCAATCAATCAGCACACGGGCGCGTGATTGGATGGAATTGATTGGGGGAGAGAAGAAGAGTTTGATCAACAGGGTCAAATTTTTATGTGTGATGGAGATGACTTTTCGGTGACGAATGATATTCATTTGGCTCGACTTGTAGTTTACGGACGAGATGGGAGATATGTTGATGTTATAGTAAAATACAGATTCACCTTTTAACCAACTGGATGGATTAGAATTTATGACAATTTCTGCAATATATACATATTGTTAACGCTGGATTTGGCGTAAATTTACGCAATATTTCATATACATTCAAGCACAACTTGAAACCTTATAAGCAGTTCCACGCCAACTGACAAATCGATTTTATTTTTACCCATCCGAATTCCATTAAATTTCGCATAATAGTTCACTAGACGCAATGAACCAAGTTTGTGTCGCAATACGACCTTTTAGACTCACGTCTAATTTTTCAAAATGGCGTATACGATATTTTTCAATAAATCATAGCACGAAAATGGTTTATCTAATCGAATGACGTCTGAGCTAAAAATGTAGAAAAGTGGATTGCCTTCTCAGAAAAAAAGTAGAAGGGTATGTGCCTAGGGGCACGAACGGAAGCTTGACGTAGGACCGCTAGTGGACGGAACAAATGTGAATATATAGTTCTTTTAATTGATCAATCATCAATTATCTTAACTCTTTCCGTTATTTTATTTGTAAGCATATCAAATTTGTAGCATTTATTTCAAAAAGAAAGTTGATGAAGAGAATCTAAGGAACTGTCAACTTGAGTATTTTCGATTCATCTACCCCGACTTTAAAAGGTGCATTTGGATTTTTTGTTATTTATGAATTTTTAAGTTTTGTGCATTTTGGTATTAAAGTGTATTCAATTCACCCCTCACAGGATTTCCTTCCGAATTATATGAATGGGGCGGGGCGGAAAGTATCGTTTGTGCAGAATATGTAAAAAAGGAGGGACTTCGAGAGATTGAACTGAGAGCTATGAGAGCTAATTTTCTCACAAATTTGATTTTATTGGCTTTCTGGGGACTGAATATACACCCAAAGCGAATTATTCCCACTTCTCTCAAATTCTATATGGATTTTTAACACTTCATACCAGGGTTGCTTCCACTCACTTGCTATAAAAAAATGTTCTAAAAATTCTATAATCCACATTAAATTTCATATGTAAGCGCCGATTGAAACAACCTTTTCGACGTCACTACAAGGGTGATTGAGTAAACGAAAAACACGAACCGTGCGGAATGAAAGCCGAGGAAAAACTATTTGCACCAATATATTCAGGCCTACAATTCCACACCTTCTATAAACAGGTTGCGCCTTGATAGCTAGCTGCTTGCGGGAACTGATGACCTTGACCAATGTCCAAATAATACTCTTTAACAAATTTTGGTGGCCCTGAAAAGGACCGTTTTGTAGTGATGGTTGAGTAATTCTGAGCTAGGTGTTCAACACGGATGAGGCTGTCGAGCTGTATGTTGTTCAGAGCAAAGGTGACACGCTTGGCATAGATGACCGACCCACAGCGACTCACGAAGAGCTACTGATTCCGATACATAGCATAGCGGTGCAGCTTCTTCCTCCTTTGATGGTTGCTTATGTGGGCTCTGCAACTCGCTGCTTGCAGGCAGCCTTTCGTTGTTACTGGAGAACAAATTTTAACGCCACACGCCGAAAGCACTGCTACTGCTGCTACTAATTTCGACGACCGAACACCACCACACAGTGGTGTGGTCGTTGGGAGCGTGTGGTTTTGAGTATGGCGATGAGTGTGCAAAATATTACGCAATTCCATCCTCCCTATTCGCACGCGCCCGAGGATCGAATGCCACTTCGACTTGTTTCGTCTACTTACTACTCTCTGACGACTGTGCTGGGGAAGCAGCATATGCATGTAGGTAATTGGTGGATTTATTAGTTAATTCAACGCTTTTGGACAATGCTGGACATTTACCAGTTTTTCAATAGTTTCTTGTTGAAAATCAACATTCGGAAGCATTGTTATCGATGCGTAGCCATATTTCTGATCGATTGGTGATAAAATTATTTAAATTGGACCAGGGGCAGCTGAGTTATTAACTTTCAAAATCTTTCTTAATTTGTTACATGTTCCATTTTCGGTTTTCACAAAGTGTACCCCCATATAGAAATCAAAGACGTAGTCCTACGTCAAAATAAACACTGAAAAACATCTTAAAATTTAGCTAATATTAAAAAAAAATGTTAAAATTCAATAACAAAAGAAAACATTTAAAAAAAATTTAAGCATATGTTTATGCGACGTTTCATGGAATTCATAGAGGGAAAAAATAATATAGATTCGTCAGTCTCTATAATAAGGAAAACTAAACTAAATCCACATGTGCAGCGAGCATTTCTAACTGGGAAAATGGTTTTGCAATATTGAAATGATTAAATGCTTCCTAAACCTAGCAGAAATGCTCTTTTACTGAGTAGCTACTCAGATTTACTATCCTGCCCGTTTTTTTAGTCAGAGGAGTGGAACGACGGGCAAGCTTCCAGAGTTCTAAAGAAAAAGGTGCTAAATAAGATTCTAGAAGAAGGTTCATTCAAAAGCTTCTTTTGGAAGCTCATTCTAGACGTTTGCCCATCGTTCCGCTACTCTGATTATAAAAAAAAACTGACATGACAGTAAGTCTGAGCAACTACACAGTAGAAGCATAGAGGTAACTCTAAGACTAGTAGGTCCCGAAGAAACGTGCTCAACTTTTTCTTAACATAGGAAAATCCACTAACCCCTCATTTTATCTGTCAAACTTTCATAGCGAATCAAAACAAACATTGCGTAGTACTAGAATTTCGACTAGAATGGGGTACGTTAATCGTTTGCTTGGAACCAATAGGCTAGTCAAGTAGTGAGCCAATTTAAAATCGTTAGTTTCGTATTGATTGTTGGTAGAAGAGCATGTTTCGAAGGTTTATGGAGTATTTCATCGATTCATTAATTACGTTTCCTTAGTTGACTTTCTCACTTCATAAATGCCAATGCAATAACAGATGTTCGCATAAATGTAAATCTACTACATATTATCTAATCTAATTTATCCCTCCGCAGTAGTTAGTGCAATGTGTACCTATTAGAGATGGGCGATCCACTTCCGAGCTATTCTAAAAATCTGATTCACTAACGTGAGCTGATGACCCCCGGTTCATATTTTAGGAACTCACTGCTATAACAGCTCACTGATATCGCAAGCCTAATCTTTTCAATCCGTCACTTACATAAAGCGGAATTTTTCTAAAAAGGACTCCGCTTATGCATTGAACAGCCACCGTAATCCAGCTTTCCATGCTCGGTAATGGCGGCCTATTTGTATGAATAAATGTATCCTTCACTGTGCTTTTTGACACTAACTGGAGGGCGTATTTTCTTCTGTTCCTGGGATAGTGATAGGGAGGGGTCAAAATCCGAATATCCAGATAGCGTCAAAAAAGCACAGCGAAGGATACATTTATTCATACAAACAAGCCGCCATTACCGAGCATGGACAGCTGGATACAACATATCCGGTGAACTTGGAGATTTGGGCGTAATTGCTTTTGTAAACAAACACGTCAATCGCTGATTACTCGCGAATAAAAGTTCAATCTAGCAAACAAACTATACCAAATGATAGAGGAGTTGTTAGTATTCGATATAGGCGAATCCAATGGAAATTAAGCAATTGTTGCAGCCTCTGGTGGTGAATAAGAGAACCATCATAAGAGTGGGCTGAAATTTTCGCCGTGAAGCATAGGAAGAGGCAAATGTTTTTCCCTTTTCTGATTAATTTATCCATCGCAGGTGCTTGTAATCATCATCCACATGGAATATTTTGTTTTCTGTATCGATTTAGGAGTGAACCGACCTGTGCTTCCACATATTTTTGTTAAGAAAAGTGAAGATTTATAAAACTACCCAAGCGGTTATGATCTTCCAGATTTTTAATGTGGTGTTATTTGAGCTGTAAATCCGTTCAAATATGTGAACAATAATAAAACAAGACCCCTCCCGATGTAAATATGTAAGATGCGCTCAACAATATGCGTTAATTTGAGATGTATAAATTGTAATTTGGATGTAAACAAACGGTTTGGTTGACGTTTCCTCTCATAATCGCTCGTCGTGGGTTAATAAAGAAAACTAACTAATCCAACTCTCATAATCGCCTAGCGTACTCTACATTGGTGGTGCATAGAAACAGCCTATTGAGCTTTAATTCGCGAGAAATAAGTGATTGACGTGTTTGTTTACAAAAGCAATTACGCCCTAATCTCGAAGTTCTCCGGATATGCCTACTGATCGATAGAATCAACGGTAAAAGTAAACTTACAAGTGGATGTATGGGAGAGTGATATCTGTGCATGTGTTACACGATATTGTATTTAGGAAGACAAAAGTATTAGCACCCAAATCATCTGTTTTAGATTTATAGCAACCGGCGGAAACTAACGATTTTAAATTGGCTCACTACTTGACTAGCCTATTGGTCCCAAGCAAATCGATTAACGTACCCAATTCTAGTCAAAATTCTAGTACTACTCTACGTTTGTTTTGATCCGCAATGAAAGTTTGACAGATAAAATGAGGGGTTCATTGATTTTCCTATGTTTCGAGGGGTGCATCGATTAGCTTGGGACCGAAAATAGTACCAGAGCTGAGTCAAAAAGTAGAGCATGTTTCTACGGGACCTTCTGGTCTTAGAGTGGTTCATAAAATTGATGAATTAAAAATACAAACTTTTTTTGATTATTTGAGACCGACCAATGTAATGTTCTTAAAAGCTGTAGAACAAATAATTTGAAGCAACTTTGCTCAAGACATCAAATTTCTATCTCTAATGGTTTATGAGTTATGATTATTTAAACAAGCCGGTTAGGGTAGCCGCTAGAAAATCAGATTCCTGTTAAAAAAAAATTGTACGTTTATTTCTCGTAAAAACTTTGTTCTAGATACTTCTAAAACTTTTAATGAAGCATATTCTCCTGGAGCAACTAAGTTGTTATCTTTTATATTAGAAAATTTATGGCTAGTTTTCGCTGAAAAATATGATTTTCTTTTTAATTAAATTTAATGGTTTAAACAAAAACTGCTCCACCTAAAAAAAAGGATCTTTCAAATAGAATTATATATTTGAAAATCGGTTTACTCCATTTAGAGATATTGACAATAGAAAAGAGCATTTTTTTTTCGAAGAAAATCACATTTAACTTTCGAATCAAAAAAGATAGGAACCTGGTTGCTTCAGCAAAAATATACATCATCATAAGTTCTAAATATGTTCTCAATAAAATTTTTACGAGAAATAAACGTATGAAAAGATATTTAAAGAAACCCGATTTTTAGGGGCCACCCTAACCTGCTTGTTGAAAATAATCATAACTCATGAACCCTAAGAGATAGAAATGTTATGTTAATGTCTTCAGCAAATTTGCTTCAAATAGATTTTCCTACAACTGTTTTTGAACATTGTTTGGGCTATCTAAAATAATAAAAAAGTTTGAATTTTTAATTCACCAATTTTATGGACCACCCTGGTTTCACTAACATAAAAAATCAGCCAAAAATATGAAGAAACTTTCCAGAACACACTATATATCTAAAACTGAAGGTTTGGGCGCAAACACTTTTGTTTCCCTAAATACGGCTTTGGGACCATTGTGCTATGTATTTACGTACCAGGCTCTTATTGCCGACGTTATTCTTCGAGCATATATCTAGATAGAGCTGGAGTTAGGGCGTAACAGCTTTTGTAAACAATGACTTCTATCGATGATTTCTAGGAATTCAAGGCAAGTCCACGCAGACCATTCTAACCATCGGATAGGGGAAGATGAGGATGTTGTTATGCCTGGGCGAGCCTTAAAATCCTAGAAATCATCAAGAGAAGTCATCGTTTACAAAAGCTGTTAGGCCCTAATTCCAGCTCTATCTAGACATGCTCTCACCTCTCCTCTCAATTCCCTGTGGGAGCGGAAGATCGACACAAAAGCAAATAACCAAAAAGCGAAAGTCAGCTCTTCCCCTCACAGCTCAGCTCCGGATCCGAATCATCGACCCGAATGATTCAGCTGTTTAGGATGACAGCTCTCGGACCCATCCTGCTCTCTGACCCATCCTGCTCTCTGACCCATCCTACTCTCGGATACAACTGTTTTTATTTAAAATCTCTCATGAAAGCCATCTTCTAGAGACTTCAAAAACTCTTAAGGCGAATGTTTTATTGCGAAATTTGTTGCCTGTATCTTTTCTAATAAAAAAGATTTACCCAAATATAGTAAAAAATTTGAATAAATTCAAATTGATTTTATACGAGTAATAACATACCTCCAATTTTTTATATTATTGAGAATAACATACGCCCTTTCAAATGCCGTAAAAAACTTGTTTTTTGTTTGCCCCAACCAGAGATATTAACATTTGAAAACTACATATTTTTAGTATAAAAACGTCAATAACTCTTGATCGGCGAAAGATATTGACAAGCTTACTGTAGCAAAAATTTGCGCCTTCTAAAGATCTAAAAGTTATTTCAAGACACCTTTGCTGAGAAATTTGAAATAAGAAAACTAGAGCAAAATAACTGTTTTTTTAGAGCCACCCTAACTCAATTCAAAAAAATAGCTCTAAATCGGCAAAATTAAGAGATACAAAAAAGTTTGTTTTATAAAAGTTGCTTGAAATTAGCTCAGCTATAACTTTGCCGAAGAATGTATACCTTAATTTATTCAAACAAAAATGTTAGATTTTTGATTTCAATGATAATAAGAACCACCCTAGAATTCATTGTCATAAAAATGAGGGCCTAACTATAAGGAACAACTTTGTAGGAGAAACTTTAAGTCTAAAGTTTCTATTTCAGACTCAAAAAATATCAATCCACCTAAATCTGCATTCTGGATCACTGTGCAGTGATATAGGGGAAAAGTTGGCTTCGGCAATACCTTAACCTATTATCGTCAGGGGGGTAAATAACGTCCTTGAGAGTTCAATTTTGGCATGTGGATACATTGTGTTTCAGAGCAACTATTGGCCAAATTTTAGTGCTCTAGGACTTTGACGATAATAGGTTAAGATATTGCCGAAGCCAACATTTCCCCTATTGAAAATTCAAAATAATGGAGCAGTAAGTTCAGTTGCTAAAGTTTTCATAAAAACTGGCGAAACACCGTCAGGGCCAGGATTTTTAGATGCATCTAAATTGTTTAAACCCTTTAAGATATCATGAACATTGATTTGACTTACGCTGATGTCACTTGAAAATTCTGGATAAGATTCAAAATATTCACGGTCACGGTCCTCTTCTGAAAACGTAGTATAGATTTCTTGGAAGAAATTTGCAAACAAATTGCATAAATCATCCGAGTTCTCACCTACCCTATCGTCCAAATGCATCTTTGATGGAAAATTATCAGATTTTAATTTGGTTTTCACATAATTGAAGAAGTCCCTAGGACAAAATTTTATTTCAAGTTCAGTTTTTAAATTATACTCCTCAAATGCCATATTCACGGCCAAATTTAACTGATCGCAAATTTCTAAATAGTATGCCACACTATTATATTTTTTATAAAATTTGTGCGCTTTTTGCTTTCGATTTTGTAAATTTTTCAGTTCCCTGTTGTACCAAACCGGATTTTTTGCATGACTCTGACGCCTTTTTTTTAGTTGGCACTTCTTCAAGAATTATTTCAAACAACGCATTGTAGAATACGTCAACTAGCGGCGCCGGTGGTGTAGTGGTAAGCGTGATTGCCTCTCACCCCAGCAGGCCTGGGTTCAATCCCAGTCGGCGCCGCCGGGATGTTCTGAGGCATAACATCTCTGATCACGAGGGAAGTAAAGCCGTTGGTCCCCGGTTCATGAGTTGATGGGTCGATAGGTAGGGTCCAGGTGTGGGAGCTGCCTCCCTGGCGTCGGTAGCATTGGTGCTCAGCACGGAAAACAAGATCGACGGAAAACAAATCAAGGAAAAAAAAATACGTCAACTGCACATTCAACATTTCCTGCAGTTCTTAATATTGCTTGCCATTCGACAATGTTCAATCTATTTCTAATGTTATCATAATTGTGGAATTGTAATCAAAGATTTCATCAAAATCGCAGTAGTTGGTTCTTTCATTTATGTGAACGAATAAAGAATATTATATTGCTGTGTGAAACATTTCATTTCTCCATATGGGACTTAACGATTCAGTCACACAGAAATCTTCATAAGTATTTGTTAATAAAAGGTCTAAACAACAATTTTGTTGATTTTTCACATGGTTAATTTGATTATGTCCCAAATTTGCAATTTTGTCAAAAATGATACGGAGTGTTTCATTTTCCCCAACGACTTGAAGTAAGATGCTTTCATTGTCCATATCAGAAATAAAGTCAACATTACGTTGGTTAAAGTCCCCATATATATGTACTTTTACTTCAGGGGGTACACTAGACAAAATTTCCTCCGCTTTTCCAAAAAACTTATCATACGTGTCCTTATGAGCATTGTTCGGAGGAAAGTATACCGAAGCAAAGACATGTGTTTCGTCTGCTACTTGCGCTTTTACCCATACATGTTCGAATTCTTTAAATTTAGTACCCATAATGATTTCTGGCGAAGGTGAAAGCGGGCATAAATTCCAGCTTCAATTTGAGAAGCCATGCAGAAGAAGAAGAAGGTTTAACCAAGACTGTTCCAAGCACACGTAATTCGAAACAATAAGCACTTGATTTGGCAAAACAATTTGCACCTGACCACCAACAGAAGAAGTTCAAACCTTGAGCATATATGAATGACCGGATCGAATGACTTACGCTGTCTAAATCAAACATAAACATACTCAATGGCTTATAAAGCACCGTATTTCTGCGCAAATACTTAAGTCCGGAGCCTTCCCTTCATGGTTCAATTGACAGTCGAGATTTGCCAATGTCAGGTGCGAAAAGTAAACAAGTTCAACCGGCCGGCGCGAACTGCACGGTGCGGCGTCCGTCCAATGCAACCCAATCCAATGGTTGACGAGTCTTTCTTGGAAAGTTCACTTTTGTTTGCTTTTGGTACTCAGGTGCGACGAGATAAAGATTGCTATCTATCGAAAACGGCTGGCAAGCTTATCGATTGTTTGTGCAGCAGAGTGTTGATTTGCTTGTTTTAGAGGTGCGGCCCCTCGGCGATTGACGTATGCTATCGCAAGATTAGCGATACCTTGCTGTAGAACGACTTCAGACAACCAAGGTGGGTATTGTGCAATGTGTGTCTTTTTGGGTGATCAATTCTGCATATAAATTGACTGGGGTTCCTTTTCCCAGAGGTTCGAGTTGTAGTGGAAGATAGCATGATGATAGTTGTTTGCATATTCAATGGTTCTGATGATGCGACTGACGCCTGGTTGAACGATGTTCTCACACCTGTACTCAAAACTGCTCCGATGATGCAGGTGTGTGAGCTGAGAGGAAAATGATAATAGCGGAAATTTGCATTTTTCACACATGACACGATAGCCGAGATTTTTGTTTGCACGTCGGGTTTGTATTAATCTGTGTGAATACAACGCAAAGCCTGTGCGTAAATAAAGAATTTGTATGTTTGTGAATCTTAATGTTGAATTTATTTGCAAACATACAACAGCTATTGCAAAAAGTTGGAGCGCCAAACATTTATTTAGTGTTGTTTGTTTTGTTTAAGCAACCTCTGGTTGAGGGCGGTGTCAATTGTCTTTACGCATGTTGATACAAGGTGTAGTTTGAAAGTTGAAATTTTGAACGCCTAATTTCAATCTGCACGGTAAATGAATCTAGCTCATATTTGAGTACCGTTCACTTAAATTCGCAAAAACGTAGGTCACGCAAATATGAGTAAATGTCATTCAAACAAGAGTGACATTTATTCATATATGAGTGATATTTACTAATATTTGAGTAAATATTTACACACTATATGAGTGACCTACGTTTTTGCGAATTTGAGTGAACGATACTCAAATATGAGTCGGATTCATTTGCCGTGTGATTATACATTGTACTTTTAGAGCCAGCCTAAGGTTGAGAGTCTCTATAATAAAGACAAAAAAAAAAACATTGTACTTTTGCATTGTTTACACGACCAATGAGAGTAGCTCAGTAACTGAGCCGAATTCGACTCGAAATTGCAAAAACTGGGGTTACTCAGTGAATGAGTAAAAATTTCCTCGCTTTTTCAGGAAAATAAACGACGAAAATTTCACTCAGTCTAGGAGTATAATAATAGACCCTCAATTTTCCTCATATTCTAGAAGTTTTTTTTCTGGAAGATCCCGGAAAATTTGTCTCACTTACTGAAACCCCAGTAATTGCACTTTTGAGTTACTGAGCTACTCTTATGCAAGTTAAAGACCTCCTGATTGAGCTGGGTGCAAAACGTAACTTAAGATCATTTTTCGGAACTGGAACGGTGAGCCAGCGTGAAGACGTTTCAAAATTTTCCCTTGAAGCAAATATTTACCCACTTGGCACAGCGGTGTGACTGGTGCGTTCTCGCTTGCACGCATCTTGTTAACTGCTTCTACTAAATGCAACGACCACTGCGACTGTGTTTCTGTCCAGGTACAGTATTACCAGAAGCATCAGATGAAAGTACGTAGTAGGCATGGGCAAGTTCAGTATTCCCCACCGGGCCATTCGATATGTCAAAACACTCTAATCTCCGGCTACTTGATGCGCCTATCACAGCCGGTGGCGGGTGATGATCACTTGGGTGTTAAAAGTGCTTGAAAATGTGTTTTGATCCTAAGGTCGCATGCGGTTGAGGCCCTCATAAACTCATCAGATTAAACCTGCTGCTGCGACTAAAGAGGCAAAAACACAACAACAAGTGATGATACGACCGTGCAAGCCAAGTATCAGCAATCGTATCGAGATGAGTTGTGAAACGGCTCGCTTAACAGTCGTTCGTGTCGTCTAGCAGCGCGACCAAGTGTAAGTCATTAGTCGAGGAGGGGACCAACGATCAAATGGTGTGTTGTTGCCATAAAGGTTGCTCTTTGGGCGCATCAGCCTTTGTTTATACGAGCTGATCTTAACTGTTTTTTTTTGTTTTACGACCGAAACGGCAATCATAAGATTTGGTAAGCGTGGAGAGAACGTTCGATTTTGATGTTTTTCGAGTGAAGAATGATTTTTGTGTGTGTGAAGAAGGAGTTAGGTTGAGCAAGGGATGATACCGATGGGTGATGAAAATGTCATGTGAAGATTTCATTCATTTGAAAAAGCATAACCGAATATGCTTTTTCTTTCGACAATAATGGAAATTTATATCTGATCAGATTAGTTTCCGATGTTGCTAAAAATCACATGACGAAACATTTTGGTGATCTGCCCGATTAAATATTGAAACAATGGTAATCAAATTTATTTAAAAAAATGGAAATCGATTGATCATCAGTCGAGTTTGGTGAAAAATCACCTTGTAAGCCAAGGTTAGGTTAGGCAGTGTTGGGAACATATCATAAAATCAATTCTCACCAACGCCCAAGATCACGCTTGATTTTTGTAGACAACAATCAACAAGCAAACAACTGCGGTTGATTTAGCTAGCTGTGATATCACAGCTCGGAATATCAAGCTAACAAAACTCACCAACTGCAAATCTCACCAAAATGTGGTGAGATTGAGTTTAATGATTTTGCTTTACACCCGAATGCAACCGAAAATTCCATAACGGCTTGCAGCAGTCCCTTCGCGTCTGCCATCGGTGAAGATTAAGAAGAGATAGTTAACTATGTTTTCTTTTTCTAAGAAAACGATGTGCAATGGAATCATTTTTGTGACGAGTCAACTCTTAGTTTGAGTTTTGCAAGTTGTGAATAGTCTCGCAATATCAAAGGAGCTTGTAAAATCAATATCAAGCATGATATTTTGTTCCAATATCACGCGTCATATTGGGAGCGCATGAGAGCGGAAAAATATCAATTGATTTCTGATTTTGCCAAAACTGAGGTTAGGTTACTTTATTAAAGAGACTTTCAGCCATTGGTTGGTTCGTCTTTGTAGGCCAACCAAATCCAAACCCTATCAATGATATTGGCAAATCAAAGTTGACCCCCGTGGAGAATACAATATCTATAAAAATGATGCTGATTTCAAAATTTTGCTCGATATACCTCACGAGTGCAATTTTAAAATGCATTTGCGAACAATTTTTTTTAATAAAATCTGGTTCTTGCTACGTTAGTGGAAAATTTGAAGGCATAAATTACAAACAATTTAATTTATTAAAAAAAAAATTGTTGTTTACATCAATTTCAACTTTTTTGATCGTAGCAGCAACTAGATTAAAAAAAAATGCTCCATTTGCAAAATAAAGCCCTTTTAAGATTGCACTCGAAATTTATTTTGAAACAATCATCACGCCACAACATCCACATTCCCCACAATATGAATGCAACAAAAATTAGTCATGTCTTAACTAGGATAAAAATAGAAAAACTAGCTTTTTTCTTTGAAGATATAAAGGAATCATGTTTTGAATAAAGTTGTAGAAAATGTGAAAACTAGCAACTTTACTCAAGAAGTTGAAATTCGAAATCCAGTATTTTCAGAGCTCGGGTAGAGCGCTACTTCGTCGTAATCGCCCATTTCCTTTCCATCGATCAGAAAAGATCAATAATATCAATGATTTCACCGTGCACAAATCATTAATAGGTTTGTTCCGATGCGCTAGTTCATTAGCTCCTGTTAAATCCTGTTAGAGCGCATTGTATGAATTTTTACGCACATTGTTGTCAAAACAATAGAAGTTCTTCTAGCGAATCCCCTTTTTCTACGTTTATCCGTAGGACGAAGAAAATCTTATGGCGTTTCAATGCGTTAGGACGGAATTGAAACTCGTAGAACGAATTTAGAATCAAGAAGCAGTATTAGATTTTAAACAATATCTCAACAATTTGTGACTCTTTATCAAATCCAACGGTACGTATGGAAAGATGAATCAATTTAGAAGTCATCTTTGACAGACATATTCCATTTTTTGTTCAAACTCGTTCAGAAAAGAGAGGTAAAGCGTGGGTTGTGCTTAGTAGGACGGAAATTAGACCAAAAACCCTATGTAGCATTTTTTATGGAAACTCACTTAAATTTAGTTTTTCGATCATAGCTTTTAAGCGATTAATTTTATCAGCTTACAATGTTCTAGACAATTATCAAAACCGCAAAAAAAACACGTTGCTCCATAGCTCTGAAAAAAACTAAATTTAGAATTTTGACTTCTTCAGCAAAGTTGCTTGATTTAAAAAAATACTTGCTGGAGACATGATTCTTCAACATGTTCATAGAAAAAAGTTAGCTTTTCTAATTTTATCTTAGTCAGTTGTGACTATTTTTTGTTACATTAAAATTGTGGAGGATGTTCATATAAAAAAAAATCTTCTGAAAACACTTAATGGTTAGGCACTAGGAGAAAAAGATCCACTATTTGCCTATTTGGACCACAGTGCCATAGATTGCAGCTTCCTGCGCTTTGGTCAGAGAGCGTATAGGGCGTCGTTGTGCCAATTTGGTCGTGGCACATTTCGAGTATGAGAGAGTGATTGCAGTTAGATCAAAAGTGCCTGAGAAAAATGCAAGCACTTTCGCGGATTACCCGGAGTTGCGGTAGTGAAGGTATGATCACAGAGAAGCAGACATAACATGCTTAAGATGTTCATCGAAATCGCATTTAACGGTCAATTTAAATGTTGCTTAGTTGGAACCAGTCTTGTAAGTGGTCACGGTAGTCGACAAATTTTCTGCGATAATCGACTGCCTTTGCCTCCGACACTTACAAAACAAGCTATCATAGTACACTACCAAACTCAAATGTAATTTGACAGGCTCTGTCATACGACACTGTCGCCGAAGACCGTCACGAATGTATGTATTTTAGTTTTTCTCATAATAAGAGCTGCTGATGTTGTGCTTGTGTGAATTTTGAAAATAGCAACCAATGATGGCCTAGGAATAACATTCCTGATCAGAAATGGTTTAATTTACACCAAACTGAGGAATTAGAACGAAATCACTCATGTCATATGATAGTTATTTGATAATTTTCTTTTTGCTCGAATGTTATTCTACCGGTTGTGTTGTGTGAGAAAGACGACGGTAGAGCATGAGAGTACGAATAAAAACAGACTGTCGCGCATTACAACGAAGCGAGTGTCGTAAAAAACGTCAACAGTTTCAACCCCTGGTTGGAACTACCGCCACTTGCGGCGTGCATAATCAATTCCCTTGCGTTTTACGTTTACACGCTACAGTCATCTGTGTAAACAACAGATGGCGGTAGTGTTTACAATGATAAATGTTCAATGTGTTGTGTCTGTTTGTCTGTGATATAACATTGAGGTAACGTAAGGATAAAATCAAAACATTGAGAAATATAACACATCACTTTCAGGAATACTTCACTTCGCAACCGATGAACCATTCTGACGGCTATATGAGTACCCAAGTAACCATTTAGTCGCAATATAGCTTGTATTTGCTTACTTTGCTTCAGTATGGTTAGTGGGGAATCTGATGAAACTATCATTTCTTGAAACTAATCCCTTTCGAATTCCATTCATTCTCTTTTCGTACTTTGCATATAACACCATCTCATGCTATACTCTACATTGATTCAATGACTCATTCCGAGTGCTCGGTGGACCAGCGATTTAAAGCGCGAGCCTTATGGCAGATGAAATGGAAATGGAAACTAGTGCGGATTTATCTCCCTCGGAAAACAATAAAAACCTGGAAAAGGCGGAAGGAAATTGCCGGTGAAGTGCGGAATGAAATACGAATCGTTAGAGAAAAAGCACAAGGGATTCCAAAAGAAGCAATCAATGGCGGCAGACCAGCGGAACATGGTGAGACCAAGCCTATTATTATTATTATTTATAAATTAAACATCAAAATTAAACTAAATACGCGCTGGGTTTGAAAAGAATATTTTCAAACCTGGAAGTGTTTATGTAATACTAATATCCAATTGATAGAGGTAATACATACATGCGTGGCTTATTGTGAGTGAAAGTAACCTCGGAATAGGCGTGACTCTCTAGACATTCTGAAATGGGTTGCATGATCTGCAATAGAACTATCACCTTCTAACTCCCGGTCTAAAGCTGTTTACAATGACCATAAATGCGACATTGTAGAGAGAGTTCTTCCATAATAACACTGCCGGCCAGTGGGGGTTAGAGGGAATACACACACACACATACACACAGTGCCATAGATTGCAGCTCTTCAAACAACACTTTACCGTAATTCTACTCAGTGAGTAGAATTTTAATGCCCTCTCTTTTTCTCTCACGGGAACTTTACTCAAAGGGAAATTTACACAGTCAATGAGTAAACTCTCTTTTGAACTGCAACTGAGTAAAATTTCCATGAGAGAATAAGACAGGACAAAAAAGTTATACTCAGTCACTGAATAGAATTGAAATAGAGTCTAAGTCAAAAATCACAGTCCGCATCGTGCTCTCTTGCCGTGCGGATCTATTTGCTTTTTGCTTAAGGAAGTGTTACTACTACCTAAAGCTACAACAAATTTAAACAGCACTTTTCAGTGCTCAACCTGTAAAAAAATTTCTACCTTGTTCAACTCCTCTTATTCCTCTTCGATCCTTGTTTGGACCCTACCCGAGGTAATCCTTCTTGGATATCGATTTGGAAAATTCCTCTTCGATCCTTCAGATTCTTATAGTAATCTGCTTGGAAGTCGATTTGGATAATCGCATAATCGCACTTTTCAGTGCTCAACCTGTAAAAATTTTCTACCTTGTTCAACTCCTCTTATTCCTCTTCGATCCTTGTTTGGACCCTACCCGAGGTAATCCTTCTTGGATATCGATTTGGAAAATTCCTCTTCGATCCTTCAGATTCTTATAGTAATCTGCTTGGAAGTCGATTTGGATAATAATTTACTGCCGCCATGGCGCCTAAACGCAAAAGAAAGGGGCAAACTCTTGACCCCCCTTCTGAAGAAATTAATTTGAGTAATCAATTTGATTTGCTCACGGATGATGAGAATGATCCATCATCCAAGAAAAATTCTAGTAAACTTTCCCGGCTTAATGCCAAGAAGGAAAAGATTCCCCCTATTGTGATAACCACTACCGATTTCCATGCTCTTCGCATGGAACTTTTGAATTTCGTGAAAGTTAAGTTTTCACTACAAATTGGACGTCGGGGTGAATGCCGTGTATTGGCTGAAACCTTGGACGGATTTAAATGTCTTCTCAAGTATCTTACTGAGAAGAAGCACAAATTTTTTACTTACGACACCAAAACTGAACGTGTGTTCAAGGTTGTCATGAAAGGACTGCCCAGTGGTGAATCCCTGGATCAGATCAAAGATGAACTGGCAAAATTACTTGGAGTTGTGCCACTCCAAGTAATCAAAATGAAAATGAAATCCCGTCCTGGCGATTCGCGCAACGGGATTTCTAATGATTTTTATTTAGTTCACTTCAAGTCTAGTGAACTAAACAACCTTAAGGCCTTAGAAAAAGCTAGCCTTATGCTCCATGTCCGAGTGAAGTGGGAACACTTCAGGAAGACTGGAGGAAATTTCCAAAACCTCACTCAGTGCCGTAAGTGCCAGGGATGGGGTCACGGAACTAAAAATTGCTACATGCCAGCTAAATGCATGAATTGTGGTGATTCCTCTCACGCAAAGGACGACTGTCCTGTGAAGGAAGATCCTAAGAAATTTAAATGTTCAAATTGTGGTGAAAACCACAAATCCAATTTTTGGGAATGTAAGACTCGCAAAGCGATCCTACAATCTCGTTCTAACCGACAGGTAAGAAACGCTCCACGTTTCCGACCAGGTACAAATTCCTCTGCTGTTAACAACGGTCAGCGAGGAACAAATTCTACATTCGTACCCGTAGGTACAAATATCACCCCTGCTTCAAATTTTTCATCTGTACCTACTCCCCTCGCTGCTAACAATGTTCAGCGAGTTAATGGAGCTACCTATGCTGCTATTGCAGCGGGTAGAAATCAAAATACTAACCAACGTTCTAACGGAAATTTTGACAATTTTGACTTAGGAAGCATTACTGCCCCTAAAATGGAATTTTTACAGAATTCATTAATTGACATGATTTCTGATATGCTTAAATCTAACTCCATGTTTGATGCTATTCAAACTGGAGTAAAATTTGCTAATAATATTGTCATGACTTTAAAATTCAGTAATGGATTTTAAAGCATTAAACATTTTAAATTGGAATGCTCGATCTCTTAAAGATAATGAAGACGAGCTATTTAATTTTTTGAGAGTTCATAACGTGCATATTTCCGTTATAACTGAAACGTTCCTTAAACCTGACCATAAGGTTAAGAAGGACGCAAATTACTTGATTTATAGAAATGATCGTCTTGATGGACCCTGTAGTGGCGTTGCCATCATTATTCATAGACGAATCAAGCATAAAATTCTTTCTTCATTTGAAACCAAAGTTTTTGAAACTTTGGGAGTTTCTGTTGAAACAAAATTTGGACAACTTACGTTCATAGCTGCCTATTTGCCATTCCAATGCGTAGGCCAGCAAAAGAATTTTCTCAAGGGTGACCTCCAGAAACTTACCCGTTATAGGTCTAAATTCTTCATTATTGGTGATTTTAATGCAAAACACCGCTCATGGAATAATGCTCAAAGCAATTCCAATGGTAATATTCTGTTTGATGATTGTTCTGCAGGTTATTACACTATTCAATATCCAAACAGCCCAACATGCTTTTCTTCTGCAAGAAATCCCTCAACTATTGATTTGGTCTTAACTGATTCATGTCATCTTTGTAGCCAATTGGTTACCCATGCTGACTTCGGTTCTGATCACCTTCCAGTAACTTTTGAAATATCCCAAGAAATAATTTCTAATCCCAACAGCTTTACTTTCAATTACCATAGGGCTGATTGGGAGCAATATCGAACATTTATGGAATATAACTTCGATCCAAACATTCCTTTGCAAACCAAAGATGAAATTAATTATGCTCTTGAATCTCTGACTACTTCTATAGTTGAAGCAAGAGCTGCCTCAGTACCAAAATGCGAGGTTAAATTCGATTCAATTATAATAGACGATGATCTTCAGCTCTTGATTCGTCTTAAAAATGTCCGTAGGAGACAATTTCAAAGAACACGCGATCCTGCCATGAAAGTTATCTGGCGGGATTTGCAAAAACAAATTAAAAAGCGATTCTCTGCCCTGAGGAACAAAACTTTTGAAAATAATGTTTCTAAATTAGACCCGAGTTCCAAACCCTTTTGGAAACTCACAAAAATTTTGAAAAAACCACAAAAGCCAATTCCAGCGCTTAAAGAAGGTGGTAAAATTTTGATCACAAATTTGGAAAAAGCTCAGAAACTTGCTAAGCAATTCGAGAGTTCCCATAATTTCAGTTTGGGTCTTACTAGTCCTATTGAGAATCAGGTTGCTCGGGATTTTCGGAATATTTTCTCTCGGGAAAATATTTTTGATGATTCCTGGGGGACTGATTTGGACGAAGTAAGGTCTATAACTAAAAAATTTCAAAATATGAAAGCTCCAGGTGATGATGGAATTTTCTATATCCTCATCAAAAAACTCCCAGAGAGTACCTTGTCTTTCCTGGTAAAATTATTTAACAGATGTTTCCATTTGGCATACTTTCCTGATAAATGGAAAAATGCAAAAGTTGTTCCAATTTTGAAGCCGGATAAAAATCCAGCTGAAGCTTCTAGCTACCGTCCAATAAGTTTGCTTTCTTCAATAAGTAAACTTTTTGAAAAAATAATTTTGCATAGAATGATGCTTCACATCAATACGAACTCAATTTTTGCAGATGAGCAGTTTGGATTTCGCCATGGGCATTCAACTACTCATCAACTCTTGAGAGTTACCAATTTAATTCGTTCAAACAAATCTGAAGGCCACTCAACTGGAGTTGCTCTTCTAGACATAGAAAAAGCATTCGACAGTGTTTGGCATGAAGGTTTGATTGCTAAATTGAAAAAGTTTAATTTTCCACTTTACATTATGAAATTAGTTCAAAATTATTTAACTGACAGAACTCTGCAGGTAAATTATCAAAATTCCAAATCTAATCGACTACCTGTTAGAGCAGGAGTTCCTCAGGGTAGCATTCTTGGGCCTATATTGTATAACATTTTCACTTCGGACCTCCCTGATTTGCCTCAGGGTTGCCACAAATCTTTGTTCGCTGATGACACAGGCATTTCCGCTAAAGGAAGAAGTCTTCGTGTTATTTGCAGCAGACTTCAGAAAAGTTTAGATTTTTTCTCTTCTTATTTACAAAAATGGAAGATTTCTCCCAACGCTTCCAAAACTCAACTTATAATATTTCCACACAAGCCTAGAGCTTCGTTTTTGAAACCTAGTAGTAGTCACATAGTCACTATGAACGGAGTTCCAATTTCCTGGTCAAACCAAGTGAAATATCTTGGATTAATACTTGACCAAAAATTAACTTTTAAAGATCACATTGAGGGCATTCAAGCCAAATGTAACAAATATATTAAATGTTTGTATCCTCTTATAAACAGGAAATCCAAACTTTGCCTGACGAATAAACTTCTAATATTTAAACAAGTTTTTAGACCGGCTATGCTTTACGCTGTGCCAATATGGTCTAGTTGTTGCACTACCAGGAAAAAAGCACTTCAAAGGATTCAGAACAAAATTCTGAAGATGATTTTGAAGTTGCCTCCCTGGTACAGTACTACCGAAGTACATAGAATTTCGAATGTTGAGACTTTAGCACAAATGTCCAACAAAATAATTAATAATTTCCGGCAAAAATCGTTACAATCCTCAATTGCAACGATTAATTCCCTTTATACTTAGATAAGATTTAGTTTTAGTTATTTAGTTTTAAGCTATCAATTGTTATACTGACATGCAGGTTTAAAAAACCTGTTTAAAATACTGAATTGCCAAGACAGGAACAATGTAAAAACACTTGAATATATATCATAACAATTAAGGCTGGTAAGTTACTGTAGTAACTGGAGCACCTAGGTTAAAAAATGAAATGTAATTTATTTTGAATTTGGAACAAATAAAGAGTTAAAAAAAAAAAAAAAAAAAAAAAAAAAGTCTAAGTCACATTCAAAGTGTTTTTTATGTTACTTCATACGCGAAGTTAACGATTTTCAGAGTTGGTTGGAAATGCTAACATGAAGCTTTTAGTGTGATGATTTATTAGCTAGAGAATGATCTTTAGAAGAATGTAGGTGGATAGTTCCGTTAGAGTACGGCAGTATGAAAATTGAATAGAAGTTGAAAATGAGCGAAGGGCCATTAAAGCGACAGTTTTTCAAGATGACGCACATTTTTGCCTAGCCCGTACGATGTACGCAAGTCAAATGGTATTAAGTCGAAAGGGGAAGAAATTATTTTTCAATAATTCAAAAGCAGTTTTTTTTTTCGAATTATACGAAAATTCTGTTTATGTAAATGTGTTTACTGTGTTCCGGTTAGCAAGTACAATACAGTAAACACATTTCCGTTAACAAAATTTTGGTTTTGAACGAAAAAAACTGCTTTTGCATTATTGAAAAATAACTTCGCGAAGATCGATTTCAAACAACCAAAGGTCCATTAATTTATTACGTAATACGAAAATGTAATGTTTTATTGAACCACTTCATTCGAGCAGTTAAAATGACGTTTAATACCACTAGAACTTTGAAATAAAAATTATTTTGAGATTTTTTCTTCTAGAACCTCGAGAAAAGTAGCCAAAATCTGTGCGTTTTATAAAAAAAAAAAAAACATTGACATTAGATGGTCCAGTTTTGTGAAATCGCTGGTAGAAAGTCAAGCCAAAACTGCTTGACAAAGTGGTCAATTCCTCCATAACAGAAATGAGATTAAAATGACATCATGCGTTAAATAATGCCCAAGTAACAATTTTGGTTTTATAAGAGTTTTGTAGACCGCAAATTAGACCTGTAGAATGCTTTAAAAACTCGATAAAACTTGCAATGTTACTTGGGTAAGGACACTAAACATAGTTGGCATCCCAAGTAACATTTTAAGTTTTATGAAATACTACAAAGCAATTTTTTTTTTTTATATTAATTTATTTGTACAGGCTCAATCGAATAAACTTTACAGAGCCGAGTTATTATTTGCATTATACATGAATAATGTCCAAGTCCAAGTGAGAACATACGAGGAGTGCTTTACCGGCCTCATGGATCGAATAAGCTACAAAGCAATTATTAAACAAAATTTATAAAACCCTGGTCAAGGCTATTTTGTCATTAATGCGTCCACCAAAACCTCATTAAGACTAGAATATGTCTAGTTGGCCCACGTTGGAGAAGGTTCTGAAGGGTGTATTCTCGAAGCTCTTCAAGATTGATTTACTGCAAAAGGTTTTATGACGAACGCATTGAGAACCCTTTCCGAGCCATTTCCCCTAGCCGCTTGCTAAATCCACTAGGAAAGCATCAATCAAGAGAGAAAAGGATTTATGAATCCGAGCTTATCAAAATAATTAAAATAGAAACTGAAAATCTTGTTGAATATCCAAATTTATTACAATAGTTCTCATTAAGGGGGGAGTACACTTTGATTTTTCAAAAAAAATGCATTTTTTTTTGGCTTAAAATGTTCCTTGGGATGTATATTTTAATTAAGAAAAGACTCCAAGTCCACCAGAATATTCCTTACCGCTTTACGAAGCGATTTTCTAAAACATGTACCGGCGCGCTGAGAGAGCATCTTTATCTTTAAACGCGTTTATCTCGAAACGGGGTTTTTCAAACTGGCGTGGGAAATAACTCTAACCAGTTATCATCAAATTTGGATATTGCCTAGGTTTTCTTGTTCAGAATTAAATTCTGCTTAGAAATACGTATCCACTTTTTCGATTTTTAATCCACGATTTTGTAAGCATTTTTAGGGTGAAAAAATGGACTTTTTTTTCCTAAGGCCACAACTTTTGAAAAAAATAATTTAAAAAAAATCGGAATACGTATTTCTAACCCAAATTTCATTACTAATCAGGATTTTTGTTCGATTTATGTTCCAGGATCACGTGGAAAGGAGTATTTTCCCACGCCGTTTTCCGACTTCCGCGCGACCTGGTGCACCGGCCACGGAGACGAGCCAATCGAGTTCAAAAAAAATACAAATTGTAGTTCGAAGGATGACTAATAAATGGGTTATAACATATTTGCCCTCCCGAGTGTTTTATTGCTTAAAAAAATTAACGAAAATGCCTTACTTTTTGGACGTTCAAAGTGTACTACCCCCTTAAGTGGCCTAGTTTTAAGTGCCTTATAAAATGTTATGTGAAATGTACGTGAAAACATCGAAAAAAATAAGTCCGCCCTCGTAAAACGTCGATTTTACTAATTTTACTAAATTTTACAATGTAAAATTGAAAAAAAAAACTTCAGATCGAGCTTGACCGGGAAATTTTTGCATTTAAATGTTAACTCATTGTTAAATTTACCAAAATATAGTTATATCTAAGGAAATATAGATTGAAAATCGAAGGTTGTAAAAAAACAAGCAAACTAATTGGAACATGGATAAAAAATTGATTTTCATGGGTCATTTGTGAAAAAGTTGTTTTGCTTTCAAGAAATCCTTAACAAATTCATAAGGTTTTAAAATGGTTTTTATGAAGAAAACTTGCAGGCTGAATTGCATTTATCTAAAGCCGTTTTGCTTGATCCTAACCCGTTCATATTTATGGTAGCTTTTATGGAGGTAAAGTTGCCTGCAAAAAGTTCAACGTCAAAGTTTGTTTATCTTTCGATAGTTGCGCTGTGGGATCCAGGGTTCTTCCAGGCGGTTTTCTCCCGATGGATTGTGAGCAGTTACTCATATAGTTTGCGATACTGTTTTACAACAGCTGGAAGCGCAATCGTTCCCGAAAAAGATCCTTCTTTCGCCGAATAAAATCGTTGCCTGCAAAAAGTTCAACGTCAAAGTTTGTTTATCTTTCGATAGTTGCGCTGTGGGATGCAGGGTTCTTCCAGGCGGTTTTCTCCCGATGGATTGTGAGCAGTTACTCATATAGTTTGCGATACTGTTTTACAACAGCTGGAAGCGCAATCGTTCCCGAAAAAGATCCTTCTTTCGCCGAATAAAATCGTTGCCTGCAAAAAGTTCAACGTCAAAGTTTGTTTATCTTTCGATAGTTGCGCTGTGGGATCCAGGGTTCTTCCAGGCGGTTTTCTCCCGATGGATTGTGAGCAGTTACTCATATAGTTTGCGATACTGTTTTACAACAGCTGGAAGCGCAATCGTTCCCGAAAAAGATCCTTCTTTCGCCGAATAAAATCGTTTTTCGGAAACCCGCTAACTAACAGTTTCAGTGGTTTGATATCGGTTGTCATCTATTCGCAAGATCTGGAGAAGGCTGGTATGTTTTTAAACTTTCGACAATGTTTTATGAATTCGAGGGCCACGCTCACTTTACTCTTCTCCGCCAGATTGACAATCGTTGATGGTGTGCTGAAATTTTGCTGAAATCGACTTGAATTTTTCATCCTACTTCGTCTATGCTTCAAGATTTCCTTGTCATAAATTTGGATTTTATTAACTATGAGGAACCATCTTTTAAGCTTAAATTGGTAAACAGAGTGATTGGTGAGTTTATGATGAACTTTAAAAAGCCTAAAAAGCAACAATAAATGCTTTTTGCCCTAATGCAAAACCTAATGGTTTTATGGCTGCTTTTATAATGCTTGAACACGTTTATAAAATATTTTATCAATACATTAATAAACAATTGCTTATGACGTTTATGCTTGAATTACAGAACAGTTTTAAGGAGGGATTGAGAACTATTTTAAATTGATTTTTAAAATAAGACAGTTTTTGACTTTCTTGACAGACTATAAAAGGTTTTTAAAACAGCAAAAACCAGGAGTGTTTTACACTTTGAAATGCTGTATTTAAGCTAAATGGATTGTTCATTGCCATTTTAAAACCATCATAAATCAGAGTGGATGCCAAATGGTTACTGAATTGTTACTTGGGATGTGACCCGGGGCCTTTAAGTGGCCTATAAGTGGTACCGCAACCGTATACCGTAGAGAAATTAAGGTTATCCAAGAATTCTATTCATCACTCGTGCTACCAAATTGACGGATATTGATCCTGAGGTGAGTAATTCCAAATTGCATGTAGGGTAGACCACGTATATGGCCTAATCGTCCATTTGTGGACCTATCGAGCAGAATACATCAAATAAATCCATTGTTTCAGAGTCAATTATGCGTTTGGTACGATTCTTTAGTTCAAAAGCTACCGAACGAAGTCAATGAGAACGCGTGATATGAATGTTTACATCATTTTTTCTCAAAAACAAAAGAAGCGCTAGGCCGAAGTAAATTCAATGGCGTTTGAATGGCGCCCTATCTAAGCTCCCCGGTAAAGAGTTCATGGCAATAGAGCTTACAGTGTATGTACAATTTAAATCGATTGAAAAGCTAGCATTACGCCATTCAAAAGGATCGTAAAGTCATTGAAGATGTATCATAAATTTCGTCATAACGGTCGTAAAACAGCGGCTCATAACAAATAAAGTACGAAAGTGCATGATGCATTTTTGCGCCAATTAAAACCCTCAATGATATGTCATTCCGCAATAGCTACAGAAAACATTCCCAGCGTAGATTATTCGTGTAGAGCGTTAAAAGCAAAAAATCTTTCAAATTACACAATCTGCCGGCTGTGTACTGCAAATAGAAGCCATAAAAGGCGGTAGCTGAATTCGACGGAAGTGATCACCGAACCGAGCTATCAAACAAAGATGGGATCCTTTTTCAGCCACAGGACAGAATCGGAAGTCACTCGACTGATCATGTGCGGGATGATAAAATTACGACAGTAAAGGTATCAAATGTCGCACTCGGTAGGGATGAGTTGCAGGCCGGCAAGCCACACGACCACTTCCTAATGAGGTCTGTATAGGGGCAAACGAACGCTTGTAATAAAACGAAGAAAATATGACAGTAGGAGGAGACTGCGATCTTTCAAAACACTCACCGTATGTAATGTATGACTTGGTCAGGACATCTGGTGTCCAACTGTCAATCCTATCTAAGCTGCAGCTAACTAACACTATCAGGACGATCATGAATGAGTTCAGGTGCCTCCTCAGCATCGCTACCGGTATGCTGCCGTTGTCCATCATGAAGCTGGTGCTTCTCGTGGTATTTTATATGTTTTCAGCTATTTGATTACACACACACACGCTCTTTCCTTCGATCGCGCTTATGGCTTTTGGGCACTTGAGCACACCTTCTTCGGGCTCTCTGGAACTCGGTTTCACACTCGACGCATTTTCAGCAACTGTGCCGCTGTGCGGTGTATTATTATCTATCTAATTAGCGATTGCATTTATTAGTTAATATGTTCCTTAAAAAGCTCTCGATTTCGTCGGAGGCTGACCGCGGGCGTCTATATGTTGTTGCTCTGATCTGCCATTCGCGTGTCAGTGCTTTTGCTGGTGCAGCATGATCGGTGCTAATTAATGGCAACCTGGTCGTTGCTTTTCTTAGACGCCGGAGAAGGTTAATACTGCCGTTGGTGGCGCCGCGGTCGAAATTGTCATTTCACTAGTAGACCGATCTGCAAGGAAGAAAAAGAAACGAAACGTATTAAATTAGTGGTTAGGCGACATGTTTTTTTTTTCAGCTACCTCAGGGTACAATTTTGTGTCGTAAATATATGGCGGAATTAACACCGCACTGTTTGCGTCCAACCAGAGCTTTCTTGATTTGGAAATCGTTTTATTAATGCAGTTAGTTGATGTGTCGAGCACCATTTTAAAATCGTTGAATGTACATCATACCGTCACGCTAATGGATGTTTGTATCATCACGACAGGCACTGTCGCAAAGTATAGGCTGATTAACTTTGCTTTTATTGCCAGCGCCACGACTTGAACTTGACTTTGAAAAAAATAAAAATAATTTGTTTTATTGCCTTGAAGATCAACTCTTTGTTTTATCCAATTTTCTGAAATCGTAAAATTTAAGTATAGCAAGATAGCTGATTGCGTGTGATTAAGTTGGCGTTTAGAGCACTTAAAACTGGTATTAGCACAATAAAACTAGTGATCGTTCGATGCCAGACTGCGATAGTGCTTTTAGCAAATCGTATATCAGGGAGCAATCGATAGCTCATTTGTGCCATTTCCACATGAATTCAATTTATTCAGTAGCAGCAGGTTTAAAATGAACAAACTTTAACCCCTCGTTCGACCAATGCTCAGAAAAAGGGTTAAATACATACAATCCCATCGGACCCTTGTAAATTTATTTTGCACCGCCATGACACGACCTGTTCTCAATCCATTCTATACGAGCCCAGTTCCCATCGCGGTGCAAATGCAAGCGAAACTAATCCCCATCGTAATAAACTGTAATATCAAATTTTACATTCTAATTAAATATGCACTACGATCCGTTGTCTTACCCTCGATCGAGCGCAGCAAACAGTGTATCAAGTTGCACCGGCCCCATCGTCATCGCCTGCTACGTGTGAAGAAGACCCTATTTATACGAGTTGTGACTTCATTTACTATTCACCCTTTTCGCTCTTGTTTCTCGATGTTATTAATATTCCTGAAGTACCTACCCTCGTTCAAAAGAATAATCTAATGATTTGACATACACTCTCTCTCACACACACACACAGACGACGCACACGATAGTTGGTCTAATTTTTTTGTGTCCTCCGTTTTCCACTGGATTAATTTGAATAGCATTGAACCTCAAGCCATGAGTTCTAACCTCACCCTCACCGCCGCACTGGGAATTAGCCCATGGCATGCTGTGTTTTCTTTTTATGTAAGCAGACGTTTTTCGTCTCCATCCAACCAAGCACGCCAAGATCGAGGACAGGCCCTTGAAAAGTAACGAATGCCACATAAATAATGTTCTCCTAAGTACTTAATTATGTATTGCTTTGAGTTTGTCAGCAAACACACAAAAAGGAAAACATTGTCCTCGGAGAATGTTTCTCAGCCGCTAATGATTGACGACGTTCCGACGAAAAAGGTTCCATGTGTCGCGTGTAGTTGCTGTGGAAAATTATTGGTGATGGTCATTTTTAGAAGCAGTTTTTAATTTCCTTTTAGAAACAGCCTGTCCAATGACCCCGACAATGGTGCAAGTCTCTTTTGGCACCAATGCAGAGCTGAATAAGCATTTTTTAAGCTGAAGAAGCATATTTTTGTTATTCAGTTATTCAGCTAAAGGGTGATACGGTCAAAATTTGGTCAATATCAACTTGACGTATTTCTTTCAATTTTGCATTTAAAAAACCTGAACACCCCTCATTTTGAAGGTGTGTGTGTGTAGAATGTTGCTCTTATTTAGATTTTGGAATTCACTCTTCAGTTGTCAAAATGCCGTCCAAGCAAGAAGAGCAGCGTATCACAATTTTGCTCGCGCATCGCGAAAATCCGAGCTACTCGCACGCAAAGTTGGCAAAATCGCTAAAAGTTGCCAAATCAAACGTTACAAATGTAATTAAAGTGTTTGGGGAACGTTTGTCGACAGCCAGGAAGTCTGGATCGGGGGGAAATCGAAAACCGGAAGCCGCTGAGACGACAAAGAGAGTTGCCGGTAGTTTCAAGAGAAATCCTAACCTCTCTCTCCGAGATGCCGCAAATAAGCTGGGTGTATCGTCTACAACCGTGCATCGAGCCAAAAAACGAGCCGGACTATCGACTTACAAGAAGGTAGTGACTCAAAATCGCGATGATAAACAAAATACGACGGCCAAAGCGCGATCCCGGAGGCTGTACACGACGATGCTGACGAAGTTTGACTGCGTGGTAATGGACGACGAAACCTACGTCAAAGGCGACTACAAGCAGCTTCCGGGACAGGAGTTTTATACGGCAAAAGGAAGGGGAAAGGTAGCAGATGTTTTCAAGCACATGAAACTGTCAAAGTTCGCAAAGAAATATCTGGTTTGGCAAGCCATCTGTACCTGTGGCTTGAAAAGCAGCATTTTCATAGCTTCCGGGACTGTCAACCAAGAAATTTACGTGAAAGAGTGTTTGAATAAACGTCTGCTGCCTTTCCTGAAGAAACACGGTTGTTCCGTACTGTTTTGGCCGGATTTGGCATCTTGCCATTACGGTAAAAAGGCCATGGAGTGGTACGCCGCCAACAACGTGCAGGTGGTTCCCAAGGACAAGAACCCTCCCAACACGCCAGAGCTCCGCCCAATTGAGAAATACTGGGCTATTGTCAAGCGGAACCTAAAGAAGACCAAAAAAACTGCTAAGGGCGAGCAGCAGTTCAAGGCAAACTGGCTTTCTGCGGCGAAGAAGGTGGACAAGGTGGCTGTACAAAATCTGATGGCAGGGGTCAAGCGTAAGGCCCGGCAATTCGGATTTGGAAAAGCGGAAGCCTAACTGAATATTTTTCCTGAATTTTATACTAATTGAACTTGAAAAAGAAATTTAATTTGATTTTTTAAATAAACGATTTCACCGATTTACACGCGTTTTCCCTTGACCAAATTTTGACCGTATCACCCTTTATCAATGTTTGTTGGGAAATCCGTCATAAAGCTATTATAGAAGCACAAGCAAACAACATTAAGAATTCCATAAGGCATGACCTGCACCCAACCGCGAAATATAAGATTGTATTACAGATTTTCATGAAAAGCATGCAGACTTTGTAATGTGCAATGCATGAACAGATTGTGAAATGTGATCGTCGGAAGGTTTTGTAAACAATTTTGAAATTTGTATGAATTTTCGAACAAAGTTAGTTTCCCCAAATGGGTCTTACGCGAGGTCTTGCGTTTATTTCAATCCATCAAAAAAAAGTCGAACTTTCAATGGAATGTCACGTTTTTTTTTAACAAAGGGTCAACACAACTATAGACTAGCTTCCCAAGCCTCAACTGCTACTTTTGGATGTGTAAGGGAACTGTGGGTAAACCAGCTCATTATTTTGAACATTTCGAGACACATTGGACTTACAATGAACTTTCAAATGCCACGAAAATAAACAAAACATATCCAAAACATCGTTTGTGTGCAGCTGGATGTCATTTTTTGCGGGAAATTTTAATGTTTGCCAGCACAAAAAGGTAAAAATCTTGGTATGATTCTCATTTTAACTCTTTATCATCGCGATAAGAGATAGTTTTGAGTAATAATATGTTAATAATGATATTATTGAAAAAATATGCTTTGCTCAGGAGTAAGACCAAAGAAGAACGCTAAGATAAAACAGTCCGAAGAAAAAACTTTATATTTTAGTGTCCTCTTTCGCGGTCCCTTTACTCCCTGTATGCAAGGTGTTTTTGTGCTTATGGTACCCCCTCGGTAGAGTTGAAATTTTGCGCTTTTACCAAAAATCAGAGATGTCCAAGGGGTAGGTCACTCCGCACACCAATCTTGGGTCATATTTTTTGTCAGTGTGTCGCAAGTGTGCCGATTGTGCCGGTCATAGAGCAAGCTGCGATTGTTTGTAAAATACCCATCCCGGCAACCCGGTATTTCTGACACCTTGAATGTTTTGGTTTGAAATCGCAAGGATAAATTGAATTGAGGATGACGCAGCAAGTGGCGGGTGTGCGAAATGTGCGATGTTTTGTGTTCCATAGGCTTATAAAAGTCCTGTGTTTTAGTGTTTTATAATGCCCTCGAAGGCAGACCAGAAACCTAGCTTTTCGTGATGTGAAAAGTACCGGTCTATCAACGCCCGGAAAGAGTTGGAACCGGTGGGGAGCATTGTTGGAGACCGACTATAGAGGATGATTAATATACTTCTTTAGATTGTTTTGTGTGAGTTGCAGCATTATTTGAATTAAGGGTACTAATGGGGTCTGATTAACTGCCTCTTTCCCTTGAGCCCACTCTAGATCCTACATTTCATATTTAGATCTATAAGTGAACTGCTGGTCTGAGTTCCTCTGGTATATTTAATAAGAGGATGTTCCAGAATATTTGTCAAACAGCACGTAATGTTGTGAACAACTTCAATGACAGCTCCCAGTGTGCTCCCATTTTTTTTTTGCAACAATCCAATACCTACGAGATTGTACCAAAGGTGTGCCGATGGATGAGCCCCAGCTGTGCCGAATCTAATTTTGGCACAATGTGCTGAGTGACTTGCCCCTTGGAGATGTCCCATTTTTAATAACTCGATCAATAACTAATCGAATATTTTTTGCTCACTGTGCTGCCATTTTTACTTCTATGAGAGTGCAGAGCATGTTCGAAACGTTCGCTGAGTTTTTACATAGTTAACTGAGCTTTTACTAAGTTAGCTCAACTCCTATTTGCTGCAATTATAGAAAGTTTGCAAGATTACATATCTACGAAGTATGTTCATCCAAGTATCCTGAAGATCTATGTAGTTTTTTGACGTTTTACAACGTTCCCTGAACTATTACGAAGTTCTTCGAATTTATATTAAGTTCTCTGAAATCAAATGATGTTCTCATGACTTTTACAAATTACCCTTAACTTCCAAGAACTTCCTTGAACTCAGACTACAGGCTCAGTTTTATAAATCTGAAACATTGAAAAAATTCCACCATTCGCAATTTGTTAAGTAGTGGTGAATAAACATGGAAAGCCTATCTAAAAACTGCCTCAGTACCACTAACTTTCAATTTTATTGTAGCCCAAAAGAAATCAAAGGCTTGCCTTGATTCCTCAATGTGCTCTTAACAAGAAAAAAAAAGTAAGAGGTTGTATCCAAGACACAACCGTGGATTTGCCGTAGGATTACGTGCTCGGTATCAATATTCGGCGACTGTGTAAGGGAAACCACTTTTTTCCATCACGGAAATGCCTCGTTTTTCAAGACAAAATTACGCATTTCCGTGCAAAATTCGTGGTTTATTCAATAGATAATCAAAAAACCGAGAATTGATTGGAGGAATTTCTTGCTGAAATTGTCCATTCGCGAGATATTCACGAGTAATCATATAAATACGAGATTTGTTAGCTTTTTCCTAGTGTCCTGGAGAAAATCTTTCTTTAATTCGCAGTGTTTCTGGTTCATTGACAAGGCCATGTGGTATTCGGTCAGCGTGAGAATTTTTGTGTACCACTTCAATACTGTTACGTATTTGACCACAAACGTTTGGTGGCTGTGTACATTATCAAAGAGCTTTGGAGGTGATGTGGCTGGCAGCAAGGCGAGCGTTCGTTCAATGAAAACTAATTCTTAATCAACAATAATTTATGGTGGTCCTGAAAAGAACCGCTTTGTCGTGATGGTTGAGTAATGCTGAGCTATTAGGGTGTTCAACACGGATGAGGCTGGCGAGCTGTATGTTGGAACGCTTGGCATAGATGGTCAACAGTGATTCACGAAGAGCTACTGAATCCGATCAGTAGCGGTGCGGCTTCCTCCGTCTTTTTCGGTGAACGGACGCTCATGCAGTGATGCCACGTATACAGATTTATCTGTAATAATGCTTGTCATACACAGTTTTGTTCACGAACTACTCATTTGCTAATAACTTTGCACTAGACCTGTGCGCCGATCAAAATATTTTCGGCGGCGGCGTGATATGTTATTTTCTGCCGGCGGCGGCGGCGTGGCGGCGTCACGCCGTTTGCTTTCGGCGGCGGCGGCGTGGCGGCGTGGGTCGGCGTGAGTGTATTTTTAATGATTTAGAAAAAAAAATACTTTTCAAACTAATCCCACATGTACAAAAAATGCTACCCACATTTGAGTTCAGATTACTCAAAATCGCTAAAACGTAGGTCACTCATAGTGTGATTAAATTTTGCGACACTTTCCCGGGAAAAAGTTCTTGAATATATGGAAAATTTAAGAAAATTTTACCCACGTTTAGAAGTGCACTAGTGGAACGACTACAACCACATTCAGTTTTCCTCATATTCGAGAACTTTTCCTCGGAAAAGCGTCGGAAAATTGACTCATTCTATGGGTGAGCTACGTTTTCGCGAATTTGAGTAACCTGAACTCAAATGTGAGTAACTCTTACTCAATTTTGAGTCGTTCTCATTGGCCGTGCATTCAGAATTTGTTTAGAAAAGTAAGTCAAGTGCTTATTTACATTTGCAGGGGGTGGAGTCGTATAGCAAAGTGTAAGCAACCTTTTTATTTAGTATAAGAAAAGTACGTTATGTAGAGGTGGATAGTATTGAAAAGTAATCTTTTATCATTTATTGAGCATTACACATTATTTATATGTTGATAGTGATAAATGATGTGCTTTTATTACTCTGATGCATATTTGAATGTACGCGCATTGTAGTCATATAACTTGTGTTTATGTAATTGAAGATGAAGTCTTTCGGATATACGTAGAATCTCGCACAACTTGGACCGTTAGAGATTAAAAAAAAGGTAAAATTTCAGCGTGTTGTTAATAATAGTCCCTTATTCACCTTTATGTAAATCCGATCCTCGTCAGTAAGCCAGTGATTATTGCACAATTCTATTTTGCAAATGCTGTAATTGTCATGAATTAAGAATGTTTTATCCACATTCTTATGGTGGATGCCTGACTGACGTGCAGATACGGTCGGCCCAGCTATGTTAAAAACTCGTTCACTTGGTGTGCACACACAATACCTTTCGCGAGACCTTGCGAACCAAGGCTGCCAAGCTTTCTAATTTTCCAAAAGCAAAGAATATCTCCATCTACAACGTTGTTCGGGTATGACGTAGCCAAATATGCGGTGCACTCTTTCTCGATGACAGAGGTCACACTATCTTCAACGTTTGAGTGCTTCATAGCAAGACTGAGCAACGAGGAAGATGAGTTAGAAGGAAGTTTATCGCGATCGTCTGATTAGAAACCCATTTTAATATTCGTTTTTTAATGATGTCCGTACAATAAATTCTTATCATATAGTACGTACAAGAAATTGGTAATCGAGCGTTCATCCAAAGCACTTTTAATGCATTTCAGGTTCATAAATCGAGGGTCAAGTAAAGTCGAAATCAAAATTAGGTCCTTAACAGGAAACTTTCGATTCAGATGCTCCTTCATCCCCAGATTCATGTGTGTCATGGCAAGCAAGTCCTTAATTTTTTCACTGATACAAGCTTCAATCTCAGATTGCAAGAGCATGGCAATGTTAACTGTTGCATTCTTGTCAGCAGACAACAGGGTTACTATAATCTGTAAACCAAAACGGAATTTTACTACAATCTTTTCACCACCATTATGTCACCATGTTTTAGAAACAGACTAGAGTAAAATCACATTGGAACTAAAATGAAACTTTTCACACTAGACGTTCGCTACGTGATCGACTTTTAACTGGCACGTTTTTAACTTGTCCGCTGACTGAGACAATTTTTCAGTTGAAGTACATTTTCTTCCAAAATGATGCAATTTCAAAATGTCAAGATTAACTGGATGAACACTGATGCTTTTTAAATGCATTTCAGTTAGTGAATTCCGTTCGTTAGGTGAAAATCAAACATTATTTTCTCAGCTATCGAATGGCTAGTGTGTCAGTAAACGAGCATCTGATCTTCAATGCACTGGTTGGATATTAATTTTCAAACCTAATATGGTCACCAATCGGTCAGATGGAACTTATTAGTAGGCTTAGTTACTAGAGATATTTCAACAATAGTTTACAATTATAGTTTCAGAACCACAACTTAAAAAAAAACTCACCTCAAACGGCTCAAGAAAGTTTCGGAAGTATTCAACTAGCGCCCACTCATGTGCTGTGAATATGAGATCGTGAGACGGTTCAATACAGCATTCACGCCAGCTCTATTTAGTTCGAGACTTTTCATCATCTTACGTAAGTAATGCTAACGTGTTACGCTGATTGTTATAAGTGTTGGGGCTTATTTAGGTCCTTGACGGAACATTGACATTCATTTCACACAAACTCGGAAGTTGAGCATTTAGCTCCTCCTCCATACTAGATAACGGGTTTTGCCCATCCATAAAAAGTCAATCTATAGATTCTTCGATATCGGTTAAGATGTGTCTGTTTATTTTATCCATTTCGACTTACAATTCCGGACCTCGGTATCACCCGGCCAGATCACTTTCTCCTTCAATATATGTATTTTCACGTCACTCTTTCCACGTTTCACTTTAAAGGTTTTTTCTTCTCGAAGTATCAATCGACAGAAAATTCAAGGGAATTTTATTTAAATTCAAATTCGACATCGCTGAAGTCGTCGTGAATGGAAACAAAACCTCCAAAAATCAAATGCGTAAAGACGAGACCGATGCGCAGGATCTATAGGTGAGGCAGAAGGAACCGTAAGTCGACTGTTTCATTCATCCGGTGTTCTCGTCGGATCGAGAGAAAGAAAGAGTCGGCTAGTTTCCTTCTGCCTCACCTGTAGATCTGGCTGTTCTTGCTCATCGAGACGAAACCAGTGAACTGAGATTTTTGACGTTTGATCAGCGCACCAAAACGCAATCTCGAACAAGCACGAGCAGGAGGACAAAGAGGATTCATCCCTGTGTGCTAGATAGAGCAAGTGCGATCAAACGTCTAAAAACTAATAGCGAATTCGTTTATTATTCAGTTCCAATCTGGATCGGGTATCAAAATTGGGTCTGCTTGTTTTCTGACAAACGTCAGTTTGCTCGTTTGTTTTTAAAACCCAGCTCCGGTTGAGGTTCGCTCTGCCAAAAAGTTCGGTTTCGCACTGATAATAAACGAATTCGCTATAAATGACGCTAAATAGTTGCCTCATACAGGCTTGTTCGAGGTTACTCAAACATGAGTCAGACATTTTGATTTTCATAACTTCTTTTGAAACGTCAAAGCATGAGTAGTTGGGATTTCTGAATATGAGCAACATTGACTCAACAATAAATAAATAAAGGCAGATCTCAATTTTAAGATTTCAGCACATTTGTTGACTCAAAAAGAAACAAACTGGAATTTTGAGCAGGCTTGAAAAATCTCATTACAGCTAAAACGCCACTCTTCAATACATATAGGACACAGAAATCCTGTCAATTTTGCATTCACAGGGTCACAATTAGCTATTTTAGCTGTAATGAGATATTTCAATGAGTGAATACCCTTCGTTATAACTAATAGCTAATAGCTAACACTCTAATAGCTAACACTCTGGAAGTGACATTGACAGGTTTTATGTCCTACACAAGCTTTACCTCCTCTTCTTGTATCTTTCATATAAAAATTATTATTTCAATATCCCATAGTTTCATAATTTCTAAAAGTAGCATTTTAGCTGTAATGAAATTTTTCAGCCCTGATTGTGAAAATGTAAAAATACGAAGTTTTCCTTTCCGTCATATAAGAAAATTTGAAAATTTCGAAAGAATTTATTCGAAAATGATGCAAATTGCAGCCGCCGTGGATGCAGAAACGTACCGCAAATTAAATGGTAATTGTTTTGCATTTTGTTTTATTTGATGCTTGATGTAACTGTTTTTCAGTTTTTGGTTTATTAATCCTAAAGAAAAAACGAAAAGACACCCATTTGTGTATTTTTGACTCATTTTCCTATATTTTGGATTATATGGAAATGAGTAGAAATAACTCATCAACAAGTACCTCGCCATTTTACTCAAAATGTAGTTCTGGCAATGTTACTAAATTTAGAGAAGATCCGGTTGTAATGAAATTGAGTGAGTTTTCACTAAATTTTGAGTAGCCATGAACGAGCGTGCACACACGTTCTAATTACAACGCGTTCAAGATGCATTTTGCCGAAGAGGTGTTGCGGATTTATCATCGGCGTGACATAAATTTATTCGGCGGCGTGGACAATTTTACTGTGGCGGCGCGCCGGTTCAATTTCATCGGCGGCGGCGGCGTATGAAAATCGTCGGCGGCGGCGGCGTGACGTGGCGGCGCACAGGTCTAGCACACAGTTGACGAAACATAGTTCTTTTTGAAGCAGTAGATAGAATGGAGTTTAAGCTTGTTATAGATTTGTAAAAAAGTAGATTTTAATTCTAGTAATAAACAGTATTTGTTTATGCGTTGTAAAAATGAAGTGAGAAATGCTCGCTGCACATCTCGGACTTCAAGTGTAAAAATTCATTGGTGTTGATTCAAATTTTAAGATTTACCTACTCTTTGCATATATACAGTAAACTATGATACTAATATATCAATTACTTTAAAGAAAAACAAATTTCAACAACTGAGTGAAAAGTTATTAACAAATGAACAGATGGTGTGTACAACTGTGCACGCCAAGCATTTCTGTAATCATACAGATTTTTTCAATATTTTGATACAGATATCTGTGTATACAGATTACAGATTTTTGAAAAATATACAGACTTTTTAGATTTTTCAAATAAAGGTAATGCATTTTATATAATTTTTTATATTTCTTAATTATGATAAATAATAATTGTTTTCCTTCTAAGCTTCGAATAGACTTGGAATCTTTCGAATGGAGTTCGGATGTTCAGATGTTCTTATTTCTCGTTGTAAGGGATATTAGTTTCCCTTTCTATTTGTTTAATTAACCATGTCACATGGTTACAGATACGAAGGTTGATTAAATAATTTTTTGTCAAATCGGTAAACAAGCAATTTTAGAAAGCCCACAAAGTGATTGATTACAGTTTGTGAGTCGAAGTTAACTGAATATTTTTATATTTGACAAGCGTAATTACAGAAATAAAGATTATTGCATGCAATTCGACTCAACTTCCAGTAAAAGTTCTGTGTTATGTCAAATGTCCAGATAAAGGTTTTCGTAATCTCAGTCATAAAAAATCAAATTCTAGGAAATTGTGATAGTTACTTTATTACGGAAATTTTCAGCCGGAAACAGATTTGTCTTTTGTAACTGGTACTTAATGTTTTGTATTTTCATACTGTAGAAGAAATACAAAACACATCAAGATTGTAGGATTTCAAGATTTTTAAAATAGACAAATTCTTCAGAAAGCAAACTTTAGTAATTTTTCATTATTCTAAACTTAGAACAAACTCCTTCTGAACTATGAATTTGCTCAATGGAGATTTACGTTAATCCGCACTGAGACCATAATACGGAAATTCGAAAAAAAAATGTGGTATCACTGCGCTCATGTGAGCTGCTTGCGGGCAGCCTTTCGTTGTGAACTGGAGAACTTTGTTCAACGCCACGCGCTGAAAGCACTGCTGCTGCTGATGATGATGACGACCGACCACACACCACCACACACGGGGATTGAATAAGCACCGTGCGGCGAGACCGGATGGAATTCGATTTTGAAATCTGTGTTAGGGCAAGCGCTTTTTGCAGGCAATCGGTGATACTTTTGATCACGATTGCAACAGTTGGACATTTGTGTAATTTTCAATAATGTTGAATATTGATACAACGTTCACAACGTTCATTCCAACAGATTCGTGGAAAAATTTCAAATCGATTAGCTTGTTTAAAATTAAAATTCATCCGCTGTTGACAGAGTTATAAGTGGTCAAAACCTGACCACTTTTTGTAACGAGGTCTATTTTGGTGTTTTGAAATTGCACCCCCAATATGTTGCCGAAAGACGTAATCCTACGTCAAAATTAATCCAAGGATTGCCCTTAAATTTTACGGGACCTATCAATTAATTGCCGTGAACTTAACCTATCTCCAAAGCATACACATACACCCAATGAAACAATCAGCCAAGATGGTAGAGATGCCGTTTGGCAAAGACTCATCCTTCAAGACTTTGCTTTGATTATTCCAATTCCAATTCTTTGTCAAACTTCCAATATAGATCATGTACACAATTTCAAATCACAACACAGCTGAACTTCAAAACGTCGCCGCGTCGCAGCTCCGTGTTGAGGCAAAGTATAGTTTACTGTTTGGCTAAGGGCAGGGACAAGCTGAGCATGCACAACGCACCATTTTCCAACCAACCAACGCTCGCGATATTGTCCTTCCCCAGCGCAGCGCTGATGTCGGTCGGTCTCAGTTGTGCACCTCGGAACCAGGGTTGCCAAGTTTGGACGATACCCTGAATTTCTTCGTTAAGCTAAATAACTATACACATTTGATTAGGTAAGGCAAATAAAATAGGTAGATAAGAGTGGGTCACACGAAAATTGTACTGAAGCATTTCTAAAAGTTTGGAAAATTTAACTAATTAAGCATACTTTTTTGGGATGTTTAAGTAAAATTTAAATCTTCAACCCATAACTTTTATAAAAATCTATATAATGTTGTATTGTAGTAATGTAAAAACTCTGGAAAATTAGTAGAAATACAGATTATTGTGTACTTTTGGCAACCCTGATCGGAACGCATTTTACGGTTACATACCTACATATAAACACACACAC
Source organism: Ochlerotatus camptorhynchus (assembly GCF_037179485.1). Taxonomy (NCBI): domain Eukaryota; kingdom Metazoa; phylum Arthropoda; class Insecta; order Diptera; family Culicidae; genus Ochlerotatus; species Ochlerotatus camptorhynchus. Next base: position 39,255 of record NW_027040629.1, on the reverse strand, counting down.
ACGAAACGCACATGGAAATATCGTGTTTCGGACTTCATGCTTTGTAGGTGCTGTAGAGTTGTTACACACAGGAGACGCGTGTTCCTTCGCAAGACGACGCAACGACAACAACTGGTGCAGCATGCAGCAGCAGCAGCAGTTGGTTGGCTGCTGCACCCAAAAAGTGTACATTGTGTACATATTATACAATCCAGGCATCATCGTGTGACAGGCGAGTGGAGCGACTGCATGCATGTCAAGATGGTATTTAAAGTAACTTCATTCTCTGTTTTTAATGAAAAGTTTTCACGGTCGAGCTACACGTGAACCATAAGCATGACACGTAAGGGGACATGTCTTTACTGTGAAAGGTGTAGAAAGTATTCGTGGCAGGCATATGTTTATGAAATATGAATATTCGTCGGGTTCGAGGTAACATGAAGAACATAACGGTCACCTGGTAGGACGGATGGTTCAACAAGTTGATACCAATTTGTCATGGGTCATTTAGCTCGTGACACCGATACCGATGGTCATAAAAGGGAAATTGATAATGCGTTTAAAGCTCTAAAGCTTAGAGCAAGTGAAAGGGTTGTGATTGTTTAGCTCCACCTATTTAGTTGTGGTCAAGGTGAGTAAATGATCCGCGCTCAACATGTGACTAGCTATGCGGTTGTTTGCTACTTCCTAATCCAATTCCACGAGCTTCCGAATGCACGCCGTCAGACCATAGAAACGTGGGCAACCGACTGACGTGGGCTGGCAATGCTTGGCCCTTCTTTTGCCACCTACGGAGTTACGTCGTAGCCACCACAAATCTACTTGTGTACCACATTAAAACAGTAAAACACCATGTGTGCCTTCTCTTCCGCAAAAGATCCGTATCACGGCAGGTGAAAACCTACTATTAGGGAATTAATCTCCACACTACATCATCGCGCGGTCTGTTCATTGTTCTGTGGGCGAGATTTAATCGAAAAACTGCACTTGAACGAACCACGACGGCTGACCACTTGTTCTGTTTGTTCGCCAGTGTAGAGTGTGGTGGAGAGAATCTGACGAAGAGGTTAAAACTGCACGCAGACAGTTGCTTCCATTAGCAATAATTACCATATTTTGGGGTCAGCACGAATTTAAAGCCTTTTGATTAATTCGAGCTTTGGCCACGATCAACCGTTGGTAAATGGGTGTTGTTGATCTCCACCGGTCTCTTTCCGCGAGTGAGTTTGCATTTTTAAAAGCTTTTTTACCGCGTATATAAATACAATTTTGGAACCTCGCTGTCGATAGCAGCATTGTTTATTTTAGTTTGCACTCGCGTCGATCGAAGGCAGATAAAACCCACCCATTAGCGATGGTACCTCTGGATAAGCTTCCCTTTCTTTTGCTGGCGCTTTCCGTTGGACGGAAAAGTGAATGTTACTTCAAAAAGAGACTTTCAAAGTTTAAAAAAAAAATGCACATTCATAAGTTAGAGCTTACTGTTTCCGACCTTTTCGTGTTCCCAACGGTGGGTGGTGCTTAACTCAAACGGGGGGTATGAACGCATCAATTGCTCTACCTGCCACCACCATCAGATAGGTGCCGTGACGAGTGAGCAATAATAATGATGAATGTATAAACTAGACGGTCATAAAAAGCGAAAAATTGAAGTTAATGATTTATATTTACGCCCGTGATGTTTAGTTATTACCTTTCCGCGCTGTCCGTACTTCCTTGTGTAGTGGTGGCACTGAACTAAAGTAAACGTTAAACACCTTATCTTAATTAAACTTCCTCGAAGCGACGGAATCGTGAAAGTGTACTGAGGGGGCTGCGTATGGAATGGTTTAATGCCTTGTATTGTGTTATGAATTCGTTACGTATGTTTCATAAAACTAACGCTGGATAGAAAAGTTTATGAATTGGAGCTTAAGTTGAACACAACAGAGGTTTTCTAGGAGCAAATTGAAAATTAATGATGGGTCATTTCGGGCGAAACAACCGGATACTTAGAAGGTAATTCAATTTACCCCTCGGCCAAATAGAATCATTAATGAACGGAACTGTTCGGTCACAAACGCTTAACTGATATGTAGGCCTGCGTCTACTGATTTCGTTGCAATCACAAAACAGTTAAAAAGCAATAAAGGTCTGAACATTACTAGGTACGTTGATGTACCGGGTCGTAAATTTGCATGTCATATTATGGCTTCAAACATCGAGAACTTATTGTTGACTATGTTGATTGATTAGGACAACATTAGATTTTTCTTCCGGAAGTTTAAAGAGAGCACACGCTGTGTCCGAAATGGTGGATTAATCAACTTTCATGTACATCGGGATTTTATTCGCCAAAACTTAGTTGGGGTCCTCGCATTCCTAAATCGTTTCATTTTAAAATAGTCTGTCGGGGGAAATTTAAATTATTCAATTTTATCATCATTTTCCATACAAATAATAGTTTATGGCTTTGAAGAGCCAAAATTGCCCCATACAAATATGCACCGAAAATTTCCTCCCATAGAATAATTTTTAAACCAACCGATTTAGGGATGTTCGCACCCAAACTAAAATTTGGTGAAGAAAAATCGGATTTACATGAAAGTGGATTAATCCGCCATTTTGAACATGGCGTGGAGCAGTTCCAGGTCAAACAGAAAAACAAGTGGTGCTCAAATTTGGCCATTTTGAATATTTATGTTTTTCAAAATGGCGTCTTAGACAAAATTGTAGGGAAAACTAAAGGCTTGTTAGGAAAAAGAGATGGGTTACTTTCCGCGTTACGATTTGGGGTTGGAGAACTTTTTATTCGTGAATTTTTCAAATTGTTTTTTTTTTGAAAAACCGTTGAAGAATTTTATTTGGAGAGCTATGAAGCTATGCGTGAAGCTATTTCCTATCTATTGGTGCATTTGGATTTTAATTCCATCTATAAATGACACAGTTATAAACGTTCAAAATCTAACATCTTTTTGTGACGGTCACAATTTTAAATTTTCCTGGGTGGGTTTCAAACAATCGACATTTTTTTAAGCATCCTTACACCTTCAAAAATGTTGTGTTGGTTGTGTATGGTATAGTAAAATCGATGTTAGTCTTGTATTGAACGCACTTAAATATAACTCAAATCTTTAAATCTTTCGCGAAATCTGATTTTTTTAACCTTGCAATACAGCGATCTCGGAGACTATTCGACTTGTTTTGCTGATTCTTTTGTCTGCAATGTAAAAATTATTTATATAAAATCTAACATAGAGTTTTTACGAAATTCCAACTTTTCAATTTTTTACGCGCATTTGAGTAGCGATTTTTGCAACAACAAAAAAAAAACAACTTTTTTTTTCAAAAGCCACCATTTTGGTAACTTTGCGATTTTCAAAAAAATCTTTTCTTAGATTTTAGGTATTTTATAGAAGAACTCAAAACAATAGTCATTTATTTTCTACGATGTTTCAAACATCGCCTACATCTGTTTGGTTGCAGGGCTGCCAATAGCGGAAAAAGTAATATTTTGGGCTGAACATTTTCGAAAATAATGCTGAAATGTTGCTTAATCACATTTTGAAAACCCGAAGTAATTGCATTTATTCTAATGTTCTAAAAAAATAACAAAATATACTTTTTTTTTTAAGATATCAAGAGGTGTCCCCCCTTAAGCCTAACCTGATAATAATGCAAAGATTTGAGGTCGTAAGAAGCTAACTCTCTGTTCTAGTACAATCATAAGTCTGTAGCATATCGAATTCTACAAAAACATGTAAATTATAAATCAAGAGCAAATTTTCATTACGTCGAATGTAACAAAGGTAAACAAAGTCGAGCTATCAGTGTCAATCGATGCTCCTGCTATTACACTATATACTGTCCGAATATAGGATCACATCCCATTTTTAAATTTATTTACCAGTCGAATTGCTTTTTGACGTAATCACCTTCCGATCAAAATAGTTTTCGATGTTACTTAAGTCACCCGATTTCTATGGAGATGCCGTTTGCCTTAAGTATCAGCACTGAGAAACCCGTGAAAAGTATACTTTCGTCGTTTTGCTTTTTCATTATTAAAGTGAATAAATCGAACTGTTTGTTGCTAAGATGATTTCGGTGGTCCTAAAATGATGAATGGGCTGCACGTAAGGAGACGTAATTGATAATTCTCCCGAATATCCTGGTAAATACACTTTGACTTAAGTAACAATAGGGGCCACCAAACGACGTATAATAACTTTTGACTCAAAAACCAGTATTTCTTAGCATGAAAGCTAGCGATTTGCCTTTGTATGATTAAAACCCGGCTAAATATGTTAAACATTGCTATCACTATGAGATTATATGTGTTTAATTGGAAATAGGAATAACTTTTCGGTCATCAAAACAAAACTTTATTTTTCTCGGATCGGTGCGAATGTTACTTACGACATAATGAAAATTTGCTCTTGAAATCAAAGTCTTTCAAATAAGAATTACAAGTCCTTGTAGTTTCATTATGCTACCCACCACAGTGATGGCAAATTTGAAGACATGTCTATTCCACTATTCCAAAAATGCCTTCTATGAAGTTTACTGCGCTTTTGATCAGTATGACGAACTTCTACGAAGCTCGATTAACTTTTACGAAATTCCCTGCACTTGTTTGGTGTTTTATTAAGTTTCTCGAGCTGCTACTAAGTTCGCTGCACTACTACAAAGTTCATTGTATTTCTTAAATTTGTGCTTATCTTCTTTCCTTCGTAGAACGATGTTTATTGATTTTAAATTTTCCTGAAGTAGATCTAATCGATTTAAATGTAAAGAAATGCCTTGACCTAAAATAAAACCTCTGAATATTTGTGAGGTATCGTGAAATTAAACAATGTTCTCTGAACTTGTACGAAGCTTCCAAGATATGTACTAAGATTCCACTTCTTTGCAGAAGAGTTTTCAATATTAATCGAGACGTTCAACCGTGGGCATTTTTTTCAGTACCCTGAATTTCTACTAAGTTATTTGAAGCTCTACGATGTTTCCAGAACATATACTAAGTTTTTTGAATTTCTATTATGTTTCCTGAACTTCTACCTGGTCCATGAAATTTCACGATATTTTCTGAAGTTAAATATAGATCTTTGATCTTCAACGAAGTTCCTTGTTTTTTTTGCAAAAGCCACTAAAGTTCTCTAAATATTGCTATTTAACAACAAAGCCTGATGAAGCTGTACAAAGATCATTGCATTTTTACAAAATTCTCTGAACTTATATAGAGTTATCAGTGCTCCTAACGGAGTTTACTCAATTTCTTCAAATTTGTTTTGAGTTCGCTGAACTTTAACAAAGTTTTCTTAAATTCTACAAGGTTCAATAAACTTCTACAAAATGTACAGAACTTCTTAAGAATTCTGTGCACTTTAAGAAAGTTACCTAAACTTTGACGAAATTTTCTGAATTTCCACGAATATACTTGAAGTTTCACAATGATATATGAAGTTCTTTGAAGTTCTAAAACTTTCCCTGAACGTTCCCCGAACTTCGCCCTTTAGAAATGGAGCTCTTGCGACATCTCCAACGTGATCTTTTGCTGCAGCTTTGGTACTCTGAACGACTTTGTCGGTAGGTTTCTGGCCACACCAGTAAAACGACTACTTCAACTTGATAATCCAGCTGGATCCTGCTCATTGAGCAACATGCCTGATTTTGAAGATTAAAATCTACGTATTTCGAAATACCGTTTGCATTCGGTAGTGGCGTGGACCAGCGTGAGTCTTGTTAACTGGTACAAAAACCTTAATATTGATATTAAGTAACTTACTTACCAAGCGGCAAAGGTGGCATTTTCCACGAAAAAATACGGTCTCTCAAAAATTCACAAAGTTTCTTTATCATTAATTCTTATAAATTTTCTCAACTTCTATGAAGGTCCATCAACATCTGTCATGTTTCATAATTATTATTTTTAAACGTTCTCTCAATCCGTCCAACATCTTAGTCCTTTCCTAAGTTCAGAAATGACCCTGAACCATTCCTATGAATTTCGAAACAATAATCCCATAACTTCTAATAAGTTCTTAAATCAAACCCTACAGTTTTAAAAAGTATACTGCATGTCTTAAATACTTCCGAAAATTCCTAAACTTCTACAAATTTGGATGATTTTCTAAGAAGTTCCTTGCACATTCAAAAACTACAAGGTACTGCCCTATGGGGTTGTACGTAATGGTGACGCAGGACTACGTGGGCTTATGTAATAAATCTTATTTGTTAACTGCAGCAGGAGCTTGTGTTTTGTGTAGGAATAGGAATTTGAGTGGGGTTCTCTCTGTTTATACTTTTTAGTATGACACGTTTGACATACTAGTAGATGGCCGATAATAACTCACTAAGAGCTACTGATTCCGATCAATAGCGTTGCGACTTCTTCCTCCTTCTATGGATGCTCATGTCGGCTGCAGCTCGCTGCTTGCAGGCAGCCTTTCGTTGTGTACTGGAGAACACCACCACTCACCACGCGGTGATTGAATAAACACCGTTTGGTGAGACCGGATGGAATTCAACTTTGAAATCTGTGTTAGGGAAATTGCTTTTCACAGGCAATCGGTGATAATTTTAATTATCATTTCAACAGTTGCACATTCGTGCAATTTTCAATAGTGAAATTTTGAAAAAAATGTTACTATTGACTTAAATTTAACAGATGCGTCGAAATATTTCTGATTGATTGGTCGACTTAATAATTAATAACTGCCCATGAAACTATATCAGACCCATCTGGAAAAACGCTGTTGAAAATTTATTTCTCCGAAACCACTTATGGATGGGTCAACCCAGTTTTGGTATTTTTCACGATATTTTCTGATACTTTTAGTGCACAGTGCAAAATAGCGGAAGATTGCAATCAATTCTAATGGATAACTCATTTCAGACAAAAATCCATATGGGACAGTTATGCTTTTATGGGCAGTGAAGTTTTGAAAAATGCATCAAAATACCCTTTAGCAACGAGATAACCAAGCTTTTATGAAGATACCAATTCGTAGACTTCATATACCTTCAAGAAGCATCGTAGAACTTTTTAAAACTGAACTGCGTTGCAGATCTGAAAACTTTCTAGAAGTGTAGCAATTCCGAACATTCAGCAAAGTCTAGAGAAGCCAAGCAACTTTAGGGAAGTTAATTGAACTTCATAGAACTTCAGTGAAATTCAGTTGAACATGAAACTTCAGATAATTTTGTAGAACTTAGAAAGTTTTGTAGAAGTTCATCAAATACTGTGAAAAATTAACGAACTTTAAATAAATTTAGCGATTTTGTTGAAAATTCAGGAACTATGCTGATGTTCAGTGATTTTTTTTTAAAACTCATTACAGATGTTCAGAGGACATCTGCTAAGTTCAGGAAATTTATGCTAAATTTGGAGAATTTCTTAGAGAATAAATTCAGAGTAAATTGAAATTCAGGAAAACATCATACAACTTGGAACCTTATAAAACTTTGGTAAACTTCGTCGAATTTAAGAGAATTTTGATTTTTTTTTTTAAAGAACTGCATAAAAGTGCATTTAGCTTCAGTGTTCTGAGAAGTTTAATCGACTTAAAGTATCATTTGGAAATTCCGTTGAAATTTTGAAGAACTTCAGGACACTTTGAAGATATGCAGCTAATAATTATGAGAGCTTAGTAGAATTTATGCGAATTTCGTAGAAATTCCAGGAACTTCGAAGAACTTCATAGAAATGCTGATTTTTTTTTAATTCATCCAAAATTGTAGAAGATCAGCAAACTTCGTGTATGTTCAAGGAACTTCATAGAAATTCAGCGAGAATTGTAAGTTTAGAATAATCTTCAAAGCTGCAGGCTTTGATTTGGGAAGTTAAGCTAAGCAAATTTTGTAGACATTCAAGGATTATTACAGCAATGTTCCGCCCCTCATGCTTTTTTTTGTTGTTGTCAGATGAATATAGTGAACAAGAAATCACGCCGCTGTATTGTTCATTCGGTTAGCGGCGTACAGATCTAGTTTAAATTACGCATTAGTATGAACAACAAATAAATTGCTTTGTTTTTTTACCCCCTGATTTGTTGAGTCAATTTTGAAGGGAGTAGCCTTCAAAAGGTGGGAATTAAAAGTTCTTAATAAATTTGCAATTGCCTAATTATCCCGATTAGCAATTTACTGTTTTCCCGTTTTTTCCTGAATTTTGTAAATTTACGTACAATTCAATCATGCATAAATCAAAATCCGATTTAGCAAAAGGGATCAATGAGTTAAATGGGGCATTACAAAGACAGTTATATTTTTCCTGGATATTGAATGTGTTTCTGCATTCGGTCTTTAAAATTTGTGTTGAAGACTACCTTGAGTTAAACTACCATGGAAATTCGCTTAGAATTCTGTACAAGGTTTTATTGGAATGTTTTTAAGTTTCCTCTAGAATAATTCTACTTCACAGCGTTCTTTTCAGAATTCTTCTAAAATGAACTGTTCTGGGAGTCCCTTAATTTCTTTATAACAGTCAAGAAATTCTCTGCAGAACACTGCGAAAAATTCATGTAATTCATCCTAGGATTCTCTTTGATTTTTTAGGATTATTCCAGGAGTTCACTGAAGCATCAGTCAGTATTGAAAATTTGCTTAAATTATCTTTAGAATTCTACTGCAGTTCCCCACTGCAGGATTATATAGAATTTTTACTCATAATTATCTTGAAGTACTTCACTTAATTCTTCAGCAAAAATTACTTGGAATTACCTTATAATAGTATCGGAAGCAGTTTCAAATTACATATCTTACCACTTGCAACATTATTTTGAGATTTTGTCTTCAGACCCTCGAGAAAATAGGGTCTATTTATGCCCTTCCTAAAATATCAGCAATGAGTTGCCTAATTTTATTATAATTTCTGGTGGAAGATTGTCCCAAAATTGCCCGACTAAGCGATAAATTCTCTAAAAACTCTTCTGAGATCTTTTTTTGGAAATGTCCGCTCAATTCGATGCCCTTGATAATTTTCACTGAAATCCTCTTCACAGTCGTCATTTTTCCTATAACTACTTAACCACAGTTTAACTAGAACTCGATGGCAAGTGTGTGAGTTCAGAATTGAATTCTACGCCGAACTCAAACAATTGTCTTCATGTTCTTGTTAAAACTCTCTTAGAGTTCTTCCTAAAACCCCCTTGGAAATTTTCTCCGAACTACCTCTTGAATTCATTCATCAAAATTCTCTTAAAAGTTCTTGAAAGTGACTTGTTCAAAAATCAAGCCCACTCTAAGGGTCTCAAACATTTTTCATGGTCCATAATCTTATTTTTTTTCTGATTTTTCATCGAAATTCGCGGGCTTTTCCCGGTGATTTTGAAGTTCTTTCCCGATTTCCCGGTTCAGTATCAGATCTCAAATCGATGAATTTAGGTCCACTCTTCAAGAATAATTGTCTAAAGGCGTACCATAATAGCCGACCCACAAATGGAAGAGGAATGAGGTTAGCCACTGTTTCTAAATGTTATACTGAAATAAATAAGAGATCAGATTTTGGTTAAAAATCTATAAAATCCATTGCTAAACAAACTTCGAAATCATTCCCGGGTTGATAACTTAACATAATTTTCAAGCAAGTGATCGAAAAATTCTGACAATGCGTGACAGAGGGAGGGGTCAATTTTGGCCAAATCTTCCGTGATATAATTAATGAACGCTACCTTTCAGTTATCGAACGTTTATTGTACATAGTTGATTCATGTATAACACTGACACGAACAAAGCAATTCTGCTGACGCATTGGTAATTCTACTTACACAAATATGTTCGTACTGATAAACCCGAAAAAAAAAATAATCGTCATGATGATTCATACCAGACGACAAAATAAAACGGTCTTCTATTGCAACTTGCAACCAGATAGTCTGAAACCGATAAGCAAACAACTTTCCGCTGTCTTTGAAAAGAAATTGTGCACTGCTTCACTTAGGAAAGCTCCAATAAAACTAATGATAATCCAGCCATTTACTGAAATTGAGCGATCCACGGATATAGAATTACTCACTTGTACGTGGTAGTCCCGATCCCGTCGACATTTGAACCGGTAAAGCACAACAGATTGTAACACGGAAAAGCGCAGAAACCTTACACAACAGACTTGTTGTTCCAGTTTTGCTCTACATGTCCAAAGCCAGGTCCTTTTCTCTATTCCTAACGCCGTCCTACCGCTCGCTACACAGGGGTGCTGTACAAAGCTGAGCATCTGCTGACTAGTGGACGACATGTCGGTCATGTGTTTTCCAGGCTTTTCCACTCGCGTGGTCACGGATTATGAGTAATTTCCAATTGTGGAGCACGTTGATGTAAACAAATGTCACGACCAGCGAACGCATTATCGTGCCGAAAGTGGAGCCGCCTGCCGCGAGCTTGAGCAGTTCATTCCAAAAGGTATTTCTCATGACCTGCTGCTTCTTAGTGCTGGTACGTACTGGAAACAATGAACCTGTGAACCTTCCGGACAGAGCCTACTTTAACTGTCAAGTCGATGTCAATTTCGTTTGCGACTTAACGGGCGATCCCTGCTGCTTTGGAAGCCCTCAATTTATGACATTTTACATCTTATTTTATTCCATTTCGCCAGTGTTGGTGTCCCAAGGTACCCCACCAGCGTCATGCGGCTTAGATACGGGGCATATCATTATTGAATTATGAAGCGAATGACATCGCTGCACGTCATTTGCATGCAAATGTGAGGGATTTTGTGAATCGCGAGATGGTATGAAAAATAAATACAGTGAAACACGTTGCATTTATCATGGGTTTTTGTTTTTTGTGCTAGTTTGTTTTCGCATTTTATTTGGATTTCCGTACACACTGTAGTTATTTCATTAGCATAAAGGCAGGGTGCTTGTTTATCTAACATGGTAGCTGAAAATTTCAGTGTAAATCACTTGTCGCTTCGGTAGATGAGAGTGCGCGGTTGTCAGCTCTCCTCGGCCCCCTCCGACTCTTGTTCGACGGCGGTGGATATCTGTCACGCCATCTACATTGTGCGCCCATAGCTAATGCAGTTTCAAATTCAAGGTGAGGCAGGCGGCTTATTGTTAACCGCTGTGTTTGGCTGGAGTCATAAAACCGCTAATGAGGCACCAGAAAATTGTGAATGGGCCACTACCGTCCCTCCGGTAATCCGCAGTCGGACGAGTCAGTGTCACTGTCAAGTCAACCCGTAAAGTGTGCGTGTGAAAAACGAAGCTCATCGTATAGTGACCCGTTGTGACTACTGATGTTTATTTCCAATTGTGTTTGATGACACAATTAGCACAATGTATTGGGCTTAATTTGCGTATAATTGTGCCGCACGGTACATTCTACTACCTATTTTGAAATTTATTCATGCAAGCATTTACAGCTGTAGCGGTACCAAAATAGAAATCTAGTACGTTTTTTTTTATGAATGAACAGTGACGTCAATAGAATCTGCCCTTTTCCAATAGGACGTTGCAGCGCTGCTAAAAATCAAGCACGGATCTTGGATCTTTGCCATATTGTCGTTCTTTTCTGAAAATAACTCCCCAATTGACGACTGACTAGACGAGACCGTGTCTGCCCTGCCCTGCATCACTATAGGTATGCTTTGAGAATGTTGCCAGCATGTCGAAAGTTTAAGGTGAACGACGTTGTACATTCAATAATTCAGTTCATCGATTCGATTAAATCGAAACAGTCACGGTCGGGCATTGAACTTTCGTTTCCAATCATCTGAACACGCTAACGAAACTTGAACATAAGTTTTGAAGGCTGAAAAAAACTGCACGGTTAAGCGAAGGGTCTTACAATAATAGATCAAATTTGTCTAATGTAGCTAGTCTCTGACACAGGTGCAAAAAGTGCCAACAGTCAAAGGCGAGCATGAAAATTTGTTTATAAATTGCGAAACCGTCGATAATTAAGAATAATGAATCGACCATTTGCTGTCCACACAAGTCTAATTATATTGTTACATCTCAGCCGAAATATTGCGGTAAAAAACTGTAATCCTCGATCAAGGTGATGAGAAAAACCACGCTTGCATTCTGTATGGACGATGCACAGTGGGGAATTTTCTTATACTAGCGGGCAAAACATATTTAACCTACCCAATTTGTCAAAAATCCTCTTTTATTATTGATAAGTAATAGTGATTTTATTAGACAACATTTATAATTATTGTTGATAAAACAGGTGCGAAGTCATGTTTTGGGAGGGTGTCCTATAATTATAATAATAAAATATAAAAAAAAAACTACACGGAAAGAAAAACATTCGTGAAAATTGAAAATAATCACTCCAATCCTGGGTCAACTTTTTTTTTCTCAGTGTGCCGATTGTGCCGGCAGTACTGGTTATAGAGCAAGCTGCAATTTTTTGATAAATACGAATTAAAGGGTGATACGGTCAAAATTTGGTCAAGGGAAAACGCGTGTAAATCGGTGAAATCGTTTATTTAAAAAATCAAATTAAATTTCTTTTGCAAGTTCAATTAGTATAAAATTCAGGAAAAATATTCAGTTAGGCTTCCGCTTTTCCAAATCCGAATTGCCGGGCCTTACGCTTGACCCCTGCCATCAGATTTTGTACAGCCACCTTGTCCACCTTCTTCGCCGCAGAAAGCCAGTTTGCCTTGAACTGCTGCTCGCCCTTAGCAGTTTTTTTGGTCTTCTTTAGGTTCCGCTTGACAATAGCCCAGTATTTCTCAATTGGGCGGAGCTCTGGCGTGTTGGGAGGGTTCTTGTCCTTGGGAACCACCTGCACGTTGTTGGCGGCGTACCACTCCATGGCCTTTTTACCGTAATGGCAAGATGCCAAATCCGGCCAAAACAGTACGGAACAACCGTGTTTCTTCAGGAAAGGCAGCAGACGTTTATTCAAACACTCTTTCACGTAAATTTCTTGGTTGACAGTCCCGGAAGCTATGAAAATGCTGCTTTTCAAGCCACAGGTACAGATGGCTTGCCAAACCAGATATTTCTTTGCGAACTTTGACAGTTTCATGTGCTTGAAAACATCTGCTACCTTTCCCCTTCCTTTTGCCGTATAAAACTCCTGTCCCGGAAGCTGCTTGTAGTCGGCTTTGACGTAGGTTTCGTCGTCCATTACCACGCAGTCAAACTTCGTCAGCATCGTCGTGTACAGCCTCCGGGATCGCGCTTTGGCCGTCGTATTTTGTTTATCATCGCGATTTGGAGTCACTACCTTCTTGTAAGTCGATAGTCCGGCTCGTTTTTTGGCTCGATGCACGGTTGTAGACGATACACCCAGCTTATTTGCGGCATCTCGGAGAGAGAGGTTAGGGTTTCGCTTGAAACTACCGGCAACTCTCTTTGTCGTCTCAGCGGCTTCCGGTTTTCGATTTCCCCCCGATCCAGACTTCCTGGCTGTCGACAAACGTTCCCCAAACACTTTAATTACATTTGTAACGGTTGATTTTGCAACTTTTAGCGATTTTGCCAACTTTGCGTGCGAGTAGCTCGGATTTTCGCGATGCGCGAGCAAAATTTTGATACGCTGCTCTTCTTGCTTGGACGGCATTTTGACAACTGAAGAGTGAATTCCAAAATCAAAATAGGAGCAACATTCTACACACACACACCTTCAAAATGAGGGGTGTTCAGGTTTTTTAAATGCAAAATTGAAAGAAATACGTCAAGTTGATATTGACCAAATTTTGAGCGTATCACCCTTTATTATGGTTTTTTTTGGCTACCTGGTGTTTCTGACAGTTTGCATGTTTTGACAAACCAATTATATATCGGTCCAGTGATGCAGGAATAATGCTGGCAAGTTGGACCGTGAGCACAGGACACAACAAAGAAAAAGTAAAAGGTTGTATCCAAGACACGACCGTAGATTTGACGTAGGATTACGAAAGGTAGTTTTGATGTCACAGCAAAAGTACAGTGGATATTAAATTGATTTCTTAACTCGTTATCAGTGAAAAAATTCGATAGGTTGAAATTCGGAAGCAATTTGAGAGTTATGTTTTTGAGGTGCTCTATCGGTGTTCTGGACGACATGTCTTGGATACAAGCTCTTACTTGAACTCTTTAGTTACCTCTTTTATCAGTAATTTGTGGTCTCAGAAAGGACCGATGGGTTGGAAGCTTGGAAGCCAGTTTAGACCAATGCTGTTGATTTTTTCCTCGATGTTCTTGGAGATGATGCGGTGTGGAAATGAAATATGAATTAAAGAAAACACATCTATCACAGAGAAACTAAGCATACCGGACGGTATGCTATGGTTTAGACCCCTACTATTAAGAGAATTAGGAAAGATTTTTTTGCATAATTCTTGTAATAGGAGGGGATTAAAATATGCATCAAAAGGCATAAAGATAGGTATCATCCGGCATTCTCAGTGCTCGGTATCAATATACGGCGACTGTTTTAGGAAAACCACTTTTCATATCACGGAAACGCCTCGTTTTCTGATGACAAACTATTGCAATTTCGTGCACAAAACGCTTATTCAATAGATGATAAAAAAGCGAAAATTTATTTATTCGATTATTTGATATATATTTCCGGTCGCGAGATATACCATATAAATTCGAGTTTTTCTGCTTTTTCTAGCATCCTAGTAAAAACCTTACCTTAATTTCAAGTGTTTCTGGCTAATAGACATGGTCAGGCATGGAAAATCACTTACATTCATTTCAGGCTTTCATTTACATTCATTTGCCTCTAACTTTTATCATCAACAGCATTCCGCAAAATGATGTATAGAGCTTTAGTAGGTTTTGTTATCAGCTCCAACTTTTGCCCATAACCCAAATCTGTATCTCTTATGCATCACGAATTAGAGCGGGCAGAACTTGTTACTGTTTTTCAGTGAATGTAAAATACATTCATTGAAAAACATTAGTGGTTTCTGTTCACTCAGTTTCATCATACATAAGAGATACGGATTTGAGTTGTTAACAAAAGTTGTACCTAATAACAAAACCTACAAAAGCTCCATAAATTATTTTGCAGAATTCAGATGATGAAAAAAGTTAGGGGTAAATGAATGTAAATGAATGCACAAAATGATGCAAATGATTTTCCATGCCTGGACATGGTCATGAGGTATTCGGTCATTGCGAGAATTTGTATTTACCACTTCAATCCCTGACGCATTTGTTGCTGGGTACATTATCAAAGCTAGCTAGCTGCTTGCGGGGAGCCTTTTGTTGTATACGTGATAACACCATCACTCACCAGACGCGGTGATTGAATGAAACCCGTTCGGTGAGACCGGATGGAATTCAATTTTGAAATGCGCTTTTCGCAGGCAATGGGTCATAATTTTAATTATAATAGCAACAGTAGCACATTCGTGAAATTTCCAATACATTTTTAAAAGTGATAAATTCTTAATTTTAACAGATACGTAGACAAATTTCTTATCGATTGGCGTATTACAATTCATCATCTCTGGATCAAAATCAGACCACTTTTGTGACCGACTTCGGTGTTTCAAACTGCACTCCCAACGTTGCCTTAAAAATACATGGTAAGCTAGATTTATACTAATGGGAACTGACATCCGATTTATGACCTTGACAAGTCTCGCGTCACTTTTCAAATAGAACAATCTCATTGATCAATTCTCTTATCGACTCTCTCTTTCGTTGATAACTTGGCTGCATTCATATGTCGAGCTAATTTTTCTACATAGTCTATTAACAGAAACTATTATGAAGCGTATTAGACGATAATAACAGCTGAACATGTTTTTTGTGCCGAGTTATTAACGAAAGAGAAAGTCGATGAAGAAAATCGATCAATGTGGATTGATCTATTTGAAAGTTAACGCGAGAAGTTTCCAGAAAATACTCTTTGACAAATGTATGGTGGTCTTGAAAAGGACCATTTTGTCGTGAAGGTTGAGTAATGTTGAGCTATTAAGGTGTTTTACACAGATAAGGCTGGTGAGTTGCATATTGTTTAGAACGGTGACGCGCTTGGCATAGATGGCTCACAGCGGCTCTCACAACGAGCAACTGAAATCCTGTAGCGGTACAACTTTTTCCTTCTTCTTCGGCGAATCGACCGCTCAGTGGGCGGCAGCTCGCGCTTGCGGGCAGGCTTTCATCGTGTACTAGAGAACTATCGCCACACGATGAAAGCACTGCTGCTGCTGCAACCGGAGTGAATTCGATTTTTAAATCTGTGTTGGGGAAAGCGCTTTTCGTAGTCAATCAGTGATAATTTTCATTATTATAGCAGCAGTTGCACATTCGTGCAATTTTCAATAGTGACCTTTTGAAAATTGATAAAGTGTTAATTTTAGCAGATTTGTAGATAACATTCTAATTGAATGGCTTGATTAGAATTAATATCCATCCGCTTTTGACAGAGTTAGAAGTGGTCGAATCCTGACCACTTTTCGTAACGCGGTCGATTTTGGTTTTTTGAAATTGCACCCCATATATATTGCAAAAGACGTAATCCTACGTCAAAACAGGAAGAATGCAAAGTCGGAAAAAGAAAATAACATCGAAAAACACTAGGAAGGAGCAACCGCAGTTCATAAGATAATAAAAGTCGTAGGCAGACCAGATACCCAGCCTTTCGAGATGTGAAACGCATCTTTGGGGTTGTTCAATAATTACGCAGACGGTTTTTTGGTATTCTTGGCCCCCCTCCCCCTGCGTAGACAATTATCCATACACAATTTTTAAGATTTACATAGACTGTGGATAATTATGCGATAATGCGAATAAGGGCGGCTATGTGATGTTTTGCTGTACCCGTTGTGGACATTAGTTCTTTCATTTCGGTAAACTTGTTAAGGACGCCTTGTCTTGCGATGATCTCGAAAGATCGCAAATAATCGCAGAATTTTTTTTCGCTAAAATCTTCTATACATACGTGCCATTAATGTTCAATACAAGGCATCGCATGATATGTTAACTTTCTTACCATGATATTAAAGTTGAAAAAACGGTTGTATTAAATTGAACGAAGCCAAAAATTTATCTAAATCCACTGATTTCATGTGGAATACCTGCTTGATCAACGCATATTTTTTTTACAAACAGATTCATTGAACCCAGCAGCAAACGGAGGCAATAAAACTACAAACGAGCGAACTTGCACAATACAAAAACAGTCAAATTAGTATTGATACCGCAACGTTGTGAGCATTGAATAAAACATAAAAGATATAGAGCATTGTTCTCCTATCGTTTGAGCATACAAAACAACAATTTAGAATCAATTTTGGGTAGTTTTTAAAAATCGACAATAGGCCAACTACATTGTAGAAATACCCCTCTGTGCGATGGTACAATGAACTACATCTAAGCATACAATGCGTAAAGAACGCATCCAACCTCCGAAAAACAACTCCATTTGGGGATTTCGGGCGTCTAGCAGTGTTCCACTCGGAAGAAAGAAGAAAAAAATCTCGCTGCTAGCCGATATCTTAATTGACCCCTACATCGTTGAAGATTTCTTCAATATCATTCCCCCTAATTCCGATATGAGGAGAACAGCTCGAATCATGTCTCGAAAATTGCTTCCATTCGGATGCAATAAAAGGTTATATATGACCTACATACAAAGCGATTATGATATCTATCACGGTCCCAATACTCACTCTAGATGCCGATTGAAACTGTGCTGGATCTGGAAAAGAAAATCGAAACGAAAAAGAAAAAATGTCAGTTCAACTTCATTGGAACGACGGCGAAAACTATTTCAAATATTTGTACATGTCGGGTGGTGGATTAGGAAGAGAGAGAGATAGAGAAAGAGAGGGAGGGAAACATGATGAAATCGAATCCACAGGAGCCGTTGCTGGAAGACAAGAGGGACAAACATCGTTTCTAATGATTTGTTGTCCCAAAATATGTGCGTTCTGTTCGTTTTCTTCGTTTACACTGCATGTTTGCCCGGGCATAGTTTTGTACATGGCGATTGAGGATAAGCGAATAATCGAAAGCCGGTGGTTTTTTTCATGGTTTTCTTCACGAGTTGTCTGAGTCGGATGGCGACGACGCGGAGTTTTCCCATTTTCGTAGCACCTGGATGGCAGTTAGGCAGGTGGTTGTTGTACGACGTTTCGATTGCAACTAACGCGTGTTCAGTTCCAGTTGTTAAGTACAGTGGGGCAAACAGTTTGGAAGGAGTAAACGGTACGCTGAATTAAACTGATGTGTTCATGTTATGAAAATTACGACTCATGATTCATATTAAGAGCCTGAGTTTAAACCCTCGATCTTCTGCTAAGTAAGCAAAAACGTCCGCTCTAAGGCCACCGATCCCCTCTATTACAGTACAGCAAAGTAAATTGCTCTTAATAGACATAATTAAAAAAAAAGGATGAGTCATACAAAATATGCAAGTAAATCGGGATGAATTGAACCTAATATCAAGGGTACTTTGAATCAGGGTATACCAGTTCTCACACTGCCATCCGCTCACTTTCTCTGCTGAATCAACATCTGGTAAGTTCCATGAAATATCAATTTCAAGGAACTTTACAGATTTTCAATAAAATGTGTTGAGGTCTTTGTAGAAGTTCAAAGATGTTCAGAGGTCTTCGTAGAATTAAGAGAGATTAAAAAAATAATAATTTGCAGTAAATTCAGGGAATTTCGCAGTAGTTGAGGAATTTTGTAAATTATATGGCATTCAAATATTGATGCATTCTTTCGTGCTAGTTGAGGTAAGTCTGAATGTAAATCTTATTAGAGTTCTTTTTCTTATGACACTTCTCAATTTTAAGAGAACGAATTTCGAGATTCGCGGAAAATCTGTAAATTTCAATCATTGTTTGCTCCGGCGCAGCAATTAATCCATTCTTGTTTCAGCTACGTACATTTACAAAATTCTTAGCATAGAAGTTGACACAATAAACACATTAAACAGTTCAGCGTCACCATATCTTCGACGGTCACTGTACCCGCATAAGCGATGGGGTCGCCTTCTGTGGAAAGCATGTAGAACTGCTCTTTATCGAAAGAATATTCCTGTGCGGCGAAACATTTAATGATACACTGCTACTGCTGCTGCTGCTGCTGCTCCAGAATGCATTATTAAGATTTTATGGTCACACCAAACGAAGGCACAAGCTTTGCAGCTTTCGATCCATCGTCGGTCCCATCGTTGAAAGCGAGGCAAAATTGAACCTGGCACGTGGCACACGCCATGCATTCCCAAAATTGGCACATTTATGAGTCGGATGCTTGACATCTGCTGCGTCGATTGCGATATATAGAGCTCTCGTGGCAAGCTGCACCCATCTCTGCTGTTTTACCAACCACTTTCCGGCAATTGGAGGGTGAATGATGTGTTGATTATCTTCTTCACCGTGAGTTGGTTTATACCTTGATATAATCGCATAGGTAGGTGCAGCAAACGCACAACATCAATGTGCGTAATTTGATATTTTGGTCGCGTGCTTGCACTTATCTGATCGTTGATTCTGCTGGAAAACAGTGTATTGTTCGACGCCTTGTTGTAATCGTTTCCAGTGCCATATTGCACGCACCCTTAAAAATACGACGACGACTTTGAGTGACTTAACTTTTCACATCTTCCAAGAGCTATCAACCTTCCAAGTGGGCATAATAGCAAGCGAGATCACATCTGTGCCGTATCTTGACAACATCAGGCACTTGAGCTGAGCCAGTAGACACTCGACGTTACACGCAATCAAGTAGAATTCCTCAAATGCCATCCAACGAGTGTAGGGCAGTGCAATTACAAATTTGATGGCAGCAATTGGGGCGCACTTAATTCGACTTAAGAAACCGCAGCAGCAGTATGCCACAATTGTAACAACTTAATCATTCAATTAATACCTTTCTCACAATCGAGAGGCAGCCAAACCAAACCGAACCTCAGCGAATACAGTGTCTGACGGATCTGCGTGGTAAAACTAGACTTACTGGATTCTCATCGACTCTGACGACGGCAGACGCAAAAGCGCTTAGCGAAAAGTTGTCGCTTTTTTTTCTTCGTTGTTGCTCCAGAAACACATAAAAAGTCGAACAACGCTAATATCCGGAAATTGCCACTTTGGCGCAAAGATGCATTAAGAGATCAGCCTTAGTCATGTGTGTGTTCAGCTCGCGACTGTGTTAAGTCAAGCCAGATGCTGCTATGTTGTGTCTAAGTGAACATACTTTCTAGCAACCGAAGCACGTTGATGACTATGGGAAACGGCGTTTTAATAATTCATGTTACAAACAAGCGCATAGCTCGACGTTTTGCACCTCAGAGCAGCAAGCGTGTGTGTTTCTGAAGTGTGTCAAAATGCATGTTTGTTTTGGAGCTGCTAACAAGATGACGACGATGATCGCGTGCTACTGGTGTGAAGTTGACTTATTCTCCTCACAGTAACAGAAGTAAAATATCACCGCCCGTACGACGTAGAGAACGATTTGGAGTCTTAAGCGATTGATCATCACCACCGTTCAAATTATTGCAAAATAGTACGGTCAACAAAGTAAATACACAGTGGAAATGAATAATGGCTCTTCTTATCTACACAACTCACTTGACAGAGAGCTTCTTGTTGACAATATATGTAAGGTACGATTGCTTCCAAATTTAGACGGCTACTATTATTCCGTTACAAGCTCGTTCTTTCGAGAGTACAAATCCGCTTCTTAAGGCACACCATTCACTCCACGGCATCCAAGAAGGCGATGTAAACGAACTGATTTAACATCACAAATTGGATTAAACTCCCATTATTACTCACTTGCCACTGATGGCTGATTGCACACTACTTGCTGTTGTCGGTCACTTGTTACACGCACTCAATGAGCCTCTAATATAAAAATCACTTTCGCACTCGCACATCCTATATGGCACTTTGCTGGACACAGTAGTGCACATGGCTAAACGAATTTATCTTGCGCTGAAGCGTGCGTCATTATAGCCTTCTTCGTTTCGCTAGCCAGAGTGGCGGCGAGCGTTGAAACTAAGGTCACTTGGATTGCTCAAAGGAACGAAGGGTTAAAAGCACGGTTTGACCGTAAACCGATAAAAAAAAAGCGCGTACACATCGATCTGTCAGGCGGCGACGGTAATTTTTCGGTGATCACCTTCAGATTCGTTTACACGTTCAAAAACAAAGTTGAAAATCAATCAACGTTCCACGATGCGAAGACTCGGAATATCGCGCGATCGCGGGAAAAGACAACACCGCGCTGTCTATTGTCACCTCGCCAAACTAGCACTGACTGGAGCTGCGCGGATTGTTGTTCGTTTGGCAGCAGTCAAGGCAAAGTTGCTGCTACGGGGCTGGTCGAAAACCTGCTCTCTGGCATACAGCGGCGAAGCGTAATAAAAACAGAGAATTAAAATAAATCCCCGCGTGCGATGGTGCAGGTGGCGCAGGCGGCTTCTTGTGTTCAAGCTTCGCTCTTGAATAAATCGCAAAACAGGTAGGTTAGAATATGTATTCAAGATCGGTCCCCCACATACAAATACATCCACAAATATTGCCCGCGCTATGCAAGAATATGACAGAATAAATCAGAAAGTGTACGCCTTCAATCACTTGACTTATCTCATCTAACAATTACTATATGCGCTCAACACACTGGCCAATTGATTTCCAACCGACCAACGACGACGACGGGGTTGCAGGATAAGAAGACCGTTTTACGACCTGCAAAATAGACTATTTTGAGAGTCACCATCATAGGGGAATGGACAATAATGTTTTCGAGCGATTTTGCTTTTGAAGTCTTGTTCTGAGTCGTAGCAGGCATTGCGCAGCTTATTTGTAATCTGAAACGCTCAAGCAAATGGGTACCACATAACGAACAGTGGGATAATCGGCTGGAACAAACAGCAAAATGATCATGATAATTGTTCCCTGTAACTTGTGCAATTTAGTTTTTGTCCGAGAGAAACGTTAGATTGGCACACTCTGAGCACCCTCGCAACCGATACCTACAATTTGATCTACATTTTTCAGCATACATGTACTGCACAGCACTACAAGTGGCGGTCTGGCTTCTCTGTGCGGTTGCCATACCAACAACCGAACGTGCCAACTGTATAGCACACGCCGTAATGAGCGTATTATAATTTATTTGAAAAATTCTCCAAACAAGGCTAACATGTTTTCGACTCGAGGGATCAAATACAACAACAGCGAGACACTGGAACAAATCTTCGCACGGAAAGCCAAACAAGATCTCACTTCACGTCGGTCGTCTCGCAGGCATGCAGCATTCCCCTTGAAGTCGATAAAAACACACAATAAATTACTGCGGCCAATGGTGTAGCTAATGTGGTAGTGCCAAAGGGGTCAGGCCCTTTCCAAAATTGTAAAGGCTTGTCCTAGAAGGGAGCCAGAAAAATAGCTCGCTTTTGGACTCCTAATCTTATATGATCTTATCTGAAATTCGAATTTTTGCTGAATTTTATTTAAGAACTCAGCTTTACTAAATCTGCATTAAAAGTTTTGTATTTTTCTCAAAAATAAAAGAAGCGCTCCAACCGAATCAATTGTTATCTTCATCCGATGGCATTCGTGAATGGCGTTTCAACGCATTAGACCTAATTTATATTCCGTAGGTCGAGTTTGGGGTCAAGAAACAGTGTTAGATTTTTAACAAAATCTCAAAAATTTGCTTCTCTTTATCAAATCTTACGGTACACACGGAAAGATGAATAAATTTAGAAGTCATCTGCAGTGAAAACATTCCATTTTGTGAAAAAAAAATCCATTCGAAAAATAGAGGCAAAGGGCGAGTTGTGCTTAGTAGGCACAAAATTAGATCTACCGTATGCGTGATAATGTTTGCACCATCGTACAAATAAGGTCCCCGTTTCACCTGTGCATACAATGCCTTGGTTTTCTTTGCATGCACTAACCTATAGGTCATACCGTAGTAGGCTATTTATAAAAGAAAATGGTTTACTTAGTTTGACAGTTGCACCATGACGAAGTGGCTGCGTATTCGTGATTTGTCCCACGCGCAAATGTCGCAAAAAGATATTTCAATCGCCGTGGGAGTGTCCCGGAGGACCGTCAAAAGGGTTTTAGACCGAGAAAAGAAAGGACAACTATCCGCGAAGGTGGTTACAGGTCGTCCGAGCTCAGCTCGGGTTCCGAGGGTTATCGCTGCTATCAAAAGGAAGATTCTGGTGAATCCAGTGCGTTCAATAAGGAAAATGGCAAAGGAACACGGGATCAGTGACTTTACGGCACGGAAGATCGTAAAGGAAGATTGCGGGGCGAAGTCGAGGGCACGAAAAAAAACTCACATGATTACCAACTGCATCCGGGAGCTACGAGTCGAGCGATGCAAGAAAATCTTGAACTTCCTTAAGCGAAAAAATCCGGTAATCCTGTTCACCGACGAGAGCATGTTAACCGTCGATCCCGTATCAAATTCCTGAACCGACCGGTATATTAGCTCTTCCGGTAAAAGACGTGGCCGACGAGCACAAGAACGTGTATCTGACCAAGCATCCTGCTAGCGTTATGGTGTTTGGATTGGTGGCTTCCGACGGCAAAAAATGGACCCGGTGTTCATTCCAGAAGGCGACAAGGTCAACACGGAGGTCTACATCGAGATTTTAAGTAAGTATGTTCTTCCGTGGATCAAAGAACAGTACGGTCCGAAGCCAAATGTTGTATTTCAATAAGATGGGGCTCCGTGCCACACCTCGAACCGCACTCAGAAGTGGTTGCAGGAACATCTTCCGTTCTGGGCGAAGGATATGTGGCCGCCATCCAGCCCCGATCTTAATCCGCTGGATTACTCAATATGGTGCATCATGAAGGCCAAGGCCTGTTCTAAACACCACCCGAGTGCAGCAAGCCTCAGACATACATTGACCTGTACCTGGAGCGAAATGGATCCAGACTACATTATTAGAACCTGCCGTGCATTCCGGAAGCGTGTGGAGGCCGTAATTGCAGCAAGTGGAAACTCGATCGATGATTAACATAGTTTAAGACTCTGAGAAACATCCCCTCTTTTAATAAATAAAAAAAACTCGAAAACGAAATTTTTGAGAATTTTTGAATCTCGCAAACAACTTTAACGTGGCGTTTTCGAGATTTTTCAACAAATTCTTACTCAAAAACGTCACTGTTCGTGCAAGCGACGATTACCGCCTTCACCGATTCGGAGTAGGCTCTGCCAACGGTTGGATTTTTAGGAGCTGTCACGATTTTAACGATAAAAACGATAAAAAATATCATTAATATCAGTGGTTTCGTAGTGGACATATCTTGCAATGAAATGTTTTTGGTGTATAGATTTAGCCGGTGGTTTGTTTGGAAGAGCAAGTGAAGTGTTGGAGGGGAGGGGTGTTGTCCGTTTGGTCAGCGTCGGTTAGAGATGGGATGATGAAGGGAGAGTGTCGTGTTTTTGTGCTATGATTTATTAAAAAGTGTCGTGACGGAAGTAGGCTGTGCCGACGAACGGACGCGTTCGTTTTTGCTGTCAAGATGTTTTCTCGTGATTTCCCGTTCTGAAGTGCATTTAATGAAGAACAATCCCCAGTTTAGTTTTCGAGAAGTGGTAACGGAACCAACGGTTATGGCTCAGGTAAGACCGGTACTTTTCCGAGACCTCTTCCATCCCGACAATTTGTGACGTTGCGAACAATTTCGGCCTGAGAACCCTTTCACATCGGGAAGCAGCCGACCAACGGAAACATGGATGCCATCTCGAGAGCGGCAGAAGAACCCAGTTTACGGACAGTCAACTAAATTGGTGAGTTCGTTCCAGTTTAATATTTTTTTTGCCATATACTTAGGTAGGGTAGGATGGTCTAGGACGCGCCCTGGGGTGAATTCTGCCACGTGGAATCCCGGAACTGGTAGTGACAGTGCGGCGAGGAGCCACGTGGGGCCGTTTTGGTCTCGCCTATGTATTTATAAACATTACTTACATTGGCTTTCCTTCGAGTACGGGCAAGGTAATCGACGAGCAAAGACCTATCTCTAAATGTTTTAATGTTTGCAAATTTACAGAATTTTTAGTTTCGTGTTTCGCGATCGCGAAGCAAAATGGGTATCGTCCAGTAAAAGTTCGAATGGTGTTGGAATATTGGTTCTTCGAAATGGCAAAGAGTATTATTTTCTCGCTTTCCAAGCGGCAGTACAGGCAAAGGTGTTATATCCTAGACAAAAAGTGAGATCCAAAATCACTGTTGTCGTCATCGCCGTCGTCTTCGTGATAGTGTAGGTTTTTTTTTTCCTTGATTGCGTCGATCTTGTTTTCCGTGCTGAGCACCAATGCTACCGACGCCAGGGAGGCAGCTACCACGCCTGGATCCTACCTATCGATCCATCAACTCATGAACCGGGGACCAACGGCTTTACTTCCCTTCCGAAGGAAGGTGTGATCAGAGATGTTATGCCTCAGAACATCCCGGCGGCGCCGACTGGGATTGAACCCAGGCCTTCTGGGGTGAGAGGTAGTCACGTGTTGGTTGAACCATACGTATATTTCAAATAATCAACCGTTATTTCAATATCCGTTTATTCAAAAACGATCGTCGTTCATAGTGATTTTACTCTGCTTACTGAGCAGAAAATCATGGGTTCAATCCCAGACATCTTTACAATAAAGAGTTGATAATATTGGTTCGTTTTCTCATAGCTCCGCATTCGTGTATTTATCAAACTGCGATTGTATCAAAGCAATCATCACATCACTTATCAAGGTGAATCCTGGTCCAAAGAACCCCACCTTACTAACAAAACCTCCCTCCTGTGACCTTTGTGAGGACGCAGAGGTAAACACGGCCCCCATAACAACAAAGGTCACTTTAACTTTCTTTCCCATCTCCCATCTGGTTGCAAAGACGTGGCCGGCGTCATCATTAATCTTTAATATAAGGAGTCACTAGGTCGTATTAATAAAAGCGTTTACTTTACTTTCCCCGTAAGAAAAGCACGGGAAAGTAAAGTAAACTCTTTTTATTCATACGGCTCACTGAAACTTTTAGGGGAAATGGATGCAATGTCGGCAAAAATGACCCTAATTTGGGCCCATACATAAATTCAGCAGTCGATTAAATTTTCAATAGCGATCAAAAATATCCATTAGTACCGTCCCAATGACGCGTTCATCTAGATAAAACTGATAAAAAGCAGATTTTTAGCTATGGGCCTAATCTTAAACCCATAGGCCAACATTAGAGCCATTTCCCCTACAATGAGAATTTTCGGTCACTCCTAACCCCATTCACTGTGCAATTTCACTGATTCTGGCCAATCACGGAGTAGCAACCATTGATTTGTGGAGTCAGTCTAAGCCGTCTAAGCATGTCTGATGCAGAGAAGCAAGCTACTGATTTAATTTTCAGATCTGTATGACAAGGTTGCAAATACTCATTTCAGCTAAAAAAATGTTTTTTTTTTTTTTAAATTATGAAATATATTGGATAATCCAAAGCTATGTTGATCATTATAACATTAAATTTTGAATAACAAATGATAATACAATCTTATTAAAATGTCGTAATAATACGTCTGACCAAGGAAAAATGATTTATATAATTTTCATAAAAGTTGACGATACAAATACTAATGAGGAAAGGAATTCCGCATTTCCTTTTCCCAAGTCCTTTTCCTCTCCTTCCCTTTCCTTCTTCTCTTTTCAGAAAGCGAGTAATGGCGCTATAACCATATGCCATATAGGGCTAGGACAAGAGTTAGTGCTCAGGTCCCAACCGCTAGAAGAAAATGGTAGCGAGCAAGGGCGCTATAACCTAGGCGAATACAGCATTCCCTCCGTATAGGTTACGTCCGCACACCGCTCTCTGTTGTCCTTCGACTGAGGTCGGCTGGATCGATTGAGGGATGGCAGTGGGTTGGCGGTGCCGTCCACGCTTGTACGGAGGGAGGACTGTACGCTCGAACACAAGGGGTAAATACCTGTGTTCCATCCCAGGAGATCGGACAACCAAGGAGTGTACATTAACTTTCTTAGCTCTGTCACTCCCAACGATTTATTTAGCCTATTTTCAAATCCTGCATACGGAGCGGTTGGTACGGTATGTCCCCGCTCTTTGATTACCTGTGGATTAAATGGTAACCACTGTCTATACTTATTAAGTAGACATGGTAAACATTCACTTCCACAAAAATTAACTAAACGCTACACAGTAGGCCTGGCCGCTATATTGTTTGTTTCACATCCTTGATGTGCAGCAGGCATTAATAATGACAAGAAAAATGATAGATGTATCATTTTCCAGGATTCTTTCAAGTACTGGCTGTCTATGTGTAGACTAGACTAGACTAGACTAGACTAGACTACGATTTATTAAAAAGTGTCGACGGCGCCATTTTGAATTTCAAGATCCAAAAATGGCCGAATTTAATTACAAGTGGAATGATTGCCCATCGGCACATTTCCGGCATACCTTCGGCACAATCTCGTAGCAATTAGATTGTTGTAAATAAAATGAGAGCACTGCTGGACAACTGTCATTGAATTTGTTCTGAACATTACGTGCTGTTTGACTGTATGTTCAGGAACATCTTCTAATTGAATATACCAGAGGAACTCAGACCAGCAGTTCACTTATAGTTCTAAATACGAAATGTAGGTTCTAGAGTGGACTGAAGAGGAAGAGGCAGTTAATCAGACCTCATTAGTACCCTTAATTCAAATAATGCTACAACTCACACGAAACACACTTAAGAAGTCTTTTCATCACCCTCCATAATCGGTCTCCAACAATTTCCCCCACCGGTTCCAACTCTTTCCGGCCGAAAGGCTAGGTTTCTGGTCTGCTTTTGAGGGCATTATAAAACACTAAAACACAGGACTTTTATTGCTCTATGGATCACAAAACACCGAAATTTCGCACACTCGCCACTTCCCGTGTCCTCCTCAATCCAATTTATCCTTGCGATTTCAAACCAAAACATTCAAGGTGTCAGAAATACCGGGTTACCGGGATGGGTATTTTACAAACCATTGCAGCTTGCTCTATGACTGGCACAATCGGCATACTTGCGGCACACTGACAAAAACGATGACCCAAGATTGGTTTGCGGAGTGACCTACCCCTTGGTAAATCATGTGTTTACTTCTTCTTTACGAAATATTCTTCGATCTTTGTCTTCTAAATGTATTGGTAAAATTCTTTGGAAGGGCATGTCACCACGCCAAAACTGTCTATGTTTCATAAATATCAACTGGTATGGTGACAACCTTAAATCGCCGAAGTAGCTTAGAAACACTAAAATGACCATTACATGTCAAAATGGCCACTAGAACTCCACAATCGACGTACGATAACATAAATGGCTTGTTAAATCCAACATCTTCGAATAAAATGCAAAATGAGCATAAAATCGCTTAAAACGCCTACAGACCATGAAAACGTAAAAACGTGCATTTCAATAAACAAAATAGTTTCAAAAATACCAAGTTGGCCTTGAAATCACCAAATGACCCTAAAAAATTTGGCCATGTATAATTATTTGATTCAAAACTAAGAAAAATTTCAAATCTCTGCTGGGATCATGTACTCTCCAGATTTTACAAAAAATCTTAACTTGAATATTTGTGAAGTAGGCTCTGGCCACGAGCAAACGTATTTGTTTATTCACTGTCATATGTTTTGCTTGTTTCGGCTAAAACTTCTGTGAAAATAAATAGTTTTAATTGGTGATAGACAAATATTCAAATACGACTCCTCTAGAGTGAAGCGAAAGTGACCGTACACCGTGAAAAAAAAGTATCATTGTCGGATCGTACTCTGTCCATGTGTTCTACATATTTATCACCACCTGTGCTGTGCACCAAGCGCTATTTGTTCGGAAAAGGGATGGAAGCTCTAATATTCTTGGACTGCTGAACTACTAATTATAACCACGAATCCTGGCAGCCAGTCAATGAACGTGTGGTGCTTTCACTCCGCGATTGCTTTTTCATCGATAGAATAAAGGGCTGGTGTTTCCATTCCTCATCATTGAATTCTAGAAAAAGATTTAAAAGTTAAGCTAAGCAGAGATTTGCATCAGAGTTCACGTAATACCAATACCGTAACAATAGAGTTGTACCCCTCGCAAAAACGCTGGATCCCCGATTAAGTGGCAGTTACGAAAAAAAATAAATCTCCATTGAACCTCCAACATCCAATCGTCCGATTAGCGGCGCCGGTGGTGTAGTGGTAAGCGTGATTGCCTCTCACCCCAGCAGGCCTGGGTTCAATCCCAGTCGGCGACGCCGGATGTTCTAAGGCATAACATCTCTGATCACGCCTTCCTTTGGAAGGGAAGTAAAGCCGTTGGTCCCCGGTTCATGAGTTGATGGATCGATAGGTAGGGTCCAGGTGTGGGAGCTGCCTCCCTGGCGTCGGTAGCATTGGTGCTCAGCACGGAAAACAAATCAAGGAAAAAAAATCCAATCGTCCGATACAGCCACACCAAGAATAAGCGACCGAAAGAGTACTCCATTTGAAGCTCGTAAAAGTTGATGACCAAAGTCAAGGAAATTTGTGTACATTGGAGGCATTTGGTGAGATCCTTCAATTATACTATATTATATAAACCATTCATTACATCACATATGATTGTTAAATTCACTATTACATAACTCGGAGCGTTTGGTAAATTTATTTAATTAAACTCGAATCATTTCACTGAATCATCTTTGCGGCAAATGCAACGCAGTGGGCCTGGCCGTTTTGATGTTTGTGTAATATCTCAGATATGCTGCAAACACCAATTTTAACAACAACAAATTAGGCGTTATCTAACCTAATCATTTTCCAGGATGCTGTCTCGTACTTACTGCGTTTGTATTAGATTAGATGAGATTAGATTAGATTAGAAACTCTGAACTTGAATATTTGTTCAACCATTTTTAAAATCCTGGAACTTAGAAGCTTTTTTAAAAACTCTGGAAATGTGGCAAAGCAGAAGCTTCCAGACTCTCCCTTGGAAAAGTTCCTAGCTACGCCAACGACTGTGGCTTGATATATACCCACAAAACAGAACAGGTACATTCGACCGAGTGCCACACTATACGTGCAGGATGACATTAGATTTATTTACGTGCTCGTCCGACGCGTTAATTCAAGTCAAGTTGCTCGAATCACAAAAGACCTCAGAGATCGTCACATCCGAGCTGCATAGGAATATGATTCCGCTCATTGAGCGCAACTTTGCTGAACCCGAACCACGACCATACGAGACACGGTGTCACCACCGGTGGTGGTTATGAGTGGGAAACGCTTCCATTCTCAATCGATTAGATCAGCCGATGTGGCGACTTTGCATAAATGCAGCTTAGCGTACAATTAGCTGTAACCTGTTGCAAGCGCTTTCTAACGTATAGGAACCTTCATTAACACACGCTTCGCTTTGTTCTCGGAAACGACCACGCGATTATCGGCGAGGGGTCCTTTAATAACAACACATTAAAATTCATAAAAAAAAGACCAATACCTGCGGGTACGCCGCTGCAGAGAATCAGGGAACCCGTTTTGGTACCGTGTGGTGAAATCAATCGCCAAGTTCTTCGCGATTTCGCGATTTTCGTGTGGGCAAGAAGTGTTCCACCTCTGCCCTGATCAGGTGCAGAGACCCATCATATCTCTTTCCCATTGACAGCATTGTCATTGCTGTACAAGTGTTTGATTGGGAAATGTATTCAATCCTCCGGAGCCGGAGCAGAACTAGTTAATTACTAATCTACGGGTTGTCCCGTGCGCCCTAAAGTCCGACCATATGTGGACTAACGTTATACAATCGTGTCGGTTCTCCGCCCAACGATGAATGATTCTGCGTAGATGGACACGATTCATGGAGACACCGTGTCTCGCGCTGCAGCAGCGGAACGTGGGACCGGATGACAATATTTATTCATACTAGGATTAGTTTTAAGCCAACTGCGCAAAAACTGTCAATTGATAAATGAAAGCTTTTTGCCACATGTGTGTAGCTACAACATGAGTAACCAAACAGAATATCTTCCAGTCCGCCGGTCTGTGTAACCCAACGTCATTGTTCGAAACTCTGCCAGTCTTGTGGGCTCCATCCGACGGCAAGTACATAAGTGGACCGGTTTCGGACGAACTCTGGAGAGATCTTGACAAACAAGTGCCAATAAGTGGACGACGCAGAAAATCAGCAGTGTGTCGGCATGATTTTTGCGAACAGTTTAATTTTTCGCCGCTTCCCACCACCGATCGGGCAGGTCTCCCTCTAATCGATGATGAATAATTTATAAAGCTCCCCGCTTGTGTCACTTGGCAAGTCAGCGCGGTAAAACAGAATCTATCTTGAACATGTTGATGGATTGTTGATCGGGCACACACAGAGCGCCCGCTCATGGACCCTTGAACGAGATCTAAGCTCTCGAGTGTTAGATTAGATCAAGTGTGTACATTAAGCTTTAAATACTTCCTGATCCCAGGTTGGGTCCCAGCCGCGGCTTGGTCGGCAGGATTTGTACAATCAGCATGTTTGATTGATTACTCGTAAGTTTTGCTAAATCCAAAACAAAGTTATCACGCGTGCACAGTGCCAGAGAGACCAGCATACGGAGATCACGGCAGATTGATAGGGCACAGCGATGTGTCGGTACTGCTGGCCGGGCATTGACCAAGATTATCCGAAGAAAAAACGTCCGGTCACTCTGCGTTGTCCATAAAAGAAGGGCACAACAATCACTCTGGGGGAAACGATTGCAGAAAGACGACTCGCAGAGCTTGACACAAGACTTGCGATGGAAGGCTGCACTAGAACGTGTGAGAAAGGTTATGTCACGTCGCTAGGATGATTGATGTGAGATTATTTGTTTGTATTCATCGGGTTTTTTTTCTCAGTGCTGATCGCAGACAAGCAGCCATCAAGCAAGCGATGGTAAAATTACGAATTTAATGAAGTTGCCCAACAAGTACTACAAGGGCCCAAATGATGATCTTGGTGTAGATGCAGCGCTGCTAATTCTCAAATTCATTTCAAAGTATGTAGGGGAAATGGATGTAATGTCGGCCTAAATGCCCCTAATTTGGACCCATACATAAATTCAGCCATCGACTAAATTTTCAATAGCGACCAAAAATATCCATAAGTACCGTCCCAACGACGCGTTCGTCTATAGATAAAATTGATAAATAGCAGATGTTTAGCGATGGGCCCAATCTTAGATCCATAGGCCAACATTAGAGCCCTATTTGTCGAAAAAAAGCAAAGATCCACTCTCAAAGGGATCTCATTCGGATGGATGATTTTGGCTGAAGCAATTGACGAAAGCGTGGATCATCTTTAAATGACACACGCTTGAAGTCGGACGAGTGCAGCTCTTGTTGACATTCTGACACGAACATTGAAACAATCCGACACCAACTTATATTATTTATACCAGAAACCAATATTAACCGGAAACGAACCTAATATTGGATAGACATCAAGTTGGAATGTTTAATTTGGACCCTTGTTCTGGTTTTATATCACAGTCTTAGCAATGGAAAGTACAAGAACTGCCTTCGATTTAATTGAGATGAAAAAATACGTTTAACGGAATTGATTGACTGTTTCTGTTGGTTTGCATTCAATTTAATGATAAAACCCTTGATAATCTGCTCAGTAAGCAAAACCAGTCACAACTAGGCCACAGAGCCACCAAATTAGGTGACAACGACGACTGTCACGCCAAATGAAAATCAGTAAGAACGAAGGCTATCACAAAGAATCATCTCTTTGGAAGACTCAAACATGATTTACAATCAGGATCGAGCTTTATCCGAACTCTTAGGCTCCTGAAAATCACTTCTGGCATACAGGCCACACACCATTCAGTACTAACAATCCAAATTCACGTCTGCATCTATTGAGATCAGACTGCAGGTACTATTTATTAAATTTTAAATGGCATTTATTTTAAGTTCTTATAAGTCGACGAATCTTAGGGAATTTTGTAAGTTCAATGTCATATTTGTTATACGTCTGGGATATTTTTTTCAAAATGAAAATGATTTGTGTCAGTCTGGAATCATGAAATTTATTTATAGTCTGAGATTTAGTAAATTTATCCAGATTTACGATACTGCTCTAAGTCAGAGAGGGCCTCTGATAGCCCTAGTCAGTAAAGGCACGGTATTACTAAGCCGAAGGCAGCTGGTTCGATTATCAGTCCGGTCAAGGGAAGCTTTTGGGTTGAACATTTTATCGACCTCCCTGGAGATAGAGTATCATTGTGCTTGCCACAAAATATATAAATTAATGCATTGTCTATGCCAACCAATTAATAACTGTGGAAGTGCATCTAGAACTTTAAGTCGCAAACCAGCAAAACGCTCACTACAGAAGCTTAAAAAGAAGTTTTAAGTCAACAACCTATTTTTTTTTAATAAATCCAGTTCTAAAAAAATACGAATTTGGAATGAATTTAAAGTATGACTTTTGAAAATTAAAATCAATTTCTAGCTAAGTTTTACTAAGTTCACCATCATTAATTTTTGTACACTTCAAGATCTGAAAAAATATTCATCCCAATGTTAAGATATTTCTGCCAGTCCAGTACTTTGACATCTCAGGCAGTGCTGCAAAATATCGAAAATACACTGCCATATTCAAAATTCTGCATTGGTAACTCATTTGAGCTAGCATTCGTCGTGAAGGCACACCATTTCAATTGTCAATGCAGATTTTTGTATTAGCCAAATTTGTAAAGAAATTAAATGACTTTCGAGTGAACAAGCATCTAAATACGTCCTGAACTGCTTGAAGAACAATAACATGACACAGAATGCACGGAACTACACTTTTTGTTATCAGGTGAATCTTTGTCATTGACAAAAATATTAATGAGATTTTGACTAAGGTCTATTAGTGACTATGTTATTTTTGGATCAATTTAGATAAGAATGAAAATAATTTTTTTTTTAGAAGATATGAACTTCATATTAATTGAGCTCCAGAGAACAGTTTCCAAGCTTAGGCAAAATCAAGATCTAGAGATCTCTCCAACATTCTGACGTATGAAATTACTTTAAAGTCTAAAAATCATGAATTTTTAAAAATATTGCAGATACCGAACATTTTTTTTTCCGAAATCTTGGATTTGAATAACAAAATTCTCCAACATTCAGAGCCTTGAAAAAAATTAAAGTCAGATAGAAATTTAAGATACAGCAGTCAGGACTCGCCTTTTTTTTCGTTACATGCCGGGAACTCGGAAATTAGTTTCGATTCTAAGGACACAATTCTTGTTTAAATCTTGGGCTTCAAGAAATTTTCGCCATCTCACTCATAGAATTCTTCTGCTGGCAGTTTCGAGACTACAAACAGTCATGTCACTTGCTTGGTGATGATCATTCATTCAGCAACCATTTAGCAACAGAAGTTTGCTAATTAGTTTCTGTGACGTTCGAGCGAGGTTATTTTTTTTTTCATGCTTCATCAATGTTATCAGAATGGACTGCTGTTGTGTACTTGTTAATGATATGATACATTTAATTGCCTGTAGATTTGAAGAAATACTTTAAATCTCCTCGTATATTGTACGAGTTATGTAAAGAAGTGTGAGTTTGACTAGTACTGTCGCATTAATGGCCCTTCGCATATTTTCAACTTCTATTCAATTTTTATACCGCCATCCACCTACCCTCTTCAGACTATTATCTAGCTAATAAATTATCACACTAAAGCTTCCCGTATGAAGTAACATAAAAACACTTTGAATTCAATCAACAATGTCAAAAAACATTGTAACCGTACAAAAAATTAGCTCGTTTTTCAGAGAGAAAAAAAGTTCAGAGAAATCATTTCCAAGTTCCAGAATCTCTCAGATCGCTTGCATCTATGGACACAGTAGCATCGTTGTATCTCTCGGTGTCTATCAACAGTTCATTACACTGATCAAGTTATTGTTCGGTGCATGCTCATTATCATTGTGGTTGCTGTTGGAAGCAAAAATTGGATGATCTAACGGGTGTTCAATAAAAAATGAAAAATTTTTCAGTCATATAGCTAATAAAAAAAAATTTTTTTCGTCGAATTCAGTATTTTTTTATTAAAAACATAATGTTTATTCTTCAAAAAAACGTCATTGAATATTGGAGAAGGGGCCCTGGTCAGCCGTATGGCGCAACTTAGGCGCGATGCTCTCACAAGAGCGCTGGACGGTATTGAAATCATTCTCATTTTTTATTGAAAACCCGTTAGATTAAAAAAAATCGTTCCCATATTCGTGAACGAGAGTCCACGGCTGCCGTTTACGAATATGGAGCGGATTTTTTTCCGAGTGAAATTAAGAATATCATCAAACTCAGCTTTGGGAATATAAGTGCAATCAATTCTTGATTTATTTAAGACTCTAGACGCGGATCCCGTTCAGATGGAACCAGCATACAGGATAGCTGAGGCGAAATCCTTTTTCATAAAGTTTATGTCCGAAGAATCGATGCTCCATACATTGCTGCATAACCCAGAGCAATTAATTTTCCGTTAAGGACTGTTTCGAAAATAAGTTGTGAACTAAACGTTCCTTCCAAATCCGTAAAAACAAAACAAAAATTTGTTATTATGCGTGTAATGTCTTTCATTAAAACTTAACAAAGAAAAACACACCAAAACATATTCTTTAAGGGACTGGTTTCATGTTAGATTTAGATCCCCTTATAAGGTTTCGGACAGTGCATTTTACAGTTTTTTAACGCATAGTTACAGTATATTTTTGACTATTTCAAAGAACTATTAGTATCCTTTTGACGATGCTCTATACAATTGCCATTCAGCATCAGTAATCGACATTCAATAGGTTTTAGTTGCGATCAAGTTGAATTGGGTCGCTATCAGCAAAAATCTAAATCTCTATATTTTTCCAAAATTGACGTACTTGATGTCAAATTAGACTAAAACAATTGAAAATTGTTGTTTTATCTTCACAGCCTTTTCCATGGATGGCTACCAAGAGCATGAAACAACTTCAAACAATATTGTACGTTGTGTACAAAAAGTTCGAAAAACCTGTTTTGTTGTTTAATTTCGATACAGTCCTCATGATGATGGTAAGGCAGTTGACGTTCGCATGTCGAATGTGGAGGATTATGTTCAAAATGAGCGAGTGTACAATCTGCCACCTGAAGTTCACGAGAAAGATCTTGTGTTGATGCTGGGGGAATACGGTAAAGTTAAGTTTGTCATCCGTGAGAAATTCCCAGCAGAGCTTTGCTTAAACATGTACACTAGACAAATGCAAAATGTTTGTAGTCTCGAAACTGCCAGCAGAAGAACGGAACAGACGAGAAACTGGAAGACTATGAAAAAGTTCTGTGCTGAGTGCAAACTCGATTGAATGCGTAGCAACGGAAAGCAAAGATCTAGGAGTCAGGAAATTAATCGTATTTAACTCAATGATAGAATGATAGCTGCACATAAATAATCGTACATAAGATTTGTTTGATTTGTTTTCCTCAAATTTATATTTATTTAAGGATTTATTTAGTTCCCGGAAAAGAAGTACTAACTTGTGTATCACAAGATGGCAGTTTTTTTTTTGGGAATTTGACAACTAAGAAAACATAAAGGTCGATTACATCGTCGATAGTCGTTCATTGCAGCATTGCCCTAATAATTTCCACAAATAGGACTATTCGCCGCAAATTGATACTCTCCCCATTGAATGCGTCTGGTAATAAATTGAAATGATAAAGCTAGCTTTGAGACCACCAAAGAAAAACCGACGACCTTTTTCTTCTCGCTCACTTTTGAGGCCAACGGCCGGTTGCGGCGGCGGCGGCGGCGGCACCACAACCGAAGAGTGAAGATGCAATAATTTCTTTCAATTAATATCCGCTATATCAATATCAATTTTTTGCCTGACCGGGCAAGCAACCGCTCTTACCGGCGGCTTGGCCTAGAAAAAATCACCAGAGAAAAAATCCTCCGACCACAGCCATAGCCATGCAACGAACGGTTGCGCGGAAAAGTTATCGATTAAATAATAGGAAAATTGCAGAATAATAGCCGGACTGCGGGAAGGACCGGGAGGCAGGCAGAAAAATCATATCGTTTGCTGGTTCTACCCACTTCGTATGCAGGTTTCCATCGGTTCGCATGTGGGTTCTGCTTTTCTTCCCCTGTCAGTGCCGGTAATTTCTTTGCTCCAGTAGTGTATGGCCGGCGTATTTCACCTTACATTTCGGCATATACGAAAATGTATTGCATTTGTCCTGGTTGCTTTAGGGCCGACCGAGTTCTGCTGCAAACATATTTTTATTCAGTAGATTAAATAAACAAAATAAAGGTAGTGGGAAACCGGCAAAAAAAAAGGCCGATTCTCTGGAATATTTATACCTACGCCAATTTATATCCAGTGAGCATTAATGTAGTAGGGTGGCTCGCTCAATTCTTTACAAATCTTTTTCAACTAACCAAGGATCCAATCTGTTCACCGACACCCCATAGAAACAGTGGACAAGCTTAAAAACACACATGCCGCAACCACGCCACATGTGATGAAGGTTCAATTATTTGGTGCCATTGAGGGCCCCGTTGTGCACAATTGATGTTTGGATCATTTGGAGAGTTAGTAAGCAGGGAAGAAGGGGAATATCGGTTTCGTGCTATCAAAAAGATATCAGATTTCGCTTAATGGCCCCTGATGGGTAAATGTATTTTATTGCAAGTAGCAAAAAACCTTTTAAATAGGACAGCAAACTTTTTCCCCTCATCAAAAACCCGACCCGACTGACTGAGACGATCACATCCGTAACACTGGCCAATGTGCAGTGCATGAAATGAATTTATTCGTCATCGACCGATTTTAAAACCGATAATAACCGATTACTGTCAACGGTCGCCATGTGAGCCATTTATGCCTACTATATCCCAGCATAGCGCCAAATCGCCAACTAAACGTTTTACGACCCCAATAAATGCATCGATAGTAAAAGGCTACGGCATTGTATTGCATGAGAGTAGGAATAAACAAAACTGAACCATTTCAGTCAGCACCTGATGTTTAAAAAAAAATCACCCATTCAACATGCAACTGCGCCAATATGCAAAGCGAAAAACAACCGGCTTGGTGAAAGGTAAGTGACATTCGCGCCATATCGATCCAAAGAAACCGCTACCGTAGACGAAACAATCGATCAATAAGGGGTCTAGTTTTAAAATTCCCGCGATTTGTTTTTCGCATCGGAAGGTACCTACACACTGGTGTCGTTGAGCATGATTCTTTGACCACCGGAGAAGCGCCATTGCAACGGCAATGAAAACCGTTAACCGAGGGCAAAATTGTCCCAGCGCTGCTGTGGCGGGCGGCGTGCTATAATTATGCTTCATTTCTCCATTCCTGGCGAGTGAGAGTCGCACGATGCGCTTTTTCGCAGAAGCAAGAGGAGAACTGCAGCGAGATGCATCTTGCGAATGCGAGACTGTCCAATTTTCGTGGTGAGAAACCGTTCGATGTCCCACTATAGCTGAGCCGGCCGTGCGGAGATCGTCAGAGTGTGTCATGTGGAAGTGATCTCCGTCAGTTCCCATCCCACCCAATGGTGGAAACGATGTGGAAGTCGGTCGGTCTTTGGCCGGTACAGGCGGTATGCGATTAGAGATGGACAGAAGTGGTCATTTCATAGGTATAATTAAACAATCATGCTTGCTTTTTCCACTGACTGGCGGTGTGCTTCGCCCTGGCTCGTAATGAAGAGTGACAAAGTAACTGTAGGTTACTCACCACGAATTACACATGGCCTAGAGAAAATGGGTGGCGAAAGTGTCACTTGCATTCACAGTTCTGAGTCGGTACTCTGTGGGGACAATTCACCGAGGATTGCTTTTTTTAAATACATAGTGCTGTCGCTTTGTTCGCCAGAATTGGTTGTTAGCTTAATTCTTTTCTTAAGATGAAGTGGTGGAATTATTACAAGTTCAACAACACGCTTCCAGCTTTAGTCGGAAGATTTCAATCTCTTGGCAGCTAGATAACGTCAGACGGTGGGACCATGTGCAACATAAATACACCAATCAAATAGGCTATAGTAGTCTTCGAGAGTTTACAAAATACTAGGAGATCAAACCAAATCTGAGTACTACAATTCCTACGTGAAATCTGTGCCAGCTAAACGAGGAGCGTATCAGCCGAAAAGCTACAACGGTTGCCTGCGG
Source organism: Ochlerotatus camptorhynchus (assembly GCF_037179485.1). NCBI lineage: Eukaryota > Metazoa > Arthropoda > Insecta > Diptera > Culicidae > Ochlerotatus > Ochlerotatus camptorhynchus. Next base: position 242 of record NW_027040629.1, on the reverse strand, counting down.
TATATAATTCGTGCTTGGTTGACCTCACAATTCAATCTCAAATGGTGAGCTTCATTGTCAATGCCATCAGAAGCAGCTGTCTACATAAATTCGAGAACGTAATTTAAGGGTAAGTTCTCCACACTCTGCGAAAGGACGGAAACAAAATCAGAGCAGTTCCACGCCAAATGACGCATTGCATGAAACTTTGTCACATTGTTTGTTATGGTCAATCGTTCACATTTGAGCTAAAATTCGTCCAT